>NC_139815.1:16374309-16941360 GCF_963457635.1 Microchirus variegatus | reverse complement strand
TGATGATGCAGGGCATCGGCCTCATGTGTTTGTGGATTAATGCATGAGCGCATATGTGGCCTTTCATGACCACGTTTGTCACATGGATGGAGAAAACAGAGCGGTCTAAAAAAAATGCAGGAAGATGAAAAGAAAGCAGGGAGGTGTTTTTTTTTATAGAGTAGAGAATGAGATGAGGTGTTAGAGATAAACTCCAGAGGAACAGATTTTCAACTGACAAGGTTAGAACTCATTCTGTCTCTAACTCTTCTCTCTCTCCGTGTGTGTACACTTTGTCGAGCTCCCAAATCTCTTGCTCCACACTCATAGGATTTGCTCAATGCTATTAGTCATTTTGCAGCTAGACCAGTGTTCACAAGACATATGGACACAGAGCTACTGACCTTTTTTTTTTTTTTTTCACAAAGAGTAGAACTATTAAAGGATAATAAATGATAATAAATGAATGACACAAAGCAAACACACACATACACACTCAGCTGTGTTGCTTGAGCGCACACACAAAAACATACTGTTGTATACCGTGAAACCGTTGAAATTGTGAAAAGTACTGTGATATAAATTTTTGGTCATACCGCTGTCTGAGATTTGCATAAATGTTTGATGTCAAATCACTTCCTGTGTTTACCGAGACAAAGCCACCCTAATTGCCATTTACATGCTAAAATACACATTTTCTGTTTTGCTTCACGTCACATAAACAAAGAACCACACTTGAAACAACAAACCCCTACAGAGTGCCGAGGCTGACAATCTATTTTTGATCATAAAGGTAAGCTGAGATGCTTTTGGCTCTAGGTAGAGATGTGCATCAAATTATTGTCATCAGATAAACACATCACTTTTTCCACTTTCAAACAAGATCAGTGGATTACGATAAAACGGCAAAACACTCCATCCTGTGCCAAAAAACTATCAAACCAGGAGAAGCGATCAGTCAGCAGTCAGTGGCACTGAGCTGCATGCTAATGTCAGACATAATACCGGACTACAGATGCAGCGATGTCATGACCTTGCATCTGGATGTGCATCGAGATCTTTCACGATAAACTCAGGGGAACTGAACGGACATTTCAATCTAAAGGTGTCACTATATTAAAGATGTGAACCAAAGAACCAGGAAATAATAATATAAGTATAATATAATATAAATAATACTTAAAGGTCCCATATTATGCAAAATCAACTTTTTAGTCATTTAAATCATTATATTAGACGTCACAAGTCGGCAAAGTGTGAAAAAAGATGCCTTAATCATGTTTTTGTGGTCCTTTTCAGTCTAAGTAAAGGAGAACACGCGATGTTGACTTCCGCACTCACTGGACGTCACAATTAGGGCTGTAAAGTCAAAGTCGTCTGGTCGACTAATTGGTCGACACGCTCTGGCTCGACCAAAATTGTGATTGGTCGACTAAATTTTTTTTTTTTTATGGTGAATTTCATTAGGAGGAAAGTACCACATGCTAATAGGGGTGTTTTACAGCACCCGTGCTTCACAGGTAACAGCCTGTCTTCAGAGAACACCCCCCTTGTTTTCCACTATTTTGGTTTAGTCCAGCCCAGTGGGTTGTTGTCGCTCCGTGGCTCATGAGCGAGCGACAGACAGATTAGTGTTGCCAAACATGACATATCATTTAAAAACGCTAAGCTAAGGTTGCTCCGTCCGTTTTGAGTCTGAACATATCAGAATTATTAGCATATTTGAATGTTTTAAATTTAGTCTAATAATCGTTGATTGGTTTTATAACTGCAGACGCATCCGCTCTTAACAGCAGCAGCGTCCCACGGTCTATTTGTGTCTCAGCCGCGAAGCTGCGCTGCGCTGTTCAGTCTCGCTCTGTGTTCCTCAACACTTATTGTGCTGATATTACTAGTTATTTTCAGATATCACGGGCTATGGTATTGCGCAGATGAACGTAATGCAACACGCTGTCAGACTCTGTTGACCTCAAGCCGCGGCTGCGGGTCTTTTCAAATTAAGAGCCGCAGCCGCACAAGTACTTTGCGTATGCGGGTCTTTTCAAAATAAAAGAGCCGCACCCGCAAAGTACCCCCCCCATCGATTAGTCGATTTTTGGTCGACATTTCAGGGCTTTAGTCGACCAAGAGTTTCTTTGGTTGATTACAGCCCTAGTCACAATTCACTAAATTCCTTGAATTATTGTCTCGCGGAGTGCTGACGAGGGCAAAAGCATCCGAAAACCGTAAGTCCGCGAAACGTTCTATTCTTGGCTCGACAGTGCAGCACAGAGACCTAAGGAAACTTTTAGCCTCTGAGGATTTATCTTCCAGTGGATACATGTTATATGTCGTCAATGTGCCTGCTAGAGCCTGCAAATGATCACTTTTCCAAATGCTAACTGCTGTTAGCTCCCAGTAGCCTCTGTGACTGATTTGTTTGACATTTTTAAAGAGATGCTACTAAACAGAGGGTTACACTCTGTTACACTTTTTGTTAAACATAGTCGTCATCTAAAAGGGGGTATTATTATAAAGGAAATGTCATCTGAAAATCTGTTGAACTCTACTATTGTTTTAATTGGATAGACTGGACTTAAGTGACTGACTAACTGACATTTCAACCCCTGAAGACATGCTGCTGTCATGGCCATATATAGTTTGCGTTTTGGAAAACTAACTAATAAACTGGAATGATAAAAATAATCCTGTGGAAATTCTTGTTTCATAGGATCAACATTCCTGCCACCCATCACACATCCTATTGGTTTTTGGACATGGCAGTTTATTTGCTCTGTTTTGCTCTTGCTTGGTCTCTCTCTCCCCACATTCCGCCTCCGCCAAATCCTTCAATCTGCCCGTTTCTCTCTTCTTCCTCACCCCCCTCCAGTTCCCTCGCTCTGTGATAAGACAGACTACTGTTCGATTGGTGCCTCAACCTGCTGAATTTCAAACAGGCCCCTTCGACAAAAAACCCTGAGCCACAGTCTTCCCGTGTCTGCTCTCCCAGAATATTAACTAGTCCTGCAGCAGCGCCAACAGACCTACACACTCGAGCCCGCCAAAGATTTGCAGACAAGTTTGGTGCGTAAAGAACATGAATACATCGATGGTGGAGGGATACAACTCTCGCTAGGTGAACAATCCCTGCTTTAAACTTACAAAGGCAAACCATTTGTAAAAAGTAAAGTAAAAGTAATATTTTTGACTATTGGTCAGACAGAAAGCTGCTTTAATCCTGGTGTTATTACTCCTGTGCTTAAACATTTGTGTTGTATTTTTCTGAATGAAAGTATGATTTTGAGAATTGCAAATAAATAAAAAAAACAGCAACCAATAACTGAATTTGCATTAAAAAAATATCATTTTGCCACACTTTTATCTAGTTTCTATGGAGCCCCCGAAGTGACATGAGAAAAAAAAATTTAAATCTCGAAAAGTCGAGATACTTTATCCAAGTACAAAGGAGTAAAGTTCATTCATGGCTGCGCTGCCTAAATACCAAACGAGACAAATAATAAACAAAAAAGAAAGAGGAGGATTCTTACCCTGCTGATCCAGGTTTCAAATGCTGGGCCTTCAGTTGTCAGGAATAAATCTGGAATAGAGACGAGAAGGAGACAAAAATAAGGATGTGCAATTCATTAACTGATATGTTTATTTATGTGGAAAGTGTAAAACACCAGACAGCAGGGAATATTGGGTTAACAAATATGCTGTACATGAAAATGCACATTGTGAACAATCAATAAAAGCTCTGTAACTGCACAGATAGATGGATTGCTAGTGTTACCGTATCTTAAATGATAACATTAAAAAAAAAACATTAATGGTAATGAAAACTTTAATCAACTCATGCAAAGAAGAAAAAATAACAGTGGGAACTTCAAATATTTCAAAACTTCAGTGGTGGTAAAAAAGAGTTCAATCTGGAACTGACTGATTGATCAATACTGAGGATGGGTGGAATTCCAAAAGCAACATAGATTAACCGACTTCTTACTGCAATATGAGAAAAACAGAGAGGGAGAAAAAGAGGATAGTTGGAGGATATCCCACAGAGAGCAAAAGGATTTCACTTTACTTTCTGTAAGATTCAGCCCCCGGTAATGGCGGCACTTCTCTCCTGGAATGTGATAACCTGTGCTGGTACTCCGATTCCTTGCTCATGAAGCCTTAGCTACAGGCTGCATATCTAATATGGTTTCTATGTGCCTCTGTGAGAGGATGTTTACTTTCATCGCTGCATTCTCTGGACTGCGCCTCTGCCCTAGTAATTGGACATGAAATAAATATTGACATTGATCTACCTCTGGGCCCTGCTGTACCCCCCACTTGATGCTGTGTTTTGCATGGGAAATACAAATGAGAAAGGCACAGGTGGATAACTGAGGCAAAAGTATATAAAGACAGATGTGACGGGTGAAATCCTACAAAATGTACAAATGTGTATAAAATATGGCAATGCCATTTCTCACTTAAAGGTGAAGTAAGTAGTTTATAGTGACATCTAGAGGAGAGGCTGACATTTACAACAACTAACTGCTCCTCTGCTCAGGAGAGGGCGAGGACGAGGGACAGCTCTTCGTGGCCACGGTAGAGCTGTCAGAAGCCGGCAAGGGAGAGGGCGAGCAACCGCAGGGCGTAGCAGACGAAGTGGAGAGAGTTGAGGCGGGACTTCCGCTACAAGTAAAGCGACACTTGATTTGTTCTCTCGGGTTTGTCTATACAGGCTCCAGTAGAAACATGACGTCTCGCTTCTAATAGTTGCAATGCAAATGCGGCCCGTGACTTTTTGAAACACTACGAAAATGAAACAAAAACTATTATACAGCGACTAGACAATGCAGGAGGACATAATATGTATAAAAAAGTGGATTTTGGGTCATATAAACCCATAAATACTACGCAGTGTCCCTTTAAGCGAAGGGTAATAAATATATTATAAGGCCCTGTCCCAATGCCTCCTCCTTAAAATTTCCACTTGGTTTTGAGTGCCCTCAACCATAAATTCCCACCCAAAACACTGGCAAAACTACCCAGATGTAGCAGAGCTAGCTGCTATTTGCCGATTGTTTCGAGAGCGGTTACCCGTCATGTAGCTCTCAATGACGGGCATACTCTCTCAAAGCACTCAGCAAATAGCCGCTAGCTAGCTAGTTAGCTTTCATACATCGTCAGTTATTTTCTGACATAAGTCTTCAAAGCTCAACGGTCCTCTGGATGTATATCAAACCAACATTCCAACACATTTCGACATTGTCACGTGCTTATTGGCGAAAATGTATTACAATGGAATCGTTTCTCGGAAGATGTGGCCGCCATCTTTGTTCAAAAAAATCAGCCGGCTCGCTGGATTCGCAAAGCATTATGGGTAATGTCATCTTCCGCTTCGTTTTAAGCCTGCATCAGAGCTCACTACATTTTGACGGTTGATTATAAGGGCAAAATCGCACTACCCCTTGCTCCCAGCTACACATGAACACGCAACATTTAGGGTTAGGGGAGGTATTCTTTCGGCTTCTCCCTTTAGGGCTCACCATAGAGGATCATCTGCCTTTCCCCTGTGTCCTCGTATGTCCTCATGTCCTCCTTCACAACATTCATGAACCTTCCCCCTCTGGTCTTCCTCCTTTCCTCCTGCTCGGCAGCTTCATCTTCAACATCCCTTGTCCAATATAATCACCGTCTCTCCTCTGCACGTGACCAAACCATCTCAACCTTGACTCTCTTACTTTATTTCCAAACCATTCAACCTGAGCAGTTCCTCGAATATGGTCATTTCTAATCTTGTCCGTCCTGGACACTCCAAACAAAATTCTTAGCATCTTCAGCTCTGCCACCTCCACCTCCAGCTCCACCTCCAAGCCGTACATCAAAGCTGGTCTCACATCTTGTAAACCTTTCATTTCAATTACGCCGATATCGTTCTGTCATATATCACCCCAGACACTCATCTCCACCCACTTCACCCAGCATGCACCCCTTCTTCACCTCTATGTGCAAAAAGGTAATACATATACAGGATTAAATGTACAGTTCGCTCAGCCAGAAGTATCAAACACTGCATTGACTGAGCATATCAATTCAAACCAGGCTTCCTCTGCAACAAGTCTAATTTTCAACAATATTCAGCAAGATACTGATCATTTTAATATCTAGGTAAGGTGTAAAGTGTGTACATTGTTGGTTCATGTAAAGGGTGACTGAAACCATGATAATATTTTATATTAATGATCTGGTTTGAAAAAAATCTAGCTTGAGGCGTTGGGTTGTAGTGTGTAATATACAGGAGAATATTATGGTGATTTTAAATACAACAGTTAAGCCACTTTTAAGACGCTTATTAGTTCATGTGAAACTTACAAACTTACTGCAGTCATGTTGCCCACACACACACACAGATGTTTTTCAGAGAGCTAACAAATGCACGTGCACACACACACACATACACACACACACACACACACCGGGTGGTGTGTTAATGAGGTTGTATAATTGGCCAATCAGGCTTCATAGACAGAGTCCAACCGTGATTGGCTGATTAAGTGTGATGGCGGAGTGTTAGTGAGAGACATGGGGTACACAGGGGAGCAAAGAAATGCTTAGAGAGATTTTAATCTTGTAAACACTTACATTCCCACTGTGGGGGCACCTCTTCTCCTCTCACTCTTAGCTTCATCAATAGTTTTTTTTTTGTTTTTTTTACACAAGTTCATAACTGCCAAACTCTTTTTCTTTCTAATTTCTCTTTAGCCTGCATCTAGGCCAGTTTGGCAAGTCTGTCACTTCTACAAGGCAGCATACTGAGGGTGTAAATTGATGATATCGAAGTGGAAATTGCCCCTGAGCAGCACATTAAACGTCAACCTGGTTTCTCCTTGGACCCTCTACAAAACACGAACTTGCTCTCCAACACGGAATGCAGTGTGTTAAAAGCCAATTCTGCACAATAAACTGAGCAATAAAGTAATTTTAATGTGATACTTCTGTCATGAGACTCTTCAGTCCACTGTTCTTCTCCAAACACCCCTCTCTTCCTCAGGGTCTCTGCCAGAAAGTATATTCAGCACAGTCTTATAAAGTGTTAGCGAGCAACATAAACTTAACTGCTCCCACTATCATTTACTTTAACATGGTTTTATTTTTTCAGAGACTTTTAGTGGACCATCACGGGCCTCTTAAGTTCAAAGTGATATTATGACAAGCAAAGAGGAAAAACATAGTATAGTAAAATTCATTTGTGGGTTAATTTATATTGTCATCTTCACAGTAGGTTCTTATCATCAGTTTTAGTTATGTACACTTATATGTTTATATACAATAATGTGGGTGGCAGGTTGTTACAAAGGTTACATTAAAAAGGTTCCTGATCAAATCAGAAAGATTTGACCAGTGCCTTTCTGTGTGGAGTTTACATGTTTTCCCCATGACCTTGAGCTTTTACTGAAGTGGCCAAAATCTGTTTTACTCCATGACCCTAGCTGGCAGCCATAATTTTTAGTGAGAGTGAGCATCTATACTCCAGGCTGTTTCTTGGTAACAGCAGTGTCCTTGGCAGAGCCCCTCCTCTTGCCTCATGCAACCACACCTCAAAAAAAACAACATTCTTTTAAAAGGTGTACAAGAAGTCTTTCATTAACAACACTAAGTCAAAGAATCCAGATAACATGACTGGAACCTTTCTCATGTGTCTACAAAGAAAGCGTTTGGGAACTGCCACTGCAGGATAGCTTTGCGGCCTGTTAACTCCAATACAAAGATAACTTCAAGTCTGTTTACAGGTCTTACAGAGCGATAGTGCTTATCTGAAAAAGTGTATAAACCCATTGTGGGCCCCAGAGGGAGCCGTGTGAAATCTGATCACTCTCACTCACTCTCTCCAGTAATGCAGGGTCAGCAGGGTTGAAAATAATGAAAATGGATGTGGAATTAGACGCAGAGGTTACCAGACCTCTGTGGCCCGCTTGTCATCTCTGCTTGAGGTTACATTAACTGCTACTAGGATTCCACTGGCACGTAGGTGCCAGATTTTTAAAGGGAGGGAAATGCTATAAAATTCTCTGTGTCTGCTGCATCAATTTTTAATCATTTTTGAATGTCTTTATTTATTTATTTAATGCATTGTTGCTGTGGCATCCTTTCAAGCCAGTCGCTGAAGGCAAGGTCTTGCTGCCCAAGGTCACATCTGTGTGAGAGGGAATCACTGAAGTACCTTTACAGAAGTGCTTGAAGAAAACAAACAAACAAAAAAAAAACTTCACTTTTTGTTCAGCTATCATGGTCTGTGACCACAGCTTATTGAAAATGTCCTCCACCTGGCAACCCAACCAATATCCTCCAGTCGCATAATTGATTTTTAAACTCCAAGCGAAGGCTAAATGTGACTACACTTTTCCTTAACCCTCACAAAGCAACAGCATGTTAGTCAATGGCAGGACAAAGGAAATATCGCCAGTGATCCTGTGAGACCTGTGTGATTGCCATCAAAGCTAAACTCATAAACTTGAGCAAATTAGGAAAAGACAAGCAGGAACATAGCTGTAATGTTGTGAACTGATGGACTGAATCTAAGGCTTTATAAGGCGTGATTATTTCTTCTAAAATATTCCTTTGATACTATTTGATATGAATTTGATACTTGATATGAATGGTTTCTTTGACCATCACATTGCAGTCTACCACCATCTTAAGACATGTAGAGGAATGCTCAACTGTCTTTAAATCTATAAGGGTAAGGCAATAATTTGATAATAGTTATGTAAAAGAGTATCAGCTTCATTAACCTCATTAAAATTCACTATTTTCACATGAAGGACAAAGTATCTAAATAATGTACATTGGTTGTACATTGTACACGAAGGTGAGTAATTGCACAAGTTGATGCACCAAAGGTGTACAAGGTACCTGTTGCATTGCTGGTTATTATATTTTTATTGAATTTTATTTATTTTGGCACTTATTTGAGTCCTATAACATCACTTCAAGAGTGATTTAGTTACAGTAGTAGCCACTGTGCCAATGGGGAGAAGGTCTTAAGGTGAATAAAATTTGGATACCATCTGAACCTAAAATCTATAACATAGAGAATGCTGAACAGAAGCTTATATAATAATAATAATAATAATAATATATAAAAGATCACATTTAGATGTACAGCATTTGTTGTGATGCTGTTATCAAATTCATTTGTCACCTTTAGGGGCAACAGCATCTACTCTACAGTCAATCTGAACCTAAAATGATTAAATAACACAATCAATCTCACCTTCTGTGATTACACATGCACATTAAAAGCATAAACCAAAAGAGCTGTCATACTCCGCCACTTGATGCATACATAATTGAGGTATATAAATGTGTTTGTGTGAAGGTGGGGTTGCATAACAACAACAACAACAGGGACTTGGAGCACTAAGTGGAATGTAATGTCGCCAGATAATTAAGGACATGGTGACTGTGAAGACCGGAGCAGCAGTTATACAAGGCATTGATAGACATGTTGTAAAGGGAGACCTCAAGGAAGAAGGCAACTGACAACAGATGCTAAGGCCATCCAGTTTTCAAGGTGCATCTGAATATATAACACGGGCTTACAAAACAAATCACTCCAAAGCTAAAGCATGTTAATCCTTTAATTGCAAGAGAGGCAATCTATAATCACTTGATTATTTCTTTGGCGTTCCTCCACTCTGACACGCTCCCTCAGATTTTTCTGTTGTGTTAAATTGCCTCTTTCCCCAACAATGGCACTTCAAAGAGTAAAAAGTCACACCCACACAAACAAGTACATAATGAGCTGTGTGCATGAACACACACAAACCCCACCCCCACAGTGCACGGCTGATTTCAGCACATTACCCAAATATCGGCGAGTGCATCCGCATGTGCATTTCTTTGTCATCAGGTCGTGATTGAGCCAATCATCTTTAGTCAGCCAGTCTTTTCACACTAAAATAATAATTGCAAGTGTGACTGTTGCTAATAATGTGGCGCTAAGAGCAACAGATGCCACAGCTCAAGTCCACTAAAACAAGTGACACAAGGTAAAAGTGCAGGGGCAAGTGCAGGGGGACATTTTAACACTTTTTTATCCAGCAAAGGATAAATATTTGCATTACACCCCATTGGAGATAACCAATACAGATTTAGGAGAGCATACAGGAAGACATACCTTTCTCAAGTGATAAAGTTGAGATTAAACTTTGACCAGAGTCAAATGTCACCTCAATACAGGGGCCAATTCTATACTATCTGTTTATTAAGTAGAAATACATAATTGCAAAGATAGAAGAATTGCTTTTGCAATTGTCTCAGATCATTAAATTGGAGTAAAAGCTGGATTTGGAATTCAACAGCCTGTTTAAATATCAGGTGCCAATTCCTAATTAAAAAACTGAAGTAAAGGGAGTTAATCCAAAATAATTCTAAGGTTTAGACTACTGAAGAGAAGAGAGGAGAAGAGAAGAGCAGTCCTTGAGTTATTCATAGCCTCTCCATCAGATTTGTTAAGGGGATTGGAAGCAATTTAAAGGCCTCCGCTGACTGTTTGACTGGAGCAGCATTATGTCTCACTATTCCATTATGTTGAGCCACGGTGTAGGGATAAAGACCAGGCTTCATATTAGCCCCTGTATAAACAGATAGGGTGATGCTAGACGGGTGCTAAGCCCCAGTGGAGTGGAAGAACTCTGACACTGAGGAGAATAGACAGCAGAAAGCTAGAGCCCAAACAATTTTCTTACTTTGTCTCACTGTCACCTTTGCTCATATCTCTTGTCTTGTCGTTATATAAACCTGCCACCTTATCTGTCCAAGTCTGACTCACAGGATAGTGGCATAACTTCCATGGAACAAGCCTTGAGATATGCTCTGATGACAAACACAGAGAGCTAGTTTATAATTCACATATTTTAATATACTCTAAAATGAATATTCACTACATGGAAAGTCTGTTTCTCTCTGGCATGATGTGGTGGACCCAACACTCATTCTAGGAAAGGAAATCTTCAAGAAAACCAGCTGGATCTGCTTCAAAACCCCCCCACTTCTCTTGCAACATGACCAGCCTGGTGTGCTTATGATAGTGTGTCAGCATGACCCAAGGGCAGTCATGCTGACATGGTTGTTACATTGCTACTACTCCCTCTTATTTTGCCGATGTGTGGTCACATGAAGGTGCCACATTTTGCACGTTCACAAAATGTCTCGTAATTATCAAAGTCCATAATTAGCCATCAAATGTAGGTCGATCGGGAAGGAAACAATGCAAAGATTGAATTTAATGCATGCTCTGGCATTACTCCTTTATAGTAAGCCTATGAATTTTTCAGCCAACCCTTGTAGTAGAGTAACCACAATTCCACAATTACCCTAGACGAATGGCAATACTGTAAACCCAAACTGTCTTACAACAACAGTGAGCAACTTTTAAACTTTTAAATAATTGCTTCAAACGTGTTGTTGCATCTCTTGGACTTTTTTAATTGGAAGAATGTTCACCCAGCAAGAGTTACATGGTGTTGCTTTGAAGAGCGGAGAGGCAGGAGAGAGATATTGTGTAGAGTTGTGCTGATTACTCAGTTTAAACTAGTCCCCAGTTGCTCTTATACTTGCCATGTGCATGTGCAAGTACATGCTGTACACACAGACCCATACAAATTCATTGCTACTATGCTGTCCATGCAACCTTTGCTTTCAGCCCTGTTGAAGCTGCATTGACATTCACTGGGAGCAATCATTTCTTACTGTGCCTGCTAGCTTCTAATTAGATGCTTATTAAAGCACTGGTGAGATTTTATGCACCTTGCTGCAGACGCGTTTTGCCACAAAAAAGTGGGTCAGTAAGTCTGTCATGGCATGTAGGGGACAATATATGCAGAAAATACTATACATAGGGCAATGTAATTCAAAAAAATATATGCAGTAGCTTCAAAAAGTATTTACATGTCTTCATATTTTTGCTCACTTAATTGTGTTGTATTATTCACTGCCACTTGAACCGGCAGCAAGGGCCAAAAAATATGCTTCATTGCACACACCTCTGCCCTCACGTGATTTAAAACTCCACAGTACCAACTTTTTGTTTTGTTTTTTTTAATAGGGAAGCAAAAAAAACGTAGCAGCCTCTGTAAATACTGCGTCTCATGTGCTGGTTGCTGCTCCTGTCAATGTTGGAGCCCCATGTGAGACGGTGGGCTGGGAAATGTATTAATAATTTGGGGCCATGCTCAGTTCTGGTCACTTAAGCCTTTAATATCAGATAGATACTGCTTTTAGCTTTGATTACAACATATATTCACCATGACATCATTTCAATGAGCTTATGCAACATCACAACATTTATTTCAATACACAGTTGCATCAATGTTTCACAAAACAATGGGATTAAAAGGTCTGGACTCAGTGGAGACCAACCTTAAAACAAGATTTCATGGATCATGGAATAGGAATATGCCCTAAAACCTTTATTTTGCATGTTTGGGTAGTCAACTGACCTCTTTCAACATCACTGAACACAGATCTGAACAACTGAGAACCCAGATCATAAAACTGCACTCAGTCTTTTTTGACTGGACATGTATAATGAGAATAATAATTAACTGAAATCGTACAATCATGAGAGCAATTTGCTGATGCATAGAAGACATAAAAGGTATCATACTATTTTTAAAGAGGTGAATTTATTCAGAATAGTTTGCACTAAAGTTGGACATCCAGCCAAACTGTGAAAATCATGCAAGAAATGTGTGGTCAGTTTAATTATTTAGCACTGCAGACAAAATACTAACTGTGACACTGATGGAAGCAATGTCTACTGGTGGTGCAGCATATAATGTATAAATTATGGCAGAAATACAATATGTTTTGCCTGGGCAGCAGCAGCAGCAGCAGCAAAGGAGAATAGCTATAACTCCTGGTTTAACCATGAGTAAGCAGGTTTGCAGTCAGCACACATATATCCATAATAGCAGCTGGGTTTCAGTTCACATGTATCTTATAAAACAACAGAATGTATTAACCAGGAGCCTTGAAGCAAGATCAAAGGAATCCAATGATTGGTAGATGAATAACTTGAAATGAAATGTATTAGAAGCTAAAAAAGATCAACATCAAACAACATTAAATATTAAATATATAAATCCTTGAGTTTAAAATTGTACTGAATATAATTGGCGTTAGGTGAGGTTCAGGTACTCCAGTTGAGTTTGGGAAATACAGACAATGTGATACTGTTTTTACACAAGTGTTCTATGTGAATCTTTATATTTCCAACTCATTTAATGAGTTACTAACTCACTGCTCCATCTGACTCTGTTGTTGGTTATGGTTATGGATAGGTGGTTAAATGAGCACCGACAAAAACTAAAAAACACCCATGAAGAAAAACACCCATGAATCAGACTGATTGATTCAGATAGATTTTTATTAAATTACCAACATTTCCCACTAGTGTGGCAGATAACCTGATTTACTTGGCAAATAGAAAACCTACCCCCATGTAATGCTTTGTGGGTGTTCATTTCAGATCCTGCTTGAGAATGAAAACAATGATGACAGATTCAATTTGTCATACAAAACACTAATTTTAATATACTCTTCAGTGTACTCCACCTTAGCATAACTCACTGCCACTGTTTTTTTTTTTTGTCTTAAAGGAAATCTGTGGCAAACAACAGCAGGAGCAGAAGCAGCATTGCACTCCTATCCTTGTACCTGTAAAAGCCCTTGCAGCAGTCGTAGTGGTTTATCCAGGTTGCAGTGCAGAGTAGATATGACAGCTGGCACCATGGCTGCATTTGGCATTAATGTCTGATACGCTGTGTGTGTGCATGTGTCCTGTCACTTCATAAAGCCTCCAAGCCGTGTGGATGGGTTGGTAGGGCAACATGAAAGGGATTTTTTGTAAAAAAAAAAGTTAAGGACAAGAGGACAGAGGCATCAGAAATGCGGGGAAGGAGAAAGGTAGCAAGACACTACAATAAATGGATGGACAGACAGAGCTGAAACTCTCTTTTCTTCAGGTCTCTAGTGCCCTTGAACATGTTATTTGTTAGCTTGTTACCAAGCAAATAAGGTGTGTGCATCCTAATATCTTATGGCTGACGTAGAGCAACACATACTAGTGCAAAGAGTTACACACACATAGGTTTGCACAGCCATTCTGGTCAGGAAACAAAGTTCTATGCCTAACCTGAACCATAACAATTATTTTCTGACCCTACACTCTTAGAAATAAGGGTTCCAAAAGGGTCCTTCTACAATGGCTGAGGTTCTACCTGGAACCATTTGCTTCTGAAAAACCCTTTCCTGAAGAAAGGGTTTTTTAAAGGGTTCTTGGTAACACGAGTGGTTCCAGTAAGAACCATTTTGATCCAGAGAACCCTTCAAAACCACTTACCTGAATAAAGGGTTTTAAAAGGGTTCTTGGTGGAACCCTCCAAAAGGGTTCCACCTGGAGCCAAAAAGGTTCTCCTATGAGGACAAGCTGAAGAGGACAAGTTCCCCTTATATGGTTCTACTTTCTAATTGCACTTTTATTTCCAAGAGTCATAACCTTATCTCAATTCACATCAACCAGTGACACAGAAAAGATCCCCATGATCCCCACACACACAGTTGAGGGCTGTATCTTCTAAGGGTTACTGAGGAGCTGACTGATCTCTTTGCTCTATTTGTGGGGGTCACGGGACAAATGTCCACTTTGTGTGTGTACTTAAGTATTAGGGTATGCCATTTGAGCGTGGATGTAATGACAAGGATGAAAGCACAAAGTCTGCATGCTTGCACGTCGATGTTTGCGAGTCTCCTGTGTATTTTTGTCCGCAGTCCCACTATAAGCCGTCCCACAGCCCATCAGTCAAGCCCTCTGCATTTGTCTGTTTGCATCGATTTGCTCCCTCCGTCTCTTACCCTCGGACTGATCCATGCCTCAGATGGACAGAGAGAGGGCCTTTGGCATTCAGAAGGAAATGTCACAGCCGTCACGAGTGAAATAGATACTTAGTCTCAACAGATATTGCGGGTTGCCTCGCTCCCAGCACTGAGAGCGAGGCAATAAGGTTAGTCTGAAAATATGCAAACCTTCAAGTCCAATTTTCTGATCTGCTGCCTGTTTCAATGTAGACAAAAACAAGCAGAAATTGATGCCCACTCAACATGCAAACAATAAAATAAGCTTGAAGCCTCAGTTGATACAAATAAAGTGATATCTTTTTTAAAAAATACCAGCGATCACACCAACCATACATAAAAGCTGCAAAGAGTTATCCACACGACTGAAAGAGACGCTCTCCTCAATCCAAAGAGAGCATCTGTGCAGTAAAAGGTGCTGCAAAAAGCTGCTTTAATCGAGGATGTTGATGGTGAAAATCACTAAACATCTTTGGAATCTGACAAATTGAGAGGTTGTTGTTGTATCGTCATACAGTCATTTTTTGATCCAGCAAACACTACAGTTTGAGATCAACAGATGCTGCAGAGTCCAATTTGTTTGCAGATTCCAGGGATCCAAGGCTCCAAAAGTGCACGAGTCACAAAACAAAGATGCTTTGTACATTGTGCAAACTTTATATGGCATCATGCATAATGCACACACATACTAACCTATAGGCTTAACTCTGGGTTTATGTTGATTTATTTTTGAGGAAAATCTATCATTTTGATGTAGTAACCTGCAAATTAGTTTATATTAAGATTAGATTAATCAATAGACAAGTTATTAATAGTAGACCTATGCTACTCAACAGTTACAATTACAATGAGTGATGTATATTTGTAGACACTTGACATAGGCTACCAGCATGGCATGCTTTAAATTATTATTTCATACACATAAATACAGCCATGACAAATGTAACTAACCCTTGACTGACAACACAAAATCAGTCATGTCAATGGACTTTAAGACAAATAAAATACTATAAATAAACTAAGCAAAACTAAACAGTGAGTTTCAAAAGTCCCATAATGCGTGCATAATGCAACAAGAGGGACACATGGATGTAACAGGACGACACTTTTAAATTATGTGTGGTGAGCTACAGCATATAAACAGGAGGTTGCAGTATGACCTTGTATAACAGTGTCCCATATCGCTGACACGCCCAGTGGAAATCCGGGGTTATCCCGTATCTCATACCCATAATGCATTAAATGCATTCGTCCCATTTGGTTTGGTTGCTTTCACACCAGTACGGTTCGTACCAAAGTAGGGGGGATAAAGTGGTCCCCTTCAGGCAGGTCTCGGACCGGTTGATTTGGTGCGCACCAAAAGGCCGAGATTACATTCACACCTACGCAAACGAACTGAACCATAGCATTTGCTGTAGGTCGCTGTAGGTGTGAAAGCACCCTAACTTGTCTCATTCTCCATCCCTAAGTGTGTCTAAGAGAATAGGATGAATATGGCAGTGCGACATGGTAGAAGTAAGGATCTCGTTTGAAGAAAACACAATGAGTCTTAGTTTCAGGTGATTAAGCACGACTGAAAACACCATTATGAATTTTATATCCCTTTCATTTTCACAGTACATCATGCACACTGACAAAATGATTATTGATAACCTTCTTATTATGTTCCCTCACAAGCTTTTCTAAAAATTTATAGCGAAATGCACAATGTCAGAGTGTCCTTTTCAGAGGTGTGGGCAGAAGAATCTGAAGCCAAATCTTCACTGGCCACCTCCACTGATATGTGGCCCTGTCCCACTGCTCGCAAGGAACCAGTGGACTGTGAAACAAGCTTTTCCAAACTTGCTCAAGGCCCACAGAAACGATTTACTTTAGTGTCGAAAGAAGGAGCAGAAGAAAGTCTTCTTATATATAACTGTGCTGTTACCTTGTCGGCTGAGAAAGAACAGTCCAGTTGAGCTGTGCAACCACAAAGACTGCACTTGTTAATGCAGTGAAATATGATAGTTTATTTTTATTCCTCGGTTAAAATGACACTGGGTGGGTTTGAAGATCATATTTAAACATGCTTTTCTCTTTGAGAGATTTATTTTCCCCACAGGCTACAACACGGCTGACTTAGTAACTGCCATAACACTTTCAATAAAGAATGAAAGCTGTCCATCAATGTCATGGCAACCACACTGGTTTATAAAATGATATGCACCCAATACCATACACACTCCACACACTCACACAAACCTACACAAAACCATAATGTTGGCAAACACAAAGGTTGTTTCAGTCTCAGTCAAAAAATAATCGTCTCTGAGCCAATATATGAACACCTCCTGCACGCTGAGTGACTTCCATACCGATCTATCAAAAAGACTCATTCACAAAGAGGGCAAAACACACACCAGCAGAGGATGAAGCAATGCTATATAAAGAAAAAAAATAATCTCCTAAAACCATTACAGGGAACAACGTAATAGCTATGGCCAAACCCTCTCAAACACACGCACACACTCATCATCCTATTCCTTTGACTTTCTTTATGTTGCACAACTCTGTATGTATGTGTGTGTGTGTGTGTGTGTGTGTGTGTATGAAGATAAAAGCCCTTTGCATGGGCTAGAACAGCATGTGTCTGCATGGACAGTATGTGCATCAATTAAGTGTGAAGACATCAAGAGCAATGTCCAAAGTATGAGCTTTCAATACATTGACAGTCTGTTTGTGCAGTTACACAAATCATATTACACATATTAAGATTCTTATAAAAGCACTCTTTGCTTTTGCTTCGCCTCAGAATATGCAAATTAAATGTATAGAAATACATGTAGTGGCCATGTTTGATTTTACATAAAGAATTGTCATGGGCTGGTAAAATGTGGTTCTAGATCCACATCAAAGGCTGAAATCCAACCATAAATCTCAACTGACAATTGTATAGACCTAAATCAAATTAATTGATTCAAGTCAAGTTTATTGTTATTGCACCAAATCATAACACAAGGCACTTAAAGTAGTGGGGTTGAGAACTACCATTATTGTAGTGAAAAACAATTCACATAATGAGCAAGCACTTGACAACAGTGGAGAGTATAAAAATATCTTATAACAGAACAAAAGGAGTTATAGTGGGCAGGGCCATCTGACTTGGATGTAGCAGAGCAAGTATCTCACGAGGATCCAGAGAAAGGGGTGATGGCTGGTTTGACTATGCAGGAATCTTATTTTCCCATTCTTTTTTCTCACTTGGTGTGGTTTCTCTGGAGGTTCTCCTGCACATGTGCTCACTTGGGCATTTAGAGAAGATTAGGGAGCTGGCAGGAGAATCTCTGGAGACTCCCTGGAGTTCAGTATCAGCTCCACTTATTTAGTCACAGCAAACAATATTAAGAATTTACAGCCATACTGGTGGGTCTCTGAGGCAGGAGTTATGTATAGCAGTGATAAGAGGTGAGGTCATTAACATTCACAATGCAACAGGCTAATGTTAAACATGATGATAATGAACATGGTCTTTTGATGAGCTGGACTCGACAAATGGCTGAATTGTCTGGGAACCATTTACTAGATCAGTGTTTTTATATGGGGGAGTCATTACAAACCACAATGAGCCATTACAAAGTTGGCATATTTCTGTGTCATACGACCATTTTTACTGTTACCCATGAGGGTCCCAACCCAGTCTCTGGCAATGACTGTACTAGATGATTACATACAGTATCATCTGCTGTGTATTTTAAACCTACTTGTGGTGACAATCATCATTTGGCCAACAGAGAATATCTGTGTCAAATTTCATTGGCAACAACCTGCAAATTCAATTTACCAACCAAACATGCCAAATTCATGGTGGCTACAGAGAACAAATACATCAAATCTCAGAGTAGGTAGCCTAAATTAAAGAGAAATCCCATAGCAATATTGTAAAGTTTGGTATTTATGAAAAGAGAATTTATATTGGGACAGAAAATGGGAAGACAGTATGACCGCATCATTCATTTTTCTGCAAAAACACCTGCGCTCACCAAAATAAACAGTGTCTATTTTGCCTGTTTGACACTGTGCCAACTATTATGAAATGGAGATGTAATGAACGAACAACTCCTCGAAGCGGTGCTCGCATGCCTGTGAGCTCATTCCGATTCTATAAAATGGGGGAATTAGGACATGCATATGTGTTAATGAAGATGTAGGTTTCATCTAGCTGTGGATGTCTTAGCACAGGGAGACTGTTTTGTCTGTGCCAGCTTTTTCTTTCCATTGAAACCTGAGTTTTCTAAATCCTCCCCCAATTGGTTTGATTTGTGTGTATGGGGAAACTTAAATTTCCATTCCCTTCAGCATGTTTCATTATTAAGGACACACATTTCCAGCCTAACTGTGAATCACATTTTTGTCTGCAATAACTGATTTTGTGTAGCCACACTCAACCACAATAACATAATCGTCAATTACTATACATCTATTGTTTCTTTTATTAGGCAGTTCCACATAATGAAGTTATGTGTGTGAAGTAGACATGGCTAAATCAATGAGCCTGCCTTTCAGAATTGGCCTTAATGAGCACGTTTGTTGGGTTCCTCATGTTGATGGCAGCATCAATATCATCGAATATGACTCTGTGTAGGGGTGGGCAATAAAACAATAACTTTTCATCGATATATAAACAAGATACGCTTGATAACATTTAAATATTTCATTTCATCCAAGTTTTGACAGAAAAGGTAATTTGAACCAATCATGTGGCTGAAATAGCTACAGCCACATCATGTCAGGTTGAAGCACACAGTGTAAGCCAGGCAGGGGGAGGCAGGTGTGGTAATGTTTTCACCAACATGCCAGAAGTGAGAGAGATAGAATTATGACAGAAAAACCCTAGCAAAACCTAGAGAGACAGTGTTACAGAAGAAGACACCTGAAGCAGTCATCCCCTGGAGAACACACAATGCAAGACTTTACAGTCTGAGATGCAAGAGGTGGCTCTCCCTTTAAAGCTAATATGATGTCTGCATGCACCACAACAGCAGACCATAGTGTTTTCTCTATATATGACGCTGATATCATATAAACAATTGCATTTTATTATCAAAGACGGTGCAATTAAGCACGGTGGAAAATAACGAGTTTAAGCAGCTGACAAAAGTAATTGACCCTCATTCCCAACTCCCTGGCCATGAACCTCTCTCTCAAACAGTTCTTCCCCTGCTTTAAACTGCAGAGAGTGAACTGAATAAGAGCTATGAAGTGCGGCATACTTTGTTTCCACGTTAAATAGGTTGCATGTATGTTTGTTTGGTTGTTCATTCATTCATTTGCAGAACGTGCTACAGTTGTAATGTTCAACTTATACAAAAATAAACAATATTTAAACCTAAATAACCAACTCTTTTACGTACGTACAATTCCCTTCTTAGTAAAGGGGGTACACTTTAAGCTTGACATAAATATTGATGTGATATATATCATGATATATATTGATGTCAAATATTAAATATATTGTGATAAGATTATTTTCCATATCGCCCAGCCCTAACTGTGTGGTTAGCCAGCATCGTTTTTTTGTTGACAGTGTCAACAAACCAAAAACACCAGAAAAGGTGAGCAATGAAACATTATTATTATGGTCATTCTTAATTATTAATGTAGACAGAAACCTCCAATAAAATTATAAATGTCTGCAACAACATGATTCGCACAGAACGAATGTCTCTCTTTTTGATAGTGCCGTGATGACTAATTTGGCCATTAAAATAATACCTTGGTCTGCCATCCAAATGTAAACATAATCCCTGCATAATCAGTTATTTCTCTTGCTCACCCAAAGTGTATGCCCCCACCACGACTGAATTATTAGCCAGACAATCAGCAAGACACTTCGTCCAGAGCTAGTTTAATTAGATGCTGCTCATAGTATTACCATATGCATTGCCTAGCAATGGTTCTTTACGCCAATGTTGCCGTCTTTGTGCACGTTCTGCCGAAATTGCATCTAAATAGAATGACTTTGCAATTAAGCCCATGATTTCCTTCAAAATGTGCTCCTCGTAGCGTCAGAGCTCTTTCTGAATTGACTTTATGTGATATAATCCTGCACAACAGACGAATGCAAGACCGGTAAATATTCCCAGTCCATACCACAGAAATAATTGGGGCATCTCCTGTGGTCGTTTGGTTTTGACGGTGACACCTGCTCAAATCAGGCATCTATTCTACTAAGATAATCCTCCCAGCTGCCCTGCAAAAGCTGCTCAGCTAATTAGTTGTCACTGTGGTGAAAAGTAACCTGAACAGAACAATTACATCAACAGAGCCAGTTCAATGCTTAATGAGGATTGAAGATAACAACATACTATATGGTTTTCTTCATGACCAGTGTTTGTAGGTCCAAACTACACCCACCTATCTGTAAAAATCCTATCCGTATGGTTTACAGTGTATTCATACTACAAGCATCCCTTAAAAGTATGTGACACTTTATACTTTCCACACTTCCTGAAATCCCTCATTGTGTGAGGACAAACACAACTGTGTTAATACAGGGCTGCTGTGAATGGATTGTGGTTTTAAAACACTGGCTCGAAGAAGATGCTAGTAACAATGGAGATTACAAGACACATGCAGTATGTTGCTGCCAGGCTCGTTGGCTGGAGTGTGGAAAACAGAAGCTACAGAAGGCCTTGACAAAAGCCTGGAAATAATTTCAGATTGTCTTTCATTGAAATCATAGTGAGGTCAGCCAATTTCACCATCAACAGTCTGTTTACAGCTATGACACTGGGCTGAGATTAAAGTTGTGAAACAACCCTGTAGCAGCCCTCATCTTCCTTGGACCACACAACAAAATTCCTCACTGTATAACGGTACTGGCAGATGAGAGATAGGGCACAAATGGTTTCTCAACATACAAACCTCAGAAGGACTGCCAAGTGTTTTTCTCCCTGTGTGTTTTTACACATTGGCATTGTTTTACATTTACTCTCATATTAATCCGGCTATGGTGAAATCAGAATCTTTACAAGCATCATAGTTGACAGGGCTCATCATTAGTACCCTATATTTATCTTGTACTTGCTAAACACTAGGACCTAGACTGATTTTTTGCATCTCAATCTTTCCCTGCTGTAATGTGCAGCTACATCCATGGCATTTAGAGGAGCAGGTGGTCACAGCCAGTCAAACAGTGAGCTGTGCTGAGGGCTGACCCAAGTGTTTTCCACATCATCCTCTCCCACTTGGATTTATTCCTCTACTACTTCCTGCCTACTTTCCTTTTCTCTCACACGTGCTCCCTCCATCTGTATGCCCTCACAGAAAGTGGCAGCCAAGGAGTCAGACATCCAACAGATGTACAGCACGTTTTTTCTTTCTTTCATTGGCTCTAATCCATCCATCCATCCATCTTCTACTGGTTTAATCCTCCACATGAGGTTCGTGGAAGGTGCTGTGCCAATCTCAGCTAACATAGGGCGATAGGCGGGGGGTACACCCTGGACAGGTCTCCAGTACATCACTGGGTCACATAGAGACAAACAATTCAGTCTAACACCTATGGTCAACTTAGAGTGTCCGATTTGCTTAACGGTAGAAAACCCACACGCACACGGGGAGAACAGGCAAACTCCAGAAAGAAGAAGAAACTTTCGAAAGACAGAATATACAGCAGAGAGACATGACCCATCCCTCTTTTAGATTCAAAAATAAAACATCTTGATCGCTCTCTGTGTGAAGTGTAGGTCAGAAACCCTGCTCCATGCAATAAGAAAAGAAAGGGCAAATCCTCCTTTTCAAAGTCTATTTTTTGTTTTGATTAAAAACATATATATGTCATGCAATATCATGATGGCAGCTGAAATCGACTTTTTGGCTTCACTTACCATCACACATTGGCAACATGTGGACTCTAAACATTTTTAAATGCTGTATGCTGATACAGAGTGCGTCAAAATAAAAGTGGAAAGCTAAATTGTAGGTCATTGCTCTAACTGGCGGATTATGACATCAGTGACAGTGCCAACCAATGACAAACAAGGTTCAATCAGACAATATCCAACAATTAAAATATTCTGTCATAAAATGTGGATGTTAACCGACAGTCTCCTAATCCCTAGACAGATTAAATATGAATTAAATGCTCTGGTTAAATTGTGGAAGCCCATTAAATAAATCACATAACACAAAAAGATACCTGCAGTGAGTATGACTTGACTAAATCCTCTCTGAATACCTTGAACATGAGGATTAGTTTCCAATGGGAAAAAAACATCCTACCATAAGCCTAAGTGACAGTGCTACACTAAGTGGGCTGAGCAGGAGGAAGATGATGTAAAACAAGAACAGGGTGATTTCTTCATTCACTGGTGAAGAAAATAGCTATTTCCTTCTCTCTTAGTCAACTTGAAAATTGGTGGAATTAAATATGTTTTTTTCTGGTTATTCAAGTTTCTTCAAGCTAAACGTTGTGGGATGCACTTCAGAAGGAATGTCTACGAGTTTGTGTGAAGTTTAAAGCCGCATCACTTCTGCCTTCCGTCAGGTCCCCCGTTACATGCAAAGAGTTTAGCGCTATAAACACGAGCATCATTTAAAAATGTAGAAAATAATTCACTTCAATTTTGCAAAAGGAAAAGGTCTGAATGACCTGTATGTGTTCATGCACCCAGACATCATGTTTTCAGCTGGAAGCAAAACTCATCAGTGCAGTTTACAGGTGAGCAGGTTCATCCTGTGACACTGACAGCTCAGAAAATGAGCTGGGAAGTGATTGTAAGTGGGACGAGATTGTAAATGAGCTGCTGATTATACACCACAGGAAGTTGTGTTTCAAAAATAAAATGTTCAAGCTTTTTTACTAGGTTAATTTACTAGGTTTTCAAACCTATAAAAGCTTAAGGGCTTGTTTCATTTAAATGAATGACAACTGTGAATGTAAAACCATGGTATTTAAAGCAAACAGGATTTAGATCATTTAGCCATCCGTGAACTTAATGACATACAATGCTACTGGCTGTGTTTTGATCCTGAGCTACTCTTCCTGTCTTCCGATCAGCAGAGTCAAGCAATGGACGAGTTTCACGAGTATCAGTCAATCCGACCTGTGTGACGCACTCAACTTTTAGTTGCTAACCACACAAGGCATAAAAACGATATTTCTCCTCGTGAGGTTATAAAAATATTTTCAGTTTTGTATATCCAAAATGTCCATATTTGTAAAACATCAGACAAAAAGCAAGACGGACTCCACATGAAAAGCCTTGAATAGAAGAAAATCTCAAAAAGCTGTTTGAGATTGAGACAGTAAAAAAAGAGCTGGAGCTTTTATGCGTTTCCTTGGAGTTAACTCTCAAAGTTTAGAGGAATCACCACCTTACTATTGAGGCAATTGCGGCATATCATCAATATATAAGACTATAGAGGGGCAGATTATGTGCCAGTACTGAACGACAATTGGTGCTAAACACCACGGTTAGCTCCTAAGAAGTGGTACTCGAAAATATGTGGTGCGAACTTTGAGGGGGGCAGGGTGTACATACACGCTCAAGTCATGCAAAATAAAATACTGGTGAAATTTAAAAAAATACCGTGATACAAATTTTTGTTCATATCACCCAGCACTACTTCCCCCTATATAGGGATCTGACACTGCGCTTCCCCGCTGTAAAATCTCTACTCGCTACGAGCAGAAGTTTCAAACTGCTCTTGAGCCAACTGCATCTCCAAAACCAAGCTTATTGGTCAACAGTCACGAGTGAAAAACTCGGTCAACAGGTACATCGCCCACGTGTGATTCAGTTGTATGAGAGCCAGAATTCACATTAGCTTGTCACCAAACATTAATCCGGGCTGCTAACTGTGGAAAGTAGCAATACTCACAGTTGACATAGAGGAAACACTCAATTGTAGTCATACAACATTATATATATATATATCTTTTCAGTCTACCTAGAAGTCGCAACACTTGCAAATAGTTGTCGCTCGATTGTTCCCTGAAACTTTCTGAAACATGTATGCATCCAACCAGATATCTAACTAGTACATGACTGACACATGTGTCTGGTCTGTGTTAACATCTGTGAATCTTAAGAGAGACACATTTCGATCTTTGAACTGGTGGGACTATTGTCAAGCCTTAAGGTCAGAAATCTAACATGCAAAACTTTGATGATGATACAAAAAATATATTACTTCCAGCAATGGATATACTTTGTTTTGTTTTCTCATGCCACAGTCCGGGATGCAGCTGTATTTTGTGTTTGGTTCTCTCCTGACACATAAAAAAAGTCTTAAACTCGGACCCATAAAGGAAAAACACTGAAAAGCAAGAGAGCAGAAACAAGCCACAGTCGAGATATTGTTTTGGGTTTTATGTCATAACAGACACTATGCACACTCAAAAGTTATTCAAATGAAGAGTTGTGGTTTTATGTTATAGGGCTCTCCCTCACTAACCCTCCAATTTACTGCCTCAACTGACTTAATTTCTTCACACACAAAGCTGCACAACTACAGTTAAGAATTCTCATCTAAAAGTAAATGGGACGGTGGTACTTTTGCACCTAACTGGATTATTATTATTATTATTATGTATTACGTATTACATGGACAGCAGATGATATAGTAAGACAAAAAACGAATTTTGCATTTTGCTTCACACTGTTATGATATCAATTAAATAGCACAGACTTACCAGCGGTTAAGTCCTTGCTGAGGTCAATGAAAGCATTAGAGTGAGGGATACGCATTTTGACATGTGAACTCAGTGCATTCCGCCAGTCTTGAACCCTGAAGAGAACAACACAGACGCAACAGTAGAAATTAAAAGTGAGAACAACAGAAATAATCATAGGAAATTGTCAGGCGACACTCGGGATGACATTACCTTTTGGTGAGATAGCAAACTTCAGTAGATCCCTGGCTGGTGGATCCAAAAATATCTGGAATCATGTCCCCATTGAAACTGTGGGAGATTTGAGTGAATGGAATCAAACACTTTATTAAAACTGGTTAAATAAGTTAAAGGTGACATATGTAAGAATGTGGCCAAAAACTGTTACTACATTCAAATTCAAAATACCGAGGTCTTTTAGGTTTCGTTTTCTGACCTAACGTAACGGTTGCTCAGCAGCTGAGACTCTACTGACTGCAATGATTGGTAGACGGCAGTAGGTGGTGCAAAAGATTATTTTTAATGTAAATATTTTGGCTGTACTGTTGTTGTTGGTGAGTTCAATATGTTATATGAATATTATTCCTGAGTCTCTGTGACATATTAGGAGGATTTTATGGCTAGTTGCTTTGGATTTATTACAAAATGCACCTTTAACATTTGAATTGATATTGTACAACTAATTATGGTCCTGCAAAAAAAACAAAAACACTATGGATCTTTTTGTTGTCACTATGTGACAGAAGTGTAGAAAAGTAGTTAAACTTCTACAGTATAAGATAGTGGTGGTGTCTTGACCACAAGAACAGGTGTTTTTTTGGCTTGTATGATGTCGTCAACTTTTTCAAAATTGTTTGTTAACAGAAAACAATATTTCAAAAACATGTTTTATTGGTAAGCATACACAGTATTCTCAGCAAAATGTCTGTGTGGATTGTATATGAAGACTATATATGAAGAGGGATACTTACTCCATGACAAGCGGTTGATCTGTGAAGGTCTTGTTCAGAGTCATCCAACCACTCATATCTGCATTAGAGAATTGAATGCATCTCAGAGCTCTATGTAAATCACATCAAGCTAACAGTTTAAATGTCTGACTGTAAATAACAAACATATTTTAAACTGCACTGGTTGTTTTTGTTTCCAGAAGTACCACATCTAATTTCACTGTACTCAATAATGGCTCTCTCTTTAATTACAATCTCATCATTTCCATTCTATTCTAAATGCAATGAAAGAATGTGAAGTCATTGTCATTGTCTTGTTTCATTTTTCTAATCAAGAGTGAATGATGCCAGGTCAAGTGTCCAAGTAAACCATGATATTATTATGGTGAGTCGGCATTAATATGACATGTAAATGGCATTCAACCATTAATGAGCTCATATTAACTTACTTTAAAAGAAAAGAAAAAAAATCAATTAAATAAATCTCAAATATTCTATTGAAATCTAAGTGGCGTATTTTGTAAAGATCTTAAACTTGTTTTTAATATCCATCCATCCATCCGTTATCTACCGCTTTATTGTAATAAACAAACCTAACATTCACGTCAGTGGTGTAGGGATACTTTGGTTCTCTGGAGGCCAGAGAAAAAACACCTGGCCTCCCTCCACCTTGAGAAACATTAGCTGTACCTAAGGTCCGGTTGTTCCCCCAGAAGATGACAACTGTTGTTATTGTGGAGCTGGTCTGAGTTGTCAGAAGGACATCCATCTGTGAGTCGCCGTCATAATCTCCAGGGACCACGCTGGTGATGATGGTGCCCCTTAAACAGGAAGAATATAGTAGATTGATTTAAGTAGAGCTCCTGCTTCTGCTCTGCTCCTATGCAAACATCCCCTCCTACAAAGCAAACATAACCACCAAGTACGCAAGACACAGTCTCAGCACCGCTGAACAGAATGAAGTGAGAACATTACATGTTATAACTCAAACGTTTATGAATTTATAAATTAGAAATAAAAAAAACAATGTTAGTGAAAGGTAAATGTGTACTGTATATTTACCCTGGCAAAAGGTCTTTCGTGATATTGATTTTGGGTTTGAAGTAAGGGGTTTTCGAGTCAGCCAAGAAAATCACCAACTGAGACTCTGAAACAGTGAGAAATAAACACAAACATTATATTAAACATATCTCCATTATTGCTAGCAAGGAAATGATTTGCACGCAATACTGCATCACATGCACCTGTACTGTTACACTCAATAGTAATGGTCAGTTTTCAGTATGAATTTCAATCCCTTAGTGTCTCCACATTACACACAATTCTTACTGTATTATACGTGTCTATACATATATAATTGGTTAAAGAGGTTAAGCTCTAGTACAGAAGCTTCGCCTTACGTTCTCTGATGATGAACATGTCTGTCTGTTTATCCGAGTTGAGATCCCCGAACGCTGCCACCGTCCCGTAATTTTCGGCACCGAAAAGGTCGACAGTTACATCATTAAGAGCAAATGTGCTATACGGTCCGACAAAAACGAATAAAAAAGCTAAATTGTTTAATTTGAAGATCCACATTCTGCTGCCTGCCTCTTCAGCTGTACACAACACGAACTGCGATACGGCACTCTGATTTACGACAGGCAGAGACGGCAGCTTTTTGAAGTTAAAATTACGTCCTGTGTTCTGTGTTGATTTTTATTTCGGTTTTCAATTTGTTTATCTATTCTGTTTTTCCTGATTACTTGGTCGGACGTCGAACCAATATGGACGAATAAGTATAAACAATGTGATGTTTGCACTTCCTTGTTTTACGTTAGTGTCGTGCAACAGAGGTGGCTTGACAGTTGAGGTGCGTCAAGCAACAAAGTTTTAGATAGATCCAAGCCGGAAACGCGGGATGGTTACTTTATAAATAAACGTAAAGCTTTTAACAAACAGGATAATGATCACGGCACTGCGGAAATACAGCGTTTATTTATATACATTATACATTTTTGTTTTTAAACTGTTTGCTTACACGTCGTGTTTTGTCTTATTGCTGCTTATAACTGACTGCAGCTGATCAGGAGAGGTATGTCTGTCTTTTATTTTGAAGGTATTTACCGGAAATTACAAAACGCTCTGACGATTTTGAGACTCTGTAAACATGGCGAGTCTGTCAGATGTCGGCTGGAAACTCCTGGAATTCAAAGGCCGATTAAAACGAGCAGGTCTGTCGTTTGACTTTCATTGCACAGAATAATGCCTGTTGGTTGATTTTGTGTTAGTGCTTGTGTGAGACTGTGTGCTTATACGGTTGCATAGCACGGTGTTACAAGTGACTTGTGGCCATTTGTCCACTGTAGAGTGCAAGCCTGAAAGGTCAGACGAGCTATTTTAAGAGTCTCTCACCAGCTCACTAGTTAAAAGTACTTAGTGCACTACATTAGATGAGGGTATTTTGCTGCTGGTGTGTGAGAGCTATGATATTCTTGCACAGTACTCCCATCATGTTTTGAGGGTGGCATACAATACAGTGAAGGAAAACAAACAGTCATAGCAGTTTTATGTATCACTGAATATTGATGTTTCCTTGGTGTCCCACCTTTTTTCTGATACCATGGTAATAACAATACATGTATTTAATTGTAACATTGTCTACTTCATCAGCTATCTCTACTGTATGTATTTCACCTGTATTCATAATCATTTGGTGGGTAACGTATAGATCAATAACACATCTTCATAAATCATTATATTGCCATAACGTTTCACAATTTTAGAGCAAATCTGAATGTTCTTTTGTTCGTTACTTTGACTTTCCATATAACATTAATACAGGTGGATGTTATGGGCCATTATGGTCGATGACTTGTATGTGTTTATTTCACTTAATTGTCCAGCTGAAAATAGTGTTGGCTGACTTCACCCCTCTTATGTTACAAAATCATAACATTTACAACAACAAACAATCTATGTTAGCTTGTGTTAGTTATTTTCAAGTACTGTCCTAATTTATACTGTAAGTTTGTTAATAAATTAGGACAGTACTTGAAAGTAGCAAGTATAGTAGTAATTATTCTCAATTTCTCTACACTTCTCAGGGGAAAATAACATCTTTCTCTCCTAAGCAAATACACGTCATTGCAATTTATTTTCGCATGTAGCTCATGATCATCTCCACCCCTCGGGGGTGTGTAATTCATTTTTGATTCATGCACGTCTATAATCTAACTCTGTTCTACTAACTCCTTCCTGTGAGTTGCTGTAGATTTGTGATTAATCTGAGAGAGACCATTGGCCTTAATCTTACCTTTTGAGAATGGCTGGTTCAGTGGCTGCGAGTGTTGGCCCTCAACGGGAATTGCTCAGTTTCGGTAAGTACTGGCACCAGATGAAGAAAAAAAAAAAACATTGCGGTCATCCATGCACAGAAAACCAGGGAAGTGACCAGTAAAGAGTGCATTCTGTCATCTGGACAGAAGGAACTTAATATATATCCCAGTTTTAATTGTTTCATGATCGTAGGGAAACATATTTGCCTTAGCATGCTACTGTGTTATTTAAATTTTCTCCTCATTAAAGTGTTTGTGTTGGAAATAAAAAGATACAGTCATGTAATATAATATTAAAAAGTGTTACTTGTAGATATAGCTGTTAATCTTGTTGTTTTTGTCTTCTTCAAAAGTGACACAACATGACTGTACAGTATTATTGAGGTCACACACAGTGGTTCACAATGTCTTGAAAGGTATTATAGACGTCTCTGCGTCTCTGATTTTGTCGCGGGATTGTTTCACACCAGTCAAACCTCAACAGCAAGTATTTGCCTCATCTCAAATTAAAAGGAGTAGAATATTGGACTTCCTCTATGCTCTTTAAAAGTGTTATCTGTGAAATAGATACGGATTGGCTTTGTCCCCCTGCAACTTTGAAGCTGATGGAAATTATGCAAATTTCAGTGAGAATGTGAATTTTTCAGTACCTGCGGTATTGACCCAAGGTCGAACCTATTAAAATGCAAATCTCAGCAAAGTGAAAAGTGTCTGAAAGTAGAGAAAGTCCAACAGATGGAGGTTTCCCCTCATAGCGCTCTCGCTTTTAGACATGTGGTAAAATGTTAGGATATATATATGTACTTTACATACAATGTGAATCTGGTGGTAAGTCAGATTCAAGCTGAGGTTCTGAATTGTGTTTTGTGTGCCGAGCCTTTTGACATGACTTGTTGCTGCAGTGAAAAAGCAACCTGACTTAATGCATGAGCTTTCTGTGTGTATTGTATCTTACATTTATTTGACATGGGAATGATTTGATGAAAGAAAATATCCACAAGCTATAGACCTTTTCCCATTCACATATTGAAATATAGGAAATAAGGCTGTAAAGACTCAAAATACAAAGCAATTACAATGTATCTGTGAGATGAGAACCATTCTATCCACATCACTTCACGTCTTAAATATGCCATTATTATGTTGTGGATAATATAATGGTGTTAGAAAAACAACACCATCAGCATTCATATTGTCCCCCCTAGAAGCCCTGCTTTCATTAGGCCATTGGAATAGGGTTTTCATAGAAAAAAGATTTTATACTTTATAGCACCAAGAAACAAGAAGCATTATACGGAAACTGTATTATACTGAACCTTTACTGGTGTTCGTGGGACAATGACCAAACAGGAAGCACTAGGAAACAAACGTCTTACGTTGTCTCTTTAAGACGTAATAAAACATATTGTAGGTGGTTATCTGGAGGAGTAACACTGGCAAAATGTGTGTCTAATGGGCGTCTCTCTCTGCCAGGTTCCATCTATGAACCTCTTAAGCTGTCCATTCTTCAGCGTGATGATGAGCCCTTATGGGAGAAGTTGGACCGCCACTACAATGCTGGTAAGTAACAACTATCACTTATACAAAGCGGGAGTTGCGTAAACTTTACACTAAGTGAAACAAAACACACTGCTCTCAGCCACCAATCCAACAGTTTTTCTTAGTGTAGTATATGTGATTGGACAGAACTCTCCTCACTAGGGGTGGAGCGGTTCACAAAATCCATATTTTGTCATGTCAGGTTTCCGGGTCATTTTTCCATATCTCCAGCATAATAATTTTTATTTATTTTTTATATTAATTCTCAAGGACATGTCATGCAAGAACTGAAAAGAATGGGGCAGCTTGATTAGGCACATCATTATAACCTTTAATCAAAGTGATTTGCATTTTTTTAACAGCAAGAGGGAAGAGATTGCTGTATTTAAACATGCTGTTTTATTTATTTGGCAAAAAAAAGAAAAAAAAGGTTAACAACTGTTTGTACTTGCAGTGCTTGCATACAGTTGCTGTTTTATCCACCACAAAATCCGAAATGCTCCCACAGAGGAAAATGAGACGATGTTGCTGGCGCATTCATATAACTCAGGCCCTCCTCCTGTGTCATTGCCATTGCTATTTCTACAACCTGACCTGCATCACTCGATACTCCCTGCCTCTGTTTCGGCTCACCTCATACCAAATGAAAAACGCGGGGTCTTAAAAAGTCTTAAAAAGTCTTAAATCCAATAATTTGAATTTAAGGCCTTAAAATGTCTTAAATTAAGTTACTATTAACGTTACTTTTATTTAAAAACATGCATAAACTTCAGTCTCGCTTTGAAATGTTTCTATTTTTGAGGATGCAATAACATTACAACACGGAACTAAAATAGGCCACCTGTTCTGCCCGGTGAGAATATATCAAGCACCACTAGCTAGCAGGCTGTGCGCGCCGCGGTGTTTTACAGCTTAGCATAGGAGCGGAGAAAACTTAACGAAAGCCCAGAGCTAAGCCGAATTGCAAGTTCAACGATTTGTGACTCCAATTTTCCTTCATGTCTTATGTACTTTTTTGCTAGTATAGATTTGAAATGGGTCTTAAACTGTATTCATTATGGTCTTAAAAAAGTCTTAAAAAGTCTTAAATTTGAAATAAAAAAAACGTCACTAGGTTACTGGCGCAAGGCCCATTCAAACTAAATTTTCATGGACCGTACGGACCGAATGGTGTCATACGTACAGAATGGGACAGATTTTTTTAAGTGAACCGTTGTAAACAAGAGTTCCTGCATTTAACATTGTCACACTGTTGAGTTAATTGATGCAACTGCAAAGGTCTTTGGTGACATGATTATATTTCTCAGATGTACACTATTGTTTAAGGAGAAATTGGTTTTCGAGGCACCGGGGATTCCCAAACCTATTATGTTTAAAAGTTACATATTGTCATTTTCACATCACTAAAATCAAGCTTCATATATACAATCAATGATGTTGAGAATATAGTTACCAGTTACAAACAACAACATTGAACCAAAAGAAAAAGGATTGCTAACATAGTTCAAGTTTCAAAGGAGGTGTAAAAAAAAAAGTAGGTTTTGGTCAAAACCTACCTAATGCTTCTAGAAAACAAATAATACATTGATAAAAAAATATATAGATTTAAGCTGGTGGGTAAACTCAGAGGTAGATTTATGAATATGCATTGCAGGCCATTCAAGGTGATGCTGCCGCCATGAGAAGTCAATAACACAGATTCAAGCCTGACTGCAGTTGAGATAAATACACATTAATACTGATTACAGAATTACCAGCAGCTGGGAGCGCAGCGCAAGACAAGCAGCATGCTCGACCTCCCAGGAAGCACAAAGAAACCCACAGCACACAGATAAACATATGGTGTCCTCGAATTCTGACACGATATCATCCATCTGAACTTAAAAAAAAAGGGAAAGCAGCTTTTGACAAACAGGTTAGGAGACCATCTATCTATCAAGCAAGTTGTGTCTGTCTGTGACGGGCATATCTCGCTCACCATTAGTCAGATAGCATTAGCATGCTACTATTTTGCGGCTGGCAAACTGCCGTGGCTGACAATCACAACAGCGAGCTACGCTAATGCTAATCAAATTGTCATGCCTAATGAGGTTGCACAGTGTTTGTATAATGTTAGCCGTTATGTTCCTTATCATACATTACCATAACTGAAAAATCTTCTGAAGCTCCCACTTTAGGAATACATACTTTCTACGGGCACTGCACTTGTTAGAGAAAACACACAGGTCATATCTGAAATATCTCATTTGCTGTGTCACTGTCATTGCGAAGCCTTTTCCCCGACAGAAGCTTGTACCTTTTTTTTTAATCCTGTAATTTGCTTACATTTTGTGGTTCTAATTATTTCTATTTTCATTTACTTTGAAAAGCTACGCTTTGTGCTGCTGTGTCAATTTGGATTTCCCCTGTATGGGGATCAGTAAAAGTATATCTTAGCTTAGCTTGGCTTAGCTTAGCTTAGCTGCGTCACAGTTATGTTTTCAACAAGCTTTCTTGTGGAAAAAACTGATGTGGTCTGATACATTGTTGGTAGGTATATTGCTATCTTGTGGCTGTGGAAAGCATGTGTTGTTGACAGCACATGCAGCTTCATATGTGGGTACACAATGTTCTCACTATACACGAAAACCATTTCCTCCGCCATGACACTAGCCAGATTCAAACGTCCCGTTTTTGCTTGGAGATGGTAATTGCATGCAACATTCATAATACATCTATGATTAATATGGGGACTAATTATGACCCTTTTCAACTATGCACCTTTGTTCTGCTATTGAATCAGCTGTTTAAAAGTGGATTTGGACACAGCAGTTAATTAAAAAATAAAAAAATAAAAATAATAATAATAACTGAGTCACATGTCCACTTGGCCACATGAATTTAGCATGCTTTTAATAAATACATTAAGCTTAGCTGATCGGCATCACTATCAATTCCCACTGCAAAAGACCTTAGACCATCACATAATGATTGAAGTGATCATTAGACAAAGAGCATGAGGTTCTCTCTGACTCATCTCAGAAGATCAAATCAAATCCATCTTTATTTGTATAGCACCAAATCACAACATACAATTACATCTCAAGGCACTTTACATAGTAAGGCAGAAACCTTACGATATTGTAGAGGAAGGAGACGAGAAAGCATTGGTGCCAGTGGAGAGAATAAAAAACAACTCCTTTTTAACAGGAAAAAATCTCTGACAGACTCATATATTATGTGCAGCCATCTACCTCAGCCGGTTGGGCTGAAAGGAGAAAATGGGGGACGAAAAAGGGGGAGAGAAAAGGAAAGAGGGACGTGTTCTATATCAGTCGTGATGTTACATTGTAATTTATAAAAAAGCAATTGTATGAATTGTTGCAAAAATTATACTGATATCAATATTAATCATAGCATAAATATGATGATTTTGAGACTACTACTTATAGTAACAACCTTGCAACTGGATCTGGATCCTGTGGCCCAGGAGTCACGGGTACCCTCGGAGCGAGCACACGGAGGTTATTAATAATAGTGATAATAATATTAATGATAACATCAGTTCTGGATCAGGATCCTGCACCCTCGGAGTCAAAGGTATCTGCAGAATGAGGACAGAGAGGACAAAAACAAACTAGAGGAGAGGAAGAAAAAGGTTAGTGCCATATAATAAATATGCCATATATAATGTAATAATGAGCGTGCAGCGCACCACAGGAGCTCCCCCAGCAGTCTCAGGCCTACAATATCTTAAATAAGGCATAGTTCAGGTTTTGCCTGAGCCAGCCCTAACTATAAGCTTTATCCAAAAGGAAGGTTTTAAGTGCAACTTTGAATACAGACAGGATGACAGCAACTGATCAATCATGTTATTTTTTATTAATTATTTGGAATGGCATGTTTCAAAAAATGAAAAAAAGATAGAAAAGGAGAGGGAAGGACGTTGCTGTCCAGTGGGAATGTGAGAGGACAAAGAAATGATCATCACTGTGCTGCAGAAGTTAGTCTGATAATAAACTGATGGTTTGAAGTTGGTTTAAGATCACATTGGACTGGCATCTGTATTTTTATAGTCGCCCCTTTTTATGCTTTATATTTTATAATAGGGTTATGAACAGTAGAGGAGACACATAATAATAATATAATATATTATAATAATATATGATTAATATTAAAAAACACAGCTGTGGGTCAGGATTCAGGCAGAAGATTTACTTACTGACATTTAAATGTAAATTACAGCTTTGGCAAAAGTGAGCTGTTGTATTATTTTTGCCTTGTTATTTCTTTTCTAGGATGAATCAGAAAAAAAGGAAACCAAACAACACCAGGTCGGGTGGGTGTGAATTTAGAGGTTGTCAGTGCATTCAGTGTGGAAGTGTCTGTTCTGGTCTGGATGACCCCTATTCTCACCTGATTGCGCTTCAGACAGATACGAGACAGCCCATTGGTCTACTCTGATGAAGATAGGGCACTGTGTGTGTTTCCTGGACTTGTATTTGTTACCTATATTTCTGAGGAACTGGTTAAGTTTAGGGCCAAGATTTGAATTGCAGTTAAGTTAGGGTTAGGCATTAATTGTGGTGAAGGTTAGGGATAGGGCTTTGTCTAAGTCAGTGCAGTGTCCTAAGAAGAAAAGATGTGCAAACCTGTGTGTTTGTGTGGCAGGCGGGTCCTTATTAGGCTGTTTACATATGTGTGCTTGGGACATTTCAGGAGACAATAAACAGAGCTTGTTGTGCAACAGGTGTAGCTGTCAGTCGGAACTAATTTGCCGCTATCAGCGAGCACAGCGTTGCCTACAGCGTCAGCTGTGCTGAAATCCCATAGATTTACGGAGAAAAGCCTCCGCCAAATTGCACGATGTCAAAAACGCAGTGTTGAGCATTGGGCTTGTTTAATTGTTGTGTTGGGTGGCAGCTCGGAGCACTTGTCCAATTCCAGTCTGGAACAAAGCCAACATTGTTATCGCCAGAACCCAGACCTTCCTGCCAATATACCTGCTTTCTCTCCATTTCAGGGAGGGAAAGAGGTGGAGAGGGGTGAAGTTGGGGTGACAGTGACAAATCAAACCGGCTCCATTTTCCTCTTTTCTCTTTCTTTGTTGTTTTTGTTGCAAAGCTGCCCCCAGCTCAGATGAAGGCAGCAGTATTAGGCCTACACTGCTGGTGTGAAAGGAGACTTGTTCTCCGTTATAGAGGAAAGAACACCAGTGGAAAATGAACATTAATCTCTTCTCGATCATCACCACGTCATCTTTTACTATGGGGGTTTTTTCCCCCTCTCCCATTCTATCTCTTTTTCCTCTCTCTATAGCTTCGTAGTTATGTGGCCACTATCTATTGACTCCCCTTCATCCTGATAATACTAGAGGCAGAAGGCAGTATTGCTCTGCCATCTGGCTCACACTGATTAAGAAATGGGGAAAACATAAAAACCTAAAAACTACATCAACATAACAGTAAACACAAGGGTTGGGCATCTCAGGTTTAAGTGTTGATACAGTAAATTTAAGATGCATTTGCAGCAACTGTCATTGCGATACCATAAGATACGAGAGTAAAATGACACGATTCAATACAGTATGAGGTGAGGTAAACGATTATTTATTAATCAAATCATATTTAGACTACTACTCACGAGTAAAATTGCAAGCGCTGCTTACAAGTTAATCCATTTAAGGGGAATAAAATTCAATCAGACTTGATTTGGTCGATCACTTTTCTAAATTTAAGCACAGATCGGATTTTATTGACGCAAATGTAATAGCCTGATGTCTCATAACATGCGTGTGTGTTCTTGCATCAATACTAAACTGATAATCCTCCCATTCTTGCTAGTAGACACGGTCTACAGATGACGAAAGCAGTCAATTTTAAGATATCTGGTGTAATTATGGATTGCAGGCTAAATAAGCTTCTGCAAATGAAGATAATCTTTGACTTTTCAAAAGCATATTTATTAGGCCATGTACATTTTTCTCAATAGCAAGACTAGATGACAAATATTGGACTATATTTGGCCACTGTTGTAAATTGAGGACGCTTTTGAAATCTGTTGGATAACTACAGAACCCTATAATGATGTTGCTTCTCCCTAAACAAACCCCATCGTGACACTCACTCAAAAAAGGTGTATTTTGGGAAATAAGCTGATATGCTGTCTCTTTAGCAATGAGATAAGAGGCTTATATTGCTGTAGCTGTTGAAAGTGAAAAAAAAAATATGGTGACTGTAAGAATCACTGCTGTAGCTAGTTGACAATGTGCAGTTTTGTGTTACCAGGGCACCAGGTCCCTATATCCTCCTGCCTTAATGCTGTTCCAGACATGGGCTTAATAAGAATAAGAAAAACACAAATAAAGTGAAAGGAACATCATTTTTTTGACAGTGTTTCCGAATCCTGGTCTTCAGGGACCCCTGTCTTGCATGTTTTAGGTGCTCCAACACATCTGATTGATTTAATCAACTTACCATCATTGAAATTCCAAGTGTCACAGGCCTCCTCTGATTGGTCAGCTTTCTCGATGATGGTTTCTGTGATGTAGCTGGATCTCTGCTGATTGGTGGGGTGAAATCCATGTGTTTCTAAGATCTCGCAGTAATGCACGGTAACATGACGTTAAAGGGTTAATATTGATTTCCTCTGAAAAGAAAACAAATTATGAATCATTACTTGAAAAATATGCACTTTCACTATGGTGGTTGAGTTTACTGTTGGTTGATCTGTTCGACCAGGGCGTTTGTTTGTTGTTACATGAAACTGTAATTTGTACTCATGCTGACATAATGTTTCCTGTGACACAAGTAAAAAAGTCTGTGTATTTTCATATTCCCCTAAAGCATCTGCTGAGGAACTGCACCAATACCAACTTATTCTCTCGTTTGCGTCTCTCTATTTTTTTCTCTTTTCAATCTGTGCTGTTGCTGTATTATTTTTCTCCCCTTCTCATCATCTTCTCTCATTTTGCACACCCTGTCAGTGCAGTGAAATGGCCCATTGTAAAAGAGCAGATTGTGTGCGTCTGAGACATTAGCTGCTGATTTAGTGGAACATTAGCTTGATGGATTGCTGAAAACTCCCAACAATAGTTGATTTGCATCCAAAAGAAGTCGCTGTCTGGAAATGAACAGCGTTCAGCATTTTTATCATTTATATTCTGCATCTAATGATGACTTACAGAGCATTGTATTGGTAAAATGAAACCCTAAGTCCAAATTGTGTACAGTCGGAGCGCCTCCACTCTCTTTATCCTGTTTTATTACGAAACAGTAGATATTTATTGTTTCTACTAAAGTTTAAAGCTGCAGTGCGTAACTTTTGTTGATTTTTTTTGGTCTTTTATATCCTTCATTTATAAACAAACGTGAAACATTTGTCGTTGTTTGAGAGGTAGAATTTTTGTTGGTTCTTCGTTGTGAGCTATAATCCATTTGAAACTCTGCCATACTGAGAAACACAGGGATAGTGATGTGATGTTAATCAGCATAGTCTGAACTTGGACAGTGATTTAAATGTAATGGATTGTTTATATTTAAAATATCTGCACTTCACTTTTAAGATATGGAATTTTGAATTATTGGTGGTGTTGTTTCAGAGAATATGAAGGCGCAAGTGGAGATCATAAGGCAGATTTGTTTAGCAGATAATGTATTGACCTCGGTGTCTTCATTGATCTTGTGGTTTCCGGGATACAGCGTTTTGAGACAAACCAGTGTGAGATACAGAGGTAACCAGAGTAAGTGATGACCCATACATCTTAGAGCCTTTCACATACCACCGCTTATGTAGCCACAGCTGAAATTAGCTTACACCCAATGGCACTATCCAATTATTGGTTAACATATGGGAGCAATCCAGATGGGATTGCTTTGTGTGTGTGTGTGTATGTGTACGTGTGTATCTCCGCACGTGTGCTTCCACTTAATTAACTCTATGCTGAGATCAAGTGTCAATACAAGGGCACAAAAATCATTAAGTTTATTTGATTTTGCACGTGAGCCACTTTATATGCAGCGACGGTCTCGTGAAATACAGTTACTTTAATGAGTCTAATGTTTTACACAGTGAGAGTCAGCTGAAAGTTCTGTGTAGTAAGTTCTAGTAATATAACGTGTGTACACTGAGGTTTTTTAATGAGGTTTATTAATATTCTGCCTATTTCACACTTATCAGCGTCTTCATCTCACTGCCAATGTGACTATCACTTTCAATTGACCAGTACATTCATTGACAACACAGAAAGATTGACATTCCCACCCACCCCTGTCTTTCTCCCACCACCCATTACGTTGATTATTTCCATTTACACACACACATAAGCGGGTGCAGCTATTCTTCTTGGGACACTACATATCATACGTCTAAATTGAACCATTTCAGGTTTTGGTCCTGGGCCACATGGTTGGTGTAGTGGTTAGTGGTCTTGCCTTTGCAACAAGAAGGCCCGGTTGGAACAAGGGCCATTCTGCATGGAGTTTGTATGTTCTCCCCATGTGTGCATGGGTTTTCTCCAGGTTGGGGATTAGGTGAATTTGTTCTAAATTGACCGTATGTGTGAGAGCGTGAGTGAATGGTTGTTTGTCTCTATATGTGGCCCTGCAATAGACTAGTGAACTGTCCAGTGTGTACCCCGCCTCTATCGCCCTATGTCAGTTGAGATAGGCACCCCGCGACCCTCCAATGGAGGATAAAGCGGTAGATAATGGATGGATGGAGGTGTTGGCCTGCATAAGGAGTGCTGGTACAGTATAGTGCAGTGTTTATGCTAGAAAAGGCCCTAAAGAGCTAATAAATACAAGCGCACACACATCTTCTCAATTTCCCTTCTCCCTTGCCTCTTTCTCCTTCCATTTCCCTTTCTATCGTTCTCATCTTCTCTCTGACTCTGACTTTTACTCTGTATCAAACAACAGTGCAGAATGAATGTCCCCTTCATTTGCACTGGCATAATGTACTGATGAAAAATGAAGTGATCCCTCCAGACAGATTAGTCATCAGTGAGGGGACCTCTGCAGGAGAGAACGATATGAGAGAGAGTGTCAGTGTGTGTGTGTGTGTGTGTGTGTGTGTGTGTGTGTGTGTGTGTGTGTGTGTATGAAATAGATAAATTACTTTCCTGGGGGCCTTCTCTTTGAGTATGTAATATTTCAGCGTGCATTATCGGAGGGCCATGATCTGTATGCTTTAAGAGCTTTCCTCCATTGTTCTGTCCCCGGTAACTAATGTTAAGAATGAACTTTGGTGAACTTGAACCATCTTAGTTTGTCTCCGCTCCCCCATTTAGTGCTGTCAGATTGTCACAGTCACAACCCCAGGTAAAAAATGTCTCCCTCATTTCCACGGCGATGACCTTAGCCATTATCTACTGGAGAGCTCCCCAGTCAGTCTGGTAACACTAAAGTAATTGATTAGTGTAGTAACTCTTCCTCTCTATATTCTGAAAGTCTTATCAGCGGTTTATTCATATTTTTTTGCTACACATATTGGAAATGTAACCTGCTTAAATTTGATTCATTTAATTGTAATAGTCAGTAAGAAGAAGCATGTAAAACACTGAGTTTTTAAAAGATTATAACTAAAGTGAAAGTGTGTTTTGTAATAACATTTTAGTGTTTTATTTTATATGACCTATCACGAGTGAAATAAAAAGTCAAGTATCTCTACCTTGGAATTGTAGTGACAGTTTTAAAGAAAGATTCAGACAGCCAGACTCGGTCAAATAACCAATCTCATCGACCTGTGGGATACCTGCCATTGTTTTTGTCTGTGTGTCATTTCAGGAAACATAATTGGTGAAACCAGGTGTTGAAAATGATCGATATTTTGCCAGCTATGTTGTTGTAAAATGCAGATATGTCAGGGGTAGTGATCAGAAATGATATGGACTCTAAGTGCAGGTGAACAACTGAAAGGTGGGTGGATAGAGTTGCAGAATTAAGGCATATTCACAGATTTGCAGTTTCATCTGTCTGTCCTCCCACTGCCCTCTGTGTCTGCTCTGACTCAACCAAAAAAAATGTCTTCTTCTGTAACAACTGCAGTTACATACATGGTGTTTCTATAAGTGGATTTTACAAAACCAGGTGCCTCCAATTAACCATTTAACCTGGATGAATTTAAATGCACTGAAAAAGTTTCACTCGTCTGGAACGTGGGATGTCTGCTCTGAAGCGATGTGTCAAAGGCTTTAACAGGAACGTGAAGATAATATTTACTTGAAATATTAAAATGTTCGTCTCGTGTAAGTTTTAATCATGTTTGACAAAATCAAGCACTGTAGCTTTTCTTCGGGGAACTGTCGAGGAGTACAAATTTGGGATTAAGTATGTGTTTGAGGTGCAAACATGAACCACATGAGTTTTCTCTGGCTTTTTAATTGTTATTAGCACTTTACTATACGTGTGAAAACAAGCTTTGTAAGAAAATACTTTCTCGAGGGATGTTTCCTCCGCTCAAGTTTCTCTAACTGAGAATAAGTAGAATAATTAATCTCTCTCCACCGAGATGGCCTGTTTGACAAATGGAAATGTCTCTGTCTGCTGCCTTACCCTTCATGGGAGTCACAGTTAAGTCTGGATGAGGTGGTAACTCATCTGTCCTGTCAGTGTGTTACACAACACTGACAAGGACAGAGACAGAATCATGTCAACTTGTGCACAGCAAACCTAATGCGCTGAAGCAGAACAATGGCATCATGAATATGCAAGTGATATTTTTTCCAGGAATTATTACTTATATTTGTATTTCTTTAATTGTTTTCTTCTCTTGTCGCAGCCACATACTATTGCCAAGTCACAGTTGGCTCTATTAGACACACTCCATCTGTTACCACATTAAGGAACACAAACTGAACCAGCTCTGCCCCAAGAGGTTTTGTTACATGAACTTTTGCTGACACTGATCGCTTAATGAAAGTTGTAGCATTTTCATGCTTCTGCACCAGTGGCGGCTGTAACTGATTGTTATGTATTTTCAGGTTGTTTGTTCACCCATTCATCCCTCTGTCCCACTCTCATGAACGTAGTAATATCTTGGGAATGCTGTAAGGCAGTGATTCCCTAGGTATGGACTGTGGCCCCTCGGTAAACCGTGATGTTATTTTTTGTTTTGTAATCAAGCTTCATATCTAAACATAAAATATACTCGGTCAGAAATAATTAAACAATGCCACAGGATTTAAATAACATGGCAATCTTCTTGATGTCTGTGGACCTTGCACATCTTGAACATCTATCACTGCATTAGTTGACCTTTTACATTCACACTGGTACTGTGTGGGAGCATGGAAGTGTATATTATGCTATTATGAAAAAAAATTCCCAGTGAATGTCAACTGCATGAATACTGGTAAAATAAATATTTTAGAGCCACTTTTAGTAGTTCATAGTTTTCTAAGACACATGGAACAGTGCTGACTGGCCTGTGCTGCGGGTATTTCCTTCACTGTAGTTCATGTGGGGGTTATTGCCATTTTTTAAAAGAACTGTTGAGTCAAAATGTCTGCTTTCTCTCTTTGTCTCTCTCTTTCCAGTCAAGACAACCATTCTGAATTACCAGAGTCCCACCACAGGCCTTTTCCCTGTCAAAACGTGCTCAACATGCAAAGAGGCCAAGGTGCGGGACTCCCTGTACTGCGCTGCTGGTGCCTGGGCTCTTGCTATAGCCTACCGGTTAGTGAATGACATGCACACATTACATTTGTTTACAACTTTGTGACGTGAGACATAGTGATGTTAAGTAACACCCACAGCACATCAAACTAACATCCAGCCTGTCATACAATTGTATTTGCCCCACCCTGGCAGTTGTCCACTATACAGTTCGAGTCTGACTCTGCTTTTTTAGTAGCTGCTCTGGTGAGGTTTCAAGCAGAGTAGAGTCGATACTAAAATGTTAGTTACTTTAGTTCAGTTATTGTGTCAGACAGAGTCTGTGCTCTGGTTAAGCAGGAAGTACTAATCTAATCATTTTAATTGACTGATTATCATGATTCAGTACACAGAAAACGACTGCTTTGCCCATCACTAGTTTGTGATTTTGTGTCGTATATTAAAACAACGTCACAGCAGTTTAATGCAGCCTGTGCTTTGACAACCCCGCCTACGTTGAGGAGGTACTATAATCATGCAAAACGACCTGCCTGACCAAACTATGAGTAGAGTAGAGCCGAGTCGTGCTAGGACTGTACTGTGAAAAAGCAGCATATGTCTTTCCTGCTCCTCCATTGACACACTTATTACTAGCACACATACAGATACCTCATCAGTAAAAGAAATAAACATATTAAATGTGGACTTTGAAAATGACAATCGTCCAATGTTGATATTTGGCTTCTTCTGAGGCTTTTCCATGGGTAAATCAAGTGATCTTATTTTATTTAAAAGTATCCCTTCTATTCACTCATATAACTTTACATGACACATCTTTAATTTGCCTTGTTCTGAATTTGTATTATTTGACCTAGTCTGACCCTTGAGTTTGACACCGCAGTCCCTACAGTTTTCAGACTTTTTTTGGAACACGATCCATTACAGTCATGCAGACATTGAATCAAGCTTCTCTTCTCGAGCCAGCAAACATAAATTGTTCTGGCTAAAATAATATATTTGATTAGCTTTGCTGTTTCAAAAACATAATAATGTTTTACATAGCTCAGACTAAAACTACATGCCCTCAACAAAAGTCTTTTGGGGGAAGACTAATCCCCGTTTGGTGAATTAACTTTTATCTTGAGGGGTTTTCAGACATTAGCTCTGGAAAATGCCTGGAAATTGTCGGGGCATTTTTCAGTTTGCTGTTCACTGTTCAAAAAGTCTAAAAAGCAGCTTTGGTGTGTTCTGGAGGTAGTAAAGACAATTAGTCTGCAGCTTTTTTTTTTGTGGACAGTTGCTTGATAATATCTTGCTGCTGATATGATATTTCCATAACTTTGTGTGATTTGAATATAAATGAAAAATGAACTTATTTACAAAGGAGACATGCATTTACCTTAGGTAAAATAAAGTCATTGTAACAATACAAAATATTCTGCACCAGAGATTTATATATTTACTAGCTTTACATTGCTTATATATTTACCAGCTTATATATATATATATATATATATATATATATATATATATAATATATATATATATGTATATACATATATATATATATATATATGTATATATATATATATATGTGTATATATGTATGTATGTATATGTATATGTATATATTTGTATATTTATATGCATATATATATATATATATATATATATATATATATATATATACGCATATATATACATATATACATATTGAATGTTTTAAATGTTTTTCAAGTTTTAATTGAGACATAAAATGAACACAAAAATGTACAAATATACCTTCTGTGGTGCATTATTTGGAAAAACAGACTATGACTCAGATAATTGTTTCTTGTGCTGCACCTAATCCCTGTGTCTTGAAATTTTTGGCTTTCTCTCTTCTGTTTCACACTCACTGATCCCAATCTTTCATCTGCCTCAGTGATCTGAAGGCTTTACTTTTTTAAAGACAACTTGATTAGTCAAGGAAAACACTTGGGAACTCTTCAACAACTCTCTTTTGCTCTTGCTCATGATTGCCAGTGTTTCTCAGTGACTAGTGTGGAAAAAAAGAGAATTTCCACAAAGTATGCATATAAGAGGACAGAGAAATTAACGGAGGAGTGGATGGGGCAAAATACTGAAAGAGAGAGACTAAAGGAGAAGATATAAAGGAGTTGGAGGGTAATAGGTGGGGAGAGGGAGAAATCGAGCAAAATGAAGGGAAAAGAGAGGGAAGAAATGAGATTAAGGGGGAAGACAAGGGTAAAAATAGAGTGTACTGCAGTGATGTGACCAGCGGCAGATCCCAGTCATCAGTCATGGCTGCCTGCTATTAGAATTGTCACTTGGATTTAATTAAGATTATTCTCATCTGACAGGCTTGGCTAGTGCCTTTACTTCACACTCAGCTACTGTATGTATACATGTGAGTGTGTGTGACTGAATCAGTGACTGGACTGGCAGGTGGATTTGCCTCAAAATTATTTTGCAACTTGACATAATACATTTAATCCACCACTGTGTCCAGAAACATTTAATTCTTTTTTCTGTATCACATTTTATGTGTTATATTTTCTTTAATGGAACTTGGTCAGTTGTTTGACCTTTTGTGACACACACTATATTTTTCTGATTAATTGTAATTAAATTAATCGAGCTGGTTATGTTACTGCAACCTCGGGTCACCTCATGCATATTACAAAATTAAACACTGTAATGTGGGGACACTGGTAGATGAAACGCTGCCTGCCTGACATCACTTTTGATGTGGTGGGTCACATAGGTACGACAGTGTGATTAATACACCGTGTATCACTGCAATTCAAGCAGGTTTAATTTCTGTGGCTTGGCTTTACACATTATCAGGATGAAATGCAAGCGTATTTCAGTTATTAAGTGATATCAGGATATAGTAATGTATAGTCGCCAATTGATTTTATTGTAATAGTTGTAGTCGAGATTGTCATTATACACATGTGAATATAACTGATAAGGACAAAATACAAAATGATTTTTACAAGGTTCTTAGACTGTACCCTGTGATTAAAAAATATTCCTTGCCAAGAGAAATAAATATAGGAGAGCATTCAGAGCAAACATGAACTAACGTGAAATAGCATGTGAGCTAATTGGGCTCGCTAAGTTAAGCATAGTTTAAACTGCACAATTTTGAGGCCGATAATCCGCTATATAATGCAGGAAATAAGTGTGATATATTCAAAGATGTCATGCATTGACAACCAGAATTTTTCCTGCATACAAATTATGATTTGACTTGGAGAGGGAGAAGGGAGAAGACAAAAAAAGCACTGCTTCAGTAAATATCCCTGTGTACATTAAACCAAGTTAAATTAAACCTGGTTTATGTCACTTGCTTTGGTGTTATTTTTTTGTGATGTGATTCAAGTCAGCGGCTCCTCCCGGTGACAGATCTTGTAGTATGAACTTGGCATTACTTGTCTGCATCTTGTTTAATCCTCTGACTGCTGATTGCCTTTTTTAATTTCTAAGGATATGTCATCTCCAAACATAATGAACCCTTCCCTCTGCCTCTTTTCCTGGTGGTGTAGACGCATTGATGACGACATGGGGCGCACCCACGAATTGGAGCATTCTGCCATCAAGTGCATGAGAGGGATCCTCTACTGCTACATGCGACAGGCTGATAAGGTGAGTTTTTAGCCAGCCAAAAGCACCCCGCACTTACATGGTGTATGACAGATCAAAGCTGTAATCTGGTGCTATTTTTCATTAAAGCCTTTCAGAGCAGGAGCATTGGACACATCTGGTTCCTCTTTCATACCATAACAGATGATGATGGGAGCTGGTCGCTTTAGTCCTAAAGGTTTAATAATCAGCTATCTGTTAATTGCCAAAGACCTTTACTCTGAATGGGAGGAAATTTCAACAATGTCTGCAGAAAAGCTGATGCTTATGCATGAGTAGTCTGGGAATAAAAAGTGGCAAGACAATAATGTGCTTAAAGCAGAACCAGATGTGTCCGTAAAGTTTCTTTATCCTTCGTGTCTTTCAGCACAACAGCATGCCGTAGCACTACTTCTATGCGCACATATACAGACTGCCCTTCTCTTTCATCTGCCTTCGACCTTGACGACCTAATTTACACAAGAGCTTTCCTGTATCTTAATTACAAAGCTGCGTTTACACACTTAATTACACAGAGCCGCTTTGTTACAACCCCGTCTCCAACACTTACAGAGTACATGGTATTTTTAATAGGGATGTGACACCGGGGCCACTGCGGAGCAAATATCCTCGAGCAAATACAGCATCTGGCCCTCACTGTAATATAGTATGGTGTATAAGGAACTACCGTGATTTTTTTAAGAAAATTTTAAATAATTTTATATCAAATGAACTACAAGACACTTTGCGAGTTGGTGGGGTTAATCCTTTTTTGCAACAACTGTGCTTCAGAAGAATAAAGATATTTCTCAGACAGTGGTACACGATGACATAATTGAAGTAGATTACATTTACTTTAAATGTCATGAGGACGTGATGTTTATTTATGTATCGTATCACATGCGTTTGCTATTTATAACAAACAACGTGTATTTTAAACCCAGGAGATTTTGTCAGATTGTGTGATTGATTCTCTCTTATTGAGCCTATGTAGCATTTTTGAGCATTGGTAGAAGTACTGTGTAATTAAAATGTGTTATTTTTAATGAATGAATTCATTAATTTACTGACTGTTTATTTATTAATATTATTATTTGTGTAGGATGTGTGTATATATATATGTATGTATGTATATATACTGTATAATTGCATGTCAGGCAAACTTGGACAGTAACCTATGGAGCAGCAAGCATTAGCTATTGTTAGCTGCTGAAGGAAGTAGCTCTCACCCACTCACACACACACCCACACACAAAATTGGCCGCTGTGGGATAGCAGGAAGTGGAGCAGTTTCAGTAAGTGGAACAGAGGGTCTAACTATGACCTACTAGGGATGAAAAAAACAGAAAGAGAAAAGGTGAGCAGAGACAGTGTGCCAGTTGGAAGAAAAAGAGGAAAACTAAAGGTGTCTAAGAAAATAGAGCAAGACACAGAGAGCAAGAGGGACAATAAAAAAAAGAGAAGAGTTGAATGATCGAAAGTATGGGGAGTAGGGAGGGTGGTGTAGGGAGAGAGGGATGGCACAAAGAAAGAATAATGGAGACAGCGATGGGGGACTTGATGATGGAGAGAGCACAGAGAGAGGTAGGGGAAGAAGAGAAACAAACGAGGTAAAAATGGGACGAAGGGCCAATTATTTATAACTTGACGGGGCTGGTGGCCTAGCTGTGAATGGGTGTGTAGTCGAGTCCTTACAGCAAACACACAAAAACCCACCAATGAACCACTGCACACAAAAACAACAGACAATGTGTTATTACATTCAGATTTTTCTGTTTGTCATGTACCAAGTCAGTTTGGTTGTTAGGTTGCGCAGTATTTAACCTGAGGTTATTGTCCATAAGTTGGACATTTTGTCAATAGTCCTGTTTTTTTATGTGAGGGACAACATATGCATTTGTATTTTAGGTATGAGCTGTTAGATTTTGTTGTGTTTTTTTTTGCAGTGAAACTATATTTAAGTTTGACTGAATTTAAAACACTGACAGTCTTTGCAGTGGCTCCTCAAACAGAAGAGCTGAAAACTTGATGTGATGACGTTCAAACACAAAAGGAAGCTGAAGTGAAAGGAGCTGCTAATGTGAAGGCTATACCAAGGGTGCAAATTCAAGCAGAAGATGAAACTTTCAAGTTCTCTGCCTTCCTCATATGTGCATTACTCACCAGTCTGTTTGCCCTCATGGTTTCTTAGTTTCTTTTTCTGTTAGTGTTGATGTTTTTCCCGGTGGTAACATCGAGTACCATCTCTCTCTTTCTTCCTTTAATCACTGTTTGTCACTGTTTCATCACTTCCTCTCTTTGTTGGTTTCTCTCTACCAGGTGGAGCAGTTTAAACAGGACCCCAGCCCCTCTAAATGTCTGCACTCTGTTTTTAATGTGCACACCGGTGACGAGGTTCACAGCTACAGTGACTACCACCACCTGCAGGTCAGCCATTGAGCAGATAAGTGCATTAACTCCCCACTGAAATAATTGATTAGTATTGCAACCACATTGAGTTATCATGAATACAATGAATATGGATTAATAAGGATGATAGTATGCTGATCAGACTCAACATTAAAATTAAAATTGTCGTCAAACAAGACGCTGGCGCTCACAACTTATTGTTCTGTCAGTGTGTGAACAGAGGTCATTTTGTTGAGTAATGGACAGTTAATCTAAGTAAAGCAACACAGGTACTTGGTTTTAGATAAAAACACAAAAAAACATCCAAGCTCTAAACGTTAAACATTTATTCCATATTCATTTACTTCTTGGTTTATATTCCTTTTAAAGCAACTTTGCAAGGACGTAAATTGCATTATTGATGACACCGCTCCAAAGCCAAAGACCTAATAGCTAATAATATAGCTCACAAACAACAGCTCCTATACAATGTAGGAAATCAAAGACAGTTGTATTGGCAAAGTTGGAAATATCACACAGTGAACAAATGACAGTTTTTTTTCTTTAATGCTCTCTCTATTTTCCTCTTTTACTGCTGCAGATCGATGCCGTTTCCCTCTTTCTGCTGTACCTAGTGGAGATGATCTGCTCTGGCCTGCAGATCATTTACAACACTGATGAGGTAAACAAGACTTTTAAATGACTGCCAAAGTAATCGATTCTAGACACCAGGGATTTCACCTGACCTGTTTATTTGTGTCATGTTTTCTGGCCCCATCTTCAAGCAGCAATCAGCATTTATCTGAGGTATAATCGCTGACATTACATTTTAGGTAATTTGGGTCTTATTTTCTCTGGTCAGTTTGGAGTATTTTTAGGATTTATGGTACCATTGTGTGTGCTTGTAAACCACATTTCATGTGGGTTGTGTGACTATAGTAAAGGTTGTGGTTGGGTGACTGTGTTCATCCCTCATTTTTCATACCTGCTTAACATCAGCATTTGCAACCATTACTGTCAATTTCAAGTGGCACCTAACTGCTGCTTAAAAGGGTCATTAAGCCTGCCCCACACTGGAGGATTTTCAAATCTAACTTGATTTTAAAAACATGGGAGACCACAGACACAATGACCTTTGTAACCTATTTTCAATGTTTTATTCCCAAGAAAGTACATACTAGATGATGCAGTCAGGAAGGAGATACCAGGGATTTAAATTAATGTGACTTCAGAATATAAACAGATTTGGAGGCGCACTGTCGGCGTCGTCAGTTAATAGCTGTGGTGTGGGCTATGTTTTGTGCGGAGAAAAAACTGTGGGTGAAGTCACGGATGAGAAGATGGAATGAACTTGGCTTGTAGAAGTTACAGTTCTAAACAAAAGTACGCAACATCCATTTCCAGGTGAAGGTCCGTTAACCCCTCACACTACAGGATAATTTGGCCAGAAGGCACCCACGATTGTTGGAAGGGCCTGATCAGGACCCAAATCTGGTAAATTATCCTCTAGTGTCATGGTTCTCAAACTGTTGTACGTGGTATGCGAGCTTCCTCTGGTGGAATTTTGACCCGTGTGTAGAAAATGGAAACAAATAACATAAAATAAGAAGAAATTAAATAATAATAATTACAGTCACCTTATCTCTTGTTCCATCTTAATCTAATTTCACTATACCAGTGTGTGAGGAAGAGGAGGATGACGAGAGACCAAGTTATCTTATTGGGAATAAAATATGCCTCCTGGGAAAAGTCTGTAGACGTTAAATGCTAATATGTTCTCAGGTGGTACTTGGTATAAAAAAAAGTTTGAGAACTAGTGCTCTAGTGTGTTGTGGACTATTAAAAGTAATGTATCAGATGTTATTTCAACACGTTGTTTTTTCAGTTTACTGTTTGTTCTCCAGCACCGTCAATTTGAAACATTTATATACTGCGTCACATTTCTGAGGCATTTATAAATAGTGCATATATACATTTTATGGACATTTCATCACCTTAAAAAACTGAAGTAAAATAAACGCGATACATGTCCCCTAAAACCGCCACAGTTATCCTAGAGCCGTCATGAATGTAGAAAAAAGTATCTCACTTTTATAGCTCAGAGATGCCCTGTTAACTTTCGACGTGGTAACTTTTAAAGGATTTAACTGTGGGGCTTAAATCTTCTGGGAATCAAACTGTTAACACCTTATAGGCAGCACACACATGTTCACTGAAAAGCTTCTACAGTATGAATGGTCTCTTCTCCATTTCGATGTACCCATCTGCTGTCAATTTTTAATCTTCTTTATGTTCAGCTCTTAATAATCCAACCAAGGCGGCGCAGCTGTTGAGTCTACGCACTGTGCTGTTTATTGTGGGGCCTTCAGAAACTCATTCAGACTGTCAAGTTTTTTTTTATTGTCGGCTTATTCACAGATTTACTTTAATTGCCACAGAGTGGTCAAGTTTGTGCATTATGGTAAAGGTATATGTGTGTTTGCTGAATGGGGCTAAGAAATTGAGGACATGACCAGCATGGCACTAATCGATTTTGTGAGCATACAGTTTTCACACTGTTTACACAGCCACTCGCCAGTGACATCTCATTTTCCTCTATTTCTCACTCCTCGTGTCAACTATATTGACATGAGCAGTACAGCATTTTTGCTGTCTGTAATGAGGGCAGTCCTGTTGTGAAGCCATCTTAGTTTGCATGTTTAAATAATACTCATGAATTAATGTAAATTAAAAGAAGCAGTCTGAACCGTGCACACACACACTTACACACACCTACGTGCACACTGAGCCCATCAATCTTTGAATGAACAAATGTCACTTTCACCAAACCAAAGGGATTGTGATTTGTTTTTTGAACGCTCTTTGAAATGCATTTCATCCTGACTAATCGCATTATTACAGTATAATTTATTAGTTGGCTGTGAGCTGCCACTGCTTGTGAAGGTGTTTACTTGACTGAGCTGGAAGCTGCATTGCAGTATTTTTCCTCCACGAGGTGGTTAAGAAAAGGCTGCCGCATGTCCTCTGAGAAGATGCACTATCGACCTCTCCTCTGATGCCATTTTTACATTCATTCAGCATGAAATTAAGCCTCTAATTAGCTTCTGTTTCTCTTAGTCTGTATTGTTTTTTTTTACATAATACAGGTGTATGCATTCAGAAGAACATAGCGCTGCAAAATGTACCCATGAGTTGCAAACAATGTCCCCTCCAAAAAGCAGTGCTGTCAGGGACAGTGGTCTAGCAGCAGGTAGACGGAGAGGCTCGTTTGGCTGGCGGGCAGTAACATTCATTAAGATACCATTAAGATACTAAAAAGTCCCCCTCGTTAATCACGCCGCTCATAAAACCCCAACTAAGAGACTCGGCACACACCTTTTTCCCTCCTCCCTCTCTCTCTTGCCCTCCTTCACAGACTGGCCTATTTACGTCCTCACACAGGTTCTATCTGCCTCTCTTCATCGCTCTCTCATCTCTCACTTTCCTTACTATGCTTTGTCATTTTAGATTATATCTCCCATCAGTCAGGGACACACGCTCGCGTGCACACGCACACACGCACACATACACACACTGCTACCTTCATGTCTTATTAATGATTCAGTGCCTTTAAGTTATTACACATTTCATGACCCCCCCCCCCCCTTTTTTTTTTCTAAATGTGTTCATTGCTTTTTGTCTCATCTCTCTGTTTTTCGGCTCTGGCTCGACAATCAATATGAGAATCGCCTCAACTTTGCTAATTACACCATAAACATTATGACCTTTTTTCAGGCGATGAAATCAAGGGCACTGTTGATGAGTTCGTAGAATCTACACTGGAAGGTTGATATACTGACGATTAAAGTGTTGCTATAAATGGAAGGAAGTTGTGATATGTGTCCAATTGTTCTCGTGTCATGGGAGATTGACAAGGTAATGAAACTATAGCTTGATATACTGCCACAGTTTGCATAGCTGCAGGGCAAGTTTGAGCGCCGATGAAGAATCGGCTGTCACACTAAGCTTTTTAATGAGCAGGAGGGTCACACACCTCGACCCTGTTCCATATTTAAGGTCACCCATTATCCAAGTGCAGTGTGTAAAAGAGACTCTACGTATTATAATGCTCTGTCTGCGATGATGTATACTTTTAGATTGTATTGCAGTCGTCCCCGATGGCCATGTCTTCCTGTGTTTGATGTGTGTTCTCTGTGTGCAGGTTTCGTTCATCCAGAACCTGGTGTTTTGTGTGGAGAGGGCCTACAGGGTACCTGACTACGGTATCTGGGAGCGAGGCAGCAAATACAACAATGGCTGCACTGAGCTGCATTGCAGGTCAGTGTATAACTCGGCAACACTTGTGGCCAACTAACATGTACAGTATGCAGTGGACAAATCAGCTGAGACACTTCTACGGTGGCCCTTACTTACTTAAAACACAACATTAACTAAAGCAGAAAACACAACAACATTAACTGAAAACGCATAACCTGGGAAATGGGACTGCTTGGTTTGGACAGCAAAGAATTGACGTAAAGGAGAGAATTAGCGATGATCCTCGTTGACAGCATGTACCTGCACTCTTAGAAATAAGGGTTCCAAAAGTGTTCTTCTACAAGAGCCGAGGTTCTACCTGGAACCATTTGTTTTTCAAGTGGTCTTGGTAACACTGGTGGTTCCTAGTAAGAACCATTTTGATCCAGAGAACCCTTTGGAACCCCTTTCCTGAATAAGGGATTTTAAGAGGGTTCTTGGTAACACTAAGGGATCTAGATGGAACCTTTATAAAAGGTTCTACCTGGAACCAAAAAGGGTTCTCCTATGAGGACAAGCCGAGGAGCCTTCTATGGTTCTACTTGGCACTTTTATTTCTAAGAGTATACCTATTCCATTTTGAGTTAATGTCGTTGTGTTTTCTGCTTTTGTCGATGTTTTGAGTTAATGTTGTTGTGATTTAATTTAATGCTGTTGTGTTTTCCTCTTTGTGGTGGTGATTTGCACTTCAGGGCCACCGTACATTTCCCATGCAATGTGAATGTAGTGGCATTAAGCAGTACCAAACTGATTGGTGTTTTGTTGATTCGCTTTGTTTGCATTGTGTGCGCCAGAAGCTGAAAAGTGTTCAACTTTCCCAGTGGCAGCATGAACATCGACCAATTAAATCACATTATGCTAATGTTTTCCCTACATGTGCTAGCCAATCAAATGATGTGTATGCGTTTAGCTGGGACAGTGTCAGAGAGTGTAACGTCAAAGTCAAAGTCACGTCACCATCGCTTTAGCAACATCAGCAATTTGTGCTACATTGTAAGTAATGACAGACACTCTCATAGCTACCTCAGCACCAATCATCAGGCCCGCTTACCGTCAAGCTACAAAGCAACACATACATCTGTTAAACACATGTCCACAATTAACACTCCAGAAAGTGTGTTGGGAATTCCAGGTAATTACCAAAATACTGCCGGATGCCAAGGGGCTTTTACTGGTAGCGTCCCCTTTTCGTGGGCTCTTCTTGGTATTTTTAGCTATCCTCCAACTGTTGACACCTGTTGTGCGTCTACCATGCCTCCATCAGTCACGACTCAAAACAGATCACTTCCTGTGGAGATATCAGCGGGTGACACGAGAAGATAACAGAAGATACATTATATTTAACTGTTATGCACCACAGCTTTAAATGTAGCTTTAATAATAATAATAATAATAATAAATTTTATTTGTAAAGCACTTTTCATAAAGTTATCTCAAAGTGCTACAGAAACCAAAAAACAAAATAAACAAAAGACTAAGAGAAAAATCAGACACGATTAAAATCAGACACGATTAAAATCAGCAGAAGAAAGAATAGCTAAAGGAGGAGAAGAAAGTGCAGAAAAGAAAATAAAAACATCTAGGAACGACCTAGGAAAGCCTGTTCGAAAAGAAATGTTTTAAGCCCTTTTTTAAAGGCATCGACAGACTGAGGTTGTCGTAGGTGTTCAGGGAGGGAGTTCCAGATGTGGGGGGCAGTGGAGCAGAAGGCTCGGTCTCCCATGGTGCGGAGTCGTGTGCGGGGCTGATGGAGGAGGTTGGTACTTTGGGACCGGAGGTTACGGGTGGATGAGTGAGGGGTAAGGAGGTCTTTCAGGTATTGTGGGGCGTTGCTGTAGATGCAAAGGTGGGTGATGAGGGCGATTTTGTATTGGATTCTTGAGGTTATGGGAAGCCAGTGTAGGTTCTGAAGAATGGGGGTGATGTGGTCGTATTTGCGGGTTTTCATCAGAGTTCGGGCAGCACAGTTCTGAATGAATTGAAGTTTCTGAAGGTGTTTGTTGGGTATACCGATGAGCAGGCTGTTACAGTAATCAAGCCTGGAGGAGATCAGGGCGTGGACGAGTTTTTCAGCATCAGAGAAGGTGAGGAATGGGCGGAGTTTAGAAATGTTCTTGATATGGAAAAAGCAGGTTTTGTACAGATGTTTGATGTGTTTTACAAAGGTAAGTTGTGGGTCCAGCTTCACACCGAGGTTGGTAACTGAGGTAGAGAGGGGGATGTCTTGACCAGAGAAGGAGATGGTGGTTATGGGTGATGACTGGACCTGATGAGGGGTACCAATTTGTATGGCTTCGGTTTTGGAACTGTTCAGCTGGAGGAAGTTGTGACTCATCCACGCCCTGATCTCCTCCAGGCAGTTGGAGAGGGCTAGAGTAGGTGATGATGAGTGGACCGGGGTTGAACGTAGGTTGGGGTCAGTTCGGAGGTACAACTGAGTGTCATCGGCGTAGCAGTGAAAAGAGATGCCGTGCCGGCTGATGACACGACCCAGTGGCAGCATGTACAGGATAAAGAGGAGGGGTCCTAGGACAGATCCTTGGGGGACACCGCATGTAACAGGGGCTGTTTGGGACCTGGCAGAGCCCAGGCTGATGTACTCTGTCCTGTCGGCGAGGTATGAGGTGAACCAGTCCAGTGTGGAATGATGGAGACCAATGTCGGTGTGGAGGCGGCTTAGGAGGATATGGTGGTCGACAGTGTCAAAAGCCGCTGAAAGGTCGAGAAGGATGAGCAGGGAGGGGGATCCAGAATCGGCAGAGATGAGAAGGTCATTGGTGACTCTCAACAATGCTGTCTCTGTACTATGGGCAGTGCGGAAACCAGATTGGAATATTTCAAACAGTGAGTGAAGTTGTAGATGTTCCTGTAGCTGTGCGGCAACAGCTTTTTCAAGCACTTTAGACAGGAATGAAAGATGGGAAATGGGCCGGTAGTTTGAGAAACATTCTGGGTCGAGGTTGGGTTTCTTCAGGAGAGGCTTGATAACGGCAGTCTTGAGTGAGGGCGGGACATGGCCGGAGTTTAACGAGTGGTTTATTATTTGTGTGATAAGAGGGCTTATGACAGACAGGTTAGATTTGATGAGTGTTGTAGGGATGGGGTCCAGGGGGGAGGTGGAAGGCTTCATCTTTTTGATGAAACCCTCAACTTCGGTCTGTGTGACTGTAGCAAAGGTGCTGAAAAGTGCAGGTTGAGGGCAGGCAGATGGCAGAAATGGAGCTGGGGAGCCTGAGAGCTGGGACCGGATGGAATTTATCTTGTCTTTGAAAAATGCAAGAAACCTGTTGCAGTGTTCTACTGTGGGTTCTGTATGTCTTTAAAAACTGTAGCAGTAGCAGATTCAGAATGGTTCTGTGTAAATAAGATGTATATATGTTTAAATTAATCATAATCATAATCATAATAGTCATCTCTACTCGTGCACAAAAAAACAGGAAGGGATGTGTTATTTTTGTCCATATCAAATCAAATGAATCCTTTTTGATTGCGTTTGCATCATGTTTATCATCCTCCTCAGTCAAACAGCTCAACTGGAGCAGTTTTATTTAAAGTAGCATATCTAATCTCATAAGCATAATTTTACTACAAATGTTTAAACAAGATGTGCTCATATTTTCATGGAACATTTCTCGAGTTCATTTTTTATTTCACACACTGACATTCACGTATTAGACTCGGTTGGTTCATCCCAGTACGCCTTTTCATAGTTTTACATTGTTTTCACAGGGTCATAGCCACCATAGAATGCTTTGTTATTATATTGAAGCCATCAAATCAATATGTCCTGGACTAAGATAGAACAGCAGTACTGTATGTGCAGACATTTACTGAAAGAGTAGCAGAATATTGTTTTGCAGTCTACAATACGTGCTCACACACTAACCGTCTACAGCAACACTTTCATCATGTGAAGCTTTATCTCCACCTGTCAGTTTGAAACTGTTGCATCATGATGCTGCTTTGCTTGTTTCCCCATCAGTTCACTAAAAAAAGAAACTTTCCCCACCAAGCATCATTTCTTTCTCCATCTCTGTGTGAGGTGCTGACAGTCTGGCTGACCGCTAATACTACAGCGCGTCTTCATACAACGCTAGTTTTAGCAGAGCTCTTGTCAAGGCTGAATCAGCCAGTCGTCATCTTTTATTTTCAAGAACTGATTCAAACTTCGCTAATTGAATTGAATCCATTTTGTAATGTCAGCAGGTTTAATGCCAGTCACCGCCAAGTTTCCTGCTTTTTTTTTCTCCTCCTTTTCTTTTCCCAGGAAATCTTGGCAGGATAGAAAGGGAAACAAAATGACAGTGAAATTGATTCACATTTAGTCCGCCTAGCAATCTGAGTAGCCAGCCAGTGTGAAATTCAGTTTTTTCCTTATCAACAGTAGACCACAAGCTCAGGATACTTTAGATTTATTTAATCCTGATTTAATCCACATTTAGCTATTTTAGATTCAAGGGTGACTGTTATTGCATTTTGTTATTTTTGGCCTCTTGACAGAAAATATCTTCTTATCGCCATCACAACACAACATTTGTTGTCAATCCCATAAAATGCAAGATATTATTTTTCATCTGATCTGACCCATTGTGCATTAGTGTTCCAGTGTTGTGTATAATTCTCATCATTCCTTATCTCTGCAGCTCTGTGGGTCTGGCTAAAGCTGCTCTGGAGGCTATCAATGGGTTCAACCTCTTTGGAAACCAGGTATTTGATTAATTCGCACCCTCCATGCACCATTTCCCTACTCCTCATACTTGTTCTCCTGTCGCTTGTCCAATCATGTCACAAAACTTCTCTCCAGTTGCTTAGTTTCTTCTTTTCAATCTATAGAGGTGACGTAGCTCCACATAGCAACAAAATATGCTCATTATGTGAAGTTCCTTCAAAGCGACACCATCAAACAAACAAAGAGACATCAGCGTAATCAGTACTACTGGCATCGATGTTGTGACTGTGTGTCCACGAGAAATGATTGACCGTCAGTTGAGTCATCCAGCAAGGTTTAGTTTGGCTCAGCAGATTCTTTGTGTTTCTGCAGACTCCAGACTTCCGTTTGAGCTTAGTTTTATCTCAGCCTGATTTGTAATGTCCATTAGTGGATGATGTGTTTATTTGTCTTGAGAAAAAAAAACCCAGCAACATCTACTAATGGTTTGGAAAATAAACCCTTCACTACTATTGTCTTTTCCTCTTATTTTCTCCACTTAGTTTCTCCAGTCATCTAATGCATGTGAGTGTTATTAGGTTCATTGTATTGGGGCTGTAAGAATAAGTGTGTATTAAAGCCACTGTAGCTGTCGGTGGTTCTCTTCTGATCACCTGCAAAGTGAGGGATTAAACCATGTCTGAAAATAAATTCTGACTGAGCTAAGCTCTTTGCAAAAACCTTTCTGTATAGGTTGCTTCTTTATGATCCATGCCGTGTGGGGCTTTTGTGTGTGTGGTCCATGCAGTGTTTTTCCCCATATATGAATGGAAGAACTACATTCAAGTGCTTAGAAATAACTTCAATCTTGATTTCCCAGCTGACTGTCATCTCACCCACTCACAGAGCCTACACCTCTAACTGGAACATGTAGATCATCATGTAGTTTGCGATTACATTTTACGCCAGTTGTGGAATTAGTGTATTTGTGTATGCTTGACATTCAGTCTTCAGTTTTGTTAAGTTTCGATTTTTGCACTATCCTCTGGAGTCACACAAGAGAAACAAAAAATGGCAGCTTTGTGGTGTGACAAGTTGAAGTGGGTGGATAGAATTAATCTTGCCAAGTGGTGCATCTTTCAACTCTTCAAAGTGGTCATTAAATTCACAGAGGTTGTGAGTAATGGGTTAGGAATGAATGTGTTCCTTCCAGTCTTTGAAATGAGTATGTATTATTCTAAACTCTCTCAACCTTTCTTAGTACACCATAATAAAAGCCACAGCAATGGTGGCTCTCTAGAATTGATTATGGCGGTCTGTAAGGGACTCATAATATAGTCACATTTCCAAAATAGAGCATCAAGGGCTATGTTCAATGATGGCTGGGTAAATCGAGGTCTATGAGAAGGACTAAATTAATAGAAAATTACAGATTCAATGAGTCTAACTCATACAACGTGCTCAAACATGAATAAACCTGGTTTAAAACATTTTTTTACAGCAGATTTGTCATGAAATAGTAGGTCAAACAAGTTTCATCAATAACAAGTGTAATACTCGATGCCGTAACCTGTGGTAGAATCTTTTTTTCAGAATTCTATTTTTAAAACTGCATTCATATTTCCTGTATTTTCTGGATGTGTTGAATACGGTGAGAAATAATATGTTTATTTATTTATTTTGCCTGAATTGAAGTAAATCAAAGTCCACCTCTCCCATAAATTTGCATCTAAATCACATCATCAGCATTTTAAAGCTGTGTTTCCAGCTATTTTTCTTTTTTTTATTTGATTTCATTCACTCATAGCTCTCTGTCTGTGTGAAACTGTAATGGGATTATCCACAGAAAAGACAGCTTTATTTTTTATTAAGAAGAAATGTTCAAAGAAGATGTTACTCCCTCTGAATGAGGCCACAGTTTAAAGGGCATGGAATCAAGGTAAAAGCTCTCATCGTATCTCACATACTGAGTTTTCTTACACTGTGTTGCACTAACTCCAGAAAATGTTTCTCTGAGAAGGTCATTTCCCTGACATGTCACACAGCTGCCTACACTGATGGCAAGCAAAATCCACTGCATTATGCAAACAACTATGAGAAAGCTTGCTGATTTGACTAAAAGTCTTGACTGGACCTGTTTTCTGGGGGGAAAAAAAGAAAAAAGACTCTGACTGTATTCATACATAATGCATCTGACTTACATTAGAAAACCCTTAGCTGCTTGCAAGAATCAGTCAGGTGGTTTTCTGTTGGCACCACTAATAGAAGTAATGGAAAGATGAATAGAAATGGTTGATCTTTATAGAAACCAGAACAGGTTTGACCATTTGCTTCACACAGCGCACACATGAAGTGGCCCTTGTTATTCTGCTAAAGGCCGCTTTCCAAATTAAAGCACTGCACAGACGGACACAATTTTACCAGCAGCACTTTTGTACATGCTGACTTTGTCAAGTGTTCGCACTTTTGATTCACTCTCGATCAAAAACTCCCACACTGTACTTAACTGAATATGGACCGGTTTTGTCAGTGTGTTTTGATGGTGTGGAGGTGTGATAGTGTTTTAACGTGGCCTTTTAAAGGAGCTATTTGTGATTTCTGCTCATGTTACATGCCTCTGCTGAATCTAGCATGCTAACTAGTTAGCCTGGCCCTGCTTGTCTGTCTGGCCACTACTGTCTTGAAGAATCAGTGCCCTGGTGGCACTTTAAAACCGCTAGTCTTATAAAAACATCAAAGCTCCTGAAGTAACCATTGCCACGCATCAGGAAAGAAACCAAATATCTATATTTAATATTTAATATTTATCCATTTACTGTCTATTCTGTGAAAGTTGTTTTTTGTTACAGGCGTTGACTGTATTGTCATCTGATGTCTTCTTTATGTCTGCTCTTCAGGGCTGTTCGTGGTCTGTGATATTTGTGGATCTGGATGCCCACAACAGGAACAGACAAACCCTGTGTTCCCTGCTGCCCAGGGAGTCTCGCTCCCACGTGAGTCCACATCTATCTGTGCATTTTCCCAAAAAAAATACTAGCCTGATGACTAGTGAGGCTATTACTATGCTCACTCGTGGCGATGAGTTCTCGAAATGATCAACAAATAGCTGTTGTGCATTTTTATTTTCATCCTTTTTAGTCAATAAAATGAAATAACACATTGAAATATCTATTGCTATAACATTTTATACACCAGTGTTGGACAGTATTAAACCAACTGACGTGATCTTCTGAGTATTCTCAACATTATTTGTCTCGGCAGAAATTGTATCATAACATACTATATAGCGTAAACATTTTTCTTTGAGGATAAATGCCCAAAAATGTTATTTAATTGCACAATTGATCTTTTTTTCATTTTTTTCCCACATTAAAGGGGCCATATTATATCATATTTCTCCAAGTTAACCTAGTTCCCTGGTGTCCTAATGAACATGTCTGTGACATGCTTTGGTCAAAATACCATAAGGATGAAGCACCACAGCAGTTCAATCACCCTGCCAAAACAGCTCTGTTCAGAACGCTCTGTTTAGTAGTATCTCTTTCGGTTCACCTTAAAGGTCCACCTTTAAAAAAAAGAAAAAAAATTAAAAAACAAAACTTAAGGGACAGGAAATTACATCAGCCACAGAGGCTACTGGGAGCTAACAGCAATGATCATTTGCAGACTGTAGCAGGCACATTGCCGTCATATATAACATGTATCCACTGGACAGATAAATCCTCTGAGGCTGGAAGTTTGTGTAGGACTCTGTGCTGCACTGTGGAGCCAAGAATAGAACTTTTCACGGACCTCCGGTTTTCGGATACCGTTGCCCTCGCCAGCACTCTTGCGTGTTTAAGGGACAAAGCGGAGCTCCACGAGACAACAATTCCAGGAATTTTAGCGCATTGTGACATCCCAATGAGCATGGGAGTCAACATCGCATGTTTCATCTCCTGTACTGGACCACAAAAACATGAGCGAGTCATCTTTTTTCACACTTTGCCAACTGATAGGACCTCCAGAGTCCCAAATATACGTATTTAAATGATTAAAAAGTTGATCTTGCAGTTTAAAAACTGTATTATGGCAATCCATGCGTCATATCAGATAATTATTTTTTACAACATTGGCTCAGGGCTACTGAGCCAAGAGCTCGATTGTGGAAAATACGCCCCACTGCACATGTTGAGGCAGCCTCACGTCACTCCATTTCCCCATCTTTGGCTGTGAGGAGCAGCTGTGTGCATAATCTCCTCCAATCAAAGACTGAAATAGAAGCCTACCGCACATACGCCAAAATCTTAAAAGGTTAATTGCACACGTCAAGCAACCTATTCACTTACGTCTATATGTCAGTGAATGTCAACAGTACATTTCCCTCACAGTGCAGTTGTTACACTGTCTATACCTGTGATATTGATGGTTCTGCTTTGACAAGAAGTGGCAAAAAGCTGAAAAATGCAGAGGTGGAACAAAAAATAAGTGGAGTGAAGAAAGGGAAAGGGGAAGAAGAAGAATTTCCTCCTCTCCACTCCACCGACTGCAGACACTTAAAGAATAGCTGCCAATAGCACATTGGGTAATTAGAGTAATTAGATGGCCAAAGTGGCGCTATAGCCAGAGAGTTTGACGTTAAAGAGCTGGAAAAAATGGGAGCAATAAAGAGCAAGAGATGCCAGACGATGTGAAGACCGAATGATCAATACAATGTCTGTAACTCTTTCACGATGGAAATTTGGGGTGGGCTAAAAATAACAATATGTCAATATTAACTTAAAGAAGAAGAATAAGTTGACAGCAGGGTAATGGCAGAAAAAAAGAAGGTTCACCGCACCTAATCTTGTAGGGACATTTTGTACTCCACATATCCAGATTGTGATGTAGTGTTGTATGATGTCTTGGAATATTGGGATATATATATATATATACTCAGAATTGATGTATTGTAATATTGTTGTTATTACCCTGTGATTCCCCTTATTATTAAATTAGCTACGTTAAAATCCCTGAATCAGATGTGTTCTGCGAACTGATGTCCTCGTTTGGATGTCTGTTTCTGTTCTGTACTGCATCACATTTTTTTAAATGTATACATTTAAAATACGATTATAGAGCAAAACATAACCATACCTCGCACTGACAAGCTGTCCGTATATATATGTATAAAAAAAGGCATGTACCTGCTGTTAAAGCCATCTTCACTGAGGCGGTCCCAATTTTGAGTATGGAAAGTGAGTCCCGTTTATGGACGCTCTTTTGCATTTGAATAAACCTTAAATATTCATAGCTGTTTGTGTCCAAAGCTGGGGCTTTACAGTTTTCATTTGCATTGCTTAACAGTGTAAACCATACACAAATGTAATGAGAATATTAGCTGGCCAGTCATAACAGTTTGTCTAGCCTAATAACAATATTCATTCCAAACTACTGCTCAAAATAAAATTGAATCAGGCAGTCCTTGATTTTAAGTAAGGCATCCGTAGTGTGCTGCTTACTCACTGCATCCGTAAAGTATTCATGTCATTTTTGCCATATTATAACCTTATGGCATCGTCTCATCTTTTCATACCAGAAATAGCAATGATCATAATTAGAGCTTTTAAAGTGGACCTAGACCGGAAGTTCCAATTGACGCTGTTTTTTAGTGTGTATCTGCGTCATTACCTCATTTACAAAGGCCTGAAGTTTCGACCATTGCTGAAACCCCTGTTTTTTATTATAATCTCGGGCTCAGCTAGATCTACGTTAACAGCATTTCTCCTGAACAGGAGACCCGCCTGGTCCGGGCACATCCGGTTGCGTACATTGAACCGCAGAAGAAGAATAATGGCCGTTGTGAAGGTGTTTCACGAGCGATAGTGTCTTCTGACTCTGGGTCTGACTCCGGGTCAAAGTCATAAAAGGGACTGCTGCCGGGAGTCGTGACGAAGCTATTTTTAAACATTGTTAAAACAATGTTTTGATAATGAGTAGCAGTGCATCCACCGTTCCAGAGGGGGGAGCTGCGCTTCTGAGAGCTGGTGTGCTAATTATGTCACTTCCGGGTATTGGCCAATCACAACACAGTCTGTTTCTGGGTGTGAGATTTCAGTCTGAAACACAGCGGCTGAGGACAGCGTCAGTAAGCAGAGATTTCTATCGGTTCATTCACAGCAACTACGAGGTTTTTGACCATAAAAACAAGTTAATGTATGTAAGTAGACCTCCATAACTAACATATATGTGCAGCAGGACCACTCTATGTGAGCTTTAAAGGGTTTAAGTCAAGACTTTGGCTGTTCCAGTCCAGCACATTCATGCACTTGCGTTCAGCGTTCTTGGGCGGTCTGTTCCAGGTTTTTATTGAGGATATGTTGGTACTTTGTAATAGCTACCCTACCACTCAGTGTGAGCTACGAGATACTTGAATTTCCTTAAGGGGGCGAATAAAGTGTATCTAATCTAATCTGAAAACACCTCCACAGTATGATGTGGCCACCATGATGATTCCTGGTTGAAATTGTAGTAGCGGAAGATGAGCAGTGCCTGGTGCCATTTTACGCTGCCATGAAGCCCTGATCAGTGAAGGGCTGAATGCTGGTTCTTCCATCCCCACACAGGAGCTCAGCCACAGAAACCACAGGGTCCTTGGCCCTTTTCCACCCAATTACTCATTTTGGCTGTGGCCAGATCTGGAAAATTGTACAAGACACTGTGAACATTTAATGCAGCAGAAATGTTGTAGCTTTCTCTTTGAGCTTCAGAGAAAAAGAACTCTTAGCATCAGGCTTTTACTGTTTTCTGGGCCAGCCGATGCACAGGTCATGAGTAAATGAATTATCTCAAGAAAAACAAATAAAATGTATTTGTGTCAAGAAAATATATTCTCTCTCATCAGAACACAGATGCAGCTTTACTTCCGACCATCAGCTATCCAGCCTTCGCGGTGGACGATGACGCTCTATATAGTCAGACCCTGGACAAGATCGTCCGCAAGCTGCGCGGCAAGTACGGCTTCAAGCGTTTCCTTCGCGATGGCTATCGCACTGCCAACGAAGACAAGAATCGCCGCTTCTACAAACCTGCTGAAATGAAGGTGGGTCCTGATGCAATGCCTGAAGGCTGATCTATTTGATATTTTATTCCTATTAATCTGTGCTTTAATAATGATTGTATTATTTTCTACTGAATTTGACAACTTTAATTGACTTAAATTCAGTTGCCTTGGAGAGCTCAACTGGAAAGAAAAACGTGTTGTGATGACAGTGAGACAAAACCAGTTTGACTTTATACACAGATGAAAAAACATCATCAATCCCATTAAGCAATGCATGTACTTGGCACGGACAAACTCTAACTACAACTTAGAATAGAATTAATGAATTGACCAAGGCTGTGTTTTGGACTTTGATCCATGGATACAATGGTAACCAGGTTACCATTAACACAGCTGCAGATATAATTCTTATGTTTCTCAATGACTATGAAGTCAAACCTTAGTCGGAGTTTAACTTACTTTGTGTTGTGGATATACAGTAAATAAAGTCAGCTCAGCATATCTACGTTTGATGATATTATGATGTTATTATACAATTATTTGAATTTGTGTTTGATTTTGTAGCTGGCAGAAACCTTTTATATATATATATACATACTTTGGCAGGACTTGACAGATTACTGTACACTGCTGTTTTAAACAATATTCGTTTTAGAGCATTGAATTTGCTCCAGAATTCTCCCAGACATAAGAGTTTGGTGGGGATGGCATAATTCACATAATGATCACAAATGTTTGCCATTTGTTTTCTACCAACACAATTTATCTGTGACTAAATCAGCAAATACAGCAAGTGGGGAGAGTCCCATTATATAATGTGTTGATGTTTGTTTTTTAATAAGGCAATACAAATTCTATTCATTCATAAATGAAAACAAACTGCTGACTTGCATTGTGAGCAAATAAGCACTTGCTGGTTTGTTATTTGTTTCATACACGACATACAAAACGGTTTAATCTGCCTCCTTTGACTGATGAAATGCAGCGGAAAGTGTCTGGAGAGAAGATGTCCCAGGTAGACCAGGTTTCCCTGCAGAAGACATCAAGTGAAGTTGTTGTTGTTTGAAGAGACAATTCACTGCAGGGCAGACTTCTGTGCGCCCTGTCTGTTTACCATTGACAGAGAGCAGCAGCCTGTGTGATAGACAGTTTTACCAATCAGTCGAGCTGCTCAAGCACAAAACACCAGGGATCCCTGCCTGTTTACAGCCTCAACAGACCAAAATGCACAGGCCTCACTGGGTGACTGCCTCAGCTCTCTCCCTCTCTCTTTTAGTCATCCCCCCTGTAAATAAGCCTGCCCCTCTCTGCCTCTTTATGCTCTCTCCTGTCTCTCATTTCTTTACCTCTCTCTCATCATCCAATAACTGCCATTGCCTCTCATCTCTGTCGAAATACAGTTTCAAGACATGCATACCTGCATTATCACATGGTGCGCTAACACTATAGATAGCAAATGTAGCTCTCGTGTGTGTGTGTGCCAGCTCTATATTTGTAATGATGGAATTTAATGGAGGGGTTTAAAATTCAGCTGCTCGTTTGATCTTTTTTTTCTTTTTTTTTTTATCAACCTTGTTTATTTGTTGTATTCATATAAAATTGATAACCATGTAAATGGTTTGTAGGGTAAATACCTACTTTATTATTTATTTACATTTTTGTTCATTGAATACAATAGGCACTGGCTCTGATTGGAGCAAACTTTTCAAAGTCTTTTAATTCAATTTTAAATCATGAAACATAGTAATATGTTGGGTACAGTCAACATATTACTGACTGTAATATACCACTTAAAATTAAATTGAAAGAATTTGCCTTATTATTTTTGCTCTCTGTCGGACACTTTTCATTCACAATGTCATGCCTGTATCTTTTCCCCGTGCCTTAGCTGCTCCATATTGAGTGAATGGAAAAGCAATAATTCCACTCCTTTCTGTCTCTCTGCAGCTTTTTGATGGAATCGAGTGCGAGTTTCCCATATTTTTCATCTACATGATGATTGACGGTAAGCCTTGTTCTATCTGTAGCTGCTGTTTTGATGCCTCAAGTGGGTCATTGGGAAGACGGAAGACAGACTTGTGCCATTTGACAGGAAATTACATTTTCGTGTTTGCCAGGCTTTAGAGGACTTAAATGTACTTTTAAAGAAAAAATGTGTAGCGTGAAATATGTGTGTGTGTGTGTTTGTGAGCTTAAGGGAATAGAAAAAATTACAAATGGTGAAGCTTCTCCAAAAAACGTGAATTCAAGCTGCATTTAATCACCCTCATTCCAGTTTATTCTCCCCTCACATTTTCAGGACTAAAACAATCTCGATTCTTATTTCAGACTTGTCCAACTAAGACAAAATCAAGGGAACTAAACTTAAAACATAAGACTCTAGAGGTAAATGTATTTGCGCAGCTTAGAATGTGAATCATAGAACAAGTACAATGACATTTTAATAAACTGTAAACCCACAATATTTGACTCAGCGAAACCTGTTGTGCTGTTTGTGGCCTTGTCAACATGACATTTTTATTCAAAGATGTAGTTCAAACGGAATATAAAAAGCAGTGGCCGGTTTTGAATCTTTCAGAATTAAATATGTATTTACAGTGTCTCATTTATAAAGCAGTCAACATCCTTAAAGCTGCTGTCGTTATATTTTTAGCTGTACATCAATAATGGATGAAATTACTGCTGTACATGTATGGGGAATCTCATTGAGATGAAGCTACCGATTCAATGCCACCCATGGTCATTCAGTCTTTACTTAGCATCTTTCAGCGAACTGTTGTGATCGTACGCCCTGTGACTTCACTGTGATACCTTCACTGCTTTCATCAGCACTGTTTCAAGCGACAGCAGGGAGCTGTTGTCAGAGAAAAGGCACTGATCAAGCCACTGTGCTGAGAACCCTTCCCTGCGCCAAACACAGTTAGAGACGGTAGCTGGTGGACACAGGGTAAAATCAAGCTGATGACAAAGCACATCATTTTCCAGATGGACAAATCTCTTGGATGTCTTAGTGCAGTTTAATCAGTTGCAAGTTTAAAGATACAAGTGCAGTTGTGCCTGATGAGGTTGCACAGTGTTTGTATTACGTTAGCCCTACGCTAATGCTAATCGTAGCCTCACTAGCTTCCTTTGGAAACAGGTTCGCCAAGTTAGCCTCAAAGTAGTAGCATGTTAATGCAAAATAAATATGTGCTTGCGTATTGGTGAATGGACACCTCGTCGTTTCAGTATAACACCATGTTCTGTGGTGAACCGTGTGAAAATGTCTCACCCACTGTGAGGACAGCCTCTTCACTCCCACCTCCCCGCCCCAGACAGTGCAGCTGCTGCTGATGAGCCGCTGCCGGCCTGGTGTAGCATGATAAATCAGTGTAAGTGCAGCTTAATAAATCAGTGAAAATTAAAATCCCTGCAAAAAAATTAGAAAATCAAGGATGCACACAATCAGGCCATGCTCAATCCATCTGACTAACGGTCAGCGTGATATACCTGTCACAGACGGACAGCCGGTCAGACACACAGACGCAACTTGCTTTATAGATAGATGGTTTGTTGTGCTGACATTTAGCATTACAATGAAGTCTTCAAAACTGTGTGTGTGTCAATTTCCTATAAACTGAGCCTGCATGTACAAATAATGTCTGCATACATGTACTGCAATCGATTGTGTTGAAAAACTAATCATTTATATTGTGTATGTGTTTGTGTCACAGGTGTGTTCAGAGGAAATAAAGCTCAGGTCAAAGAATACCAGGACCTCCTTGAGCCCATCATCTTCCAGTCATATGAGGGTTAGTAATCACAGAAATACCATTAAGTGGTTCATGCAGAGAAAATCACACATACAACTTTGATTTGTATCTCAGCATTATCAGCTACATCAAGTAGCATAACAAGACAGATAAATAAATGCAGCAATATATAATAAATACATTAACATTAAGGGCCGTTTAGAGAGCTGATGACATTAGAGCTAATTATATCTGCACCCCCATGGTAGCAGCATATAAAGTAATTCCTCAGAGAATGCTTGGTTTGGCCAAAAAGCACTCTGCTTTTTCTAAACACTTAAAATGTTTTTCCAGTGCTGTTCCAGCAATTCTACTGCACACCTTAACAATACCATGTAAGTGTCTATTGTTTAAAAGACTCACAGGCAGAGCCTGGTCTTTATATCCACCTGCACCCATTGCTGGGTTTCTATCGGTTCTTGATGGAACAGGTATAATTATAATGTAAAAAGGATTATGAAGTGAGATAGAGTGGACTGAATCCACCCCACAGAGACTTTCCACTGCTTACATGTGAATGAACAAAACTGACTTCTACATGTCTTTCATTAATACCCATGAAAAGCGTGTACCCACAAATGTGTTTGCTGCCGTCAAAAGCCGCAGTTGTTTGTTGTTGCTGCTGCAGGGTTGTGTGATCTCCCAGCATCCCACCAATAGAGTGAAGATGCTCTTTAGCTACACAAATGCACTGTTCTAGTGCGGGAAAATCCTGATACTTTTGTGACTGCGGTCTTATTTAGGTGTGTTTTTTTGTTACTGCAGATTATGCTGTCTATTTCTCTACACACACACTCACACACATACAGGTTTACACAGCTATTCTTTTAATGACACTGAATTGATTTCCATTCATTTTGACAATATAAACGAAAGTGTTACCCCTTACCTTAACCATAGCCAGTTAATGCCTGACGCTAACCATAACCTATCCACAATTTACATCTCAGCTAGATTTAACCAGTTAATAAAGGCTTATTAGAACCAGGTTTTCATCTCCATGTTGACTACTGGTCCTGACATGGTTAGGGTTTATGCCAGGAAAGGTCCTATACACACGCTGCTCACAGTTTTTGTCTCTCTTACCAGGTTATGCTATCATCCCTAAATACTACTATGTACCGGCTGATTTTGTGGAGGGAGAGCAGAACAAACATGAGAGCCAGAAGCGTTTCCCGAGCAACTCTGGACGCGATGGGAAGCTCTTCCTGTGGGGTCAGGCCTTGTACAACATCGCCATACTGCTGGGTAGGCCTGTGTTTGGATTTGTGTTTCGTAACATGAGCACATAAATGTGTTTCATTAGAGAATCTGTTGTGAATTTCATGATTATTGTGTAACAGTCTTCATTGCCACACGATGCAGGTTGACTCGATTTGTATGTTTCTAATCAATTGATATTCATGTCTATGTGTGTATATGTGTTTACACTGCAGTGGATGAGCTGATCAGCCCAAGAGATATTGATCCCGTCCACCGCTACGTGCCCCGCCAGCACCAGCGCAACGTCAGCATGCGGTACTCTAATCAGGTAAGCTTTCATGGGCTGGGACTGCTCTCACTGGTTTTACAGCTTGTAAACGTTAAGGGTGTTCACTCGCACTATGCCACTGCATTCAAGCCTGCCTTGTAAAATTTTATTTACCCTTATAAATATGACCAAACAGAGCATTCAAGTGCAAATCAAATAGCTGTAATTGCCTTCTGCTGTAAAAGGCTAGAAGTGGGCTGCATGTGAACTGCCCACTCATCGTTGAAGACAATAAATGTTCTTTTTTTGTAAGTTATGTACTAAGTAGTACGAGTATTATAAATGTCACGAGACATAAGACCCAGAATGCAGAGGCAGACGTGGAGATTCCGAAAGAAATTGTATTTTTTAACACAAAAAGAGGTTATTAGGATGGCAGGCAGGAAATTAATCCTTCTTTAGATTGAATCACAGGAGGAGATTAGGGTGGACCTGATTCGCAGCTGCATTGACCGACAGCATCAAAACAGTATCAAACAGCATATCTGAAACATATCTGAAAAACTCATATACTTCAGTAAAGTGCTTTGTTGTGACCTTGATTGAACAGCAGTTAAAGCTGGGGTAGGCAGGATTTGCTTGGAGAATATATCGTACAGTCTGTACAATCCCAATTCTATTTTGGGATTAAGAGTCCCTGTCCTGAGACACATGCACTTCATATAGATAGATGGCTTTTACTGTGTGTATTTACTGGCTCTCTGTTAGACTCCTTTTTACCCTTTTTTATGTTTTCGCCAGAATTTGTTTTTTTGTCTGTCTGTCTGTTATTTAGCAACATAACTCGAAAAGTCACGGACGGATTTGGATTAAATTCTCAGGAAATTCGCAATGGGCTAAGGAACAAGTGATTAAATTTTGGGCGTGATCCGTAGACGCTATCACTGGTTACAACACTCGCTGTCTGACCCAGGCACGCCGGCAGGGGCTGAGCTGCCTTGTGCTCTCCGAGTGCTTTTCTAATTGAGATTTGTATTCAGCGTAAGCAGTTTACACCAATGCTAAATATTAATTTCCATCAAAAGAACACACAGCTGTAGAGCAGCCATAAGAAACTCTGATTCGTCATAGACTATCTTCATGGGTCAGATTTCCCCAAAGGCTCTAAGCAGAGCCTCTCTCAGAATACTTGTGATGCGTTACTGTGCGATATGAAACGATAAGATATACTTTATTCTCCCTGTGGAGAAATTGGTCTTGTACTAAAGTGCTGCATACCTAAGTGCTGTCATAGAGTATAAAGTGAAAAACATAAAGACACCGGATGTGCCAAATCACATTGATGAAAACATGATTTACATTATGCTGAAATGTTCTAATTTTGCTCAGTCATGCCAAAACTGTTTCCTGACCCAGCGTTAATGTACAACTGGAAACCGTCCTTATTTCCACCCACAAACTCCACTAACTCACAATTAAAAACGTTCCAATACTCTCTCTTTCTCACGTTGTGTTAAAGTTTCAATCGCAGTTCATTCATCGTCATTTTAACAGCTGAGACTGTTCTCTTCGACCTTGCCAAAAGGCCACTTTTGTAGACGATAAATACACCCAGTTCTTTTCCTTTACAAACAGTCATCAGTGCGACAGTGATTGTGAGTGCGGTTTAATCCACGTCTGAGACAGAGCCAGCAGCTCTGAGGAGATGAAGCACAAATGAAGGGTAGAGATGCATATACACAGTTATCTTGACGATTTAGTCTCTGTGCTGTGTTCTGTTTTTTTGTCACCATGACAGAATGGTTCAACAAGGTCCTTTGTTGGACTGGATCAACAGGAATAAATAATTCTGTTGGTCATATCAATATTGTTTTACTGGAATAACCTGTCATTATTTTGCTCACTTAAATATTTTTGTCGTTTAAATTTGTGTTGACGTTTCGTATCTTGTCCATCTTTATTCTGTCAGATGTGGCTTCAGTATTTTGAATTTCTAAAAAGGAAAACATATTTTGCAGTAAAGATGTTCCTTGTAGAATGGCCTGATTGCTTGGCTTTTATTGCCTAAGTGTTGCTATACAACACCCATTAGAGAAAAGTATTTAATGTACTTAATGTTTTTGAGTCTCTGAACACACCGTTGGTGATCATGGCCACAGAACTTGATTTTCAATATCATATCTATTCTGTGCCTCCAAATCAACAACACTCTGTACAACACGTTGCTTTGCAGACTTAAGATACTGACCTTTGTGGTGAGGCTGATGCTGAGGGTGATGCCTCTTCTAGAACTTGTATGATATGTGAACTTTTGGTTTAGAGTTGTTTCTTACCCTTATGTAAATAGACAACATTAGCCATTGTGAATAGAATATCACCCGTTGACTTCCTGTATGAGATGCAGTGTGATATTTCTCTTTAGGAAAACAGGATAAATGCACGCAGCTTTATAGTGCTGGCAGCAATGCTTTTATGATTCTAGCTTACAAACAGTATGCAGTTTGAGAGGAGCCAGACTCCCCTCAGGTAGGCTGTATATTTTGTTGTTTGTTTTAGTTTGTTTTATCGCAGTTTAATCACACAGTAGACTGTGTTAAAGTTGGATTTTTAGGCAGCGGGGCAGCGTGCTGATAGCCCACCCTCTGATGGAGGCAGCACCACTCATGCAGACATCAATATCACATTGAGTTTGATGTTTCCAGCCACATGTATTCCAAATAAATACATGTTTGAAAGAATACTTTTAGTATTAAAAAATATATATAATTATATGCATAATGCTTTGTCAGTAATGAAATCATTTGAAACAGAACTGCATGGCTCTGCGCAACTTTTTAATGAGGTTATTAAAGAGCTGACAGTTTGTTACTGCAGTTAATGCAGACTGTGAAGGGTAACTGGGTGTTCTCCATTTCATCAGTGGACAGAGAGTATCAGTGGGGAAGAGATGATGAATTCAGCCCACCCACTGAAATTTCAAGGTGAATGTTTCCAAGTGTAAATGGTTTGCTGCTGTCACATGAGCATTTGTCTTTAGTGCCAATGGATGGGGACACACAAAGATGGTGGAGAGATTGCTTGGTGCTCATGAGAGTCCATTAACACTTTGAACCTGATTGATTCCTTTCACATGTTCTCATGGTCACACTGTAGCTCATTCACCTCTGAAAATACAGACATTACAAGTGTATCGCTATATAGCTTGACTCAGAGTCTCTATATGTGGCAGTTTATCTGATGTCGATCACAAATGACCATCTGAGAGCAGTGATATGAAGAACAGGTTGCCTACAACACCAGGACTTGACAACCCTGCATGTCAATGTGTCACTTAACCCCAGTGTCAGCAGCGTGTGAATGTGTGTGAAAGCAAAATGTGTGAACGTGAGAATGGAATGGAAAAACTGTAGTGTAAAACAGCTTTGAGTGGTCATCAAGACAAGAAAAGCACTATATAAATACAGGCCATTCATTGTATCAGAACTAATGTGGGAAGTCACCGTGCAGACAGAGACTATCTGCTGACTCATGCAGATTCACCAACATGTAAGACAGTGGGTAAAACTACAATGCATGTGCATTATGAACGTAAACCTGGGAAGATAGTAAACAGTTCCATGACTTTTGTACAGTACAATTTCCAGTGACTGCACACACTGTGGCCATGTAGACTGTGGGGACTGAACCGAAATGAGGCGCTGTGTTAGCACTGTCACCTGGCAACAGAGCTGCAGCTGAACATGGTACAACTCACCAACAGCATGTAACTGTTTTTATTTGGCCTTTTGGGTTTTTAACATGTGTACTGTAAACAATTCAGTCTCCTTTAAAAAACAACCTAGGTTTGGGTTGAAATGGAACACCCATTTGATCCTTTCGTCCTCTGGGATGGAAGAACAAACATTTGAAAGCCTTCAAATATGGATGCTCAATTTGCAGCAGTGCAACAAATGAGCACTTGACCTGTAGTCTGTAGCCAGCATCGACATTTCTGCAAACTTCTCCCTGAGGCGTAGTAAGAACACGTGTTCGAGGTTACTTTAAGATGGATGATATCAAAATCGGGGGTCCACGGTTGGTGTAGCATTTAGCGCTCTTGCATTTGCAGCAAGTAGACCCAGGTTCCCGGGTTCAAGCCCTGGTTGGATCAAGGGCCTTTCTGCAAGGAGTTTGCATGTTCTCCCCGTGTGTGCGTGAGTTTTCTCCGGGTTCTCTGGCTTCCTCCCACAGTCCAAAAACATGCAATATCGGGATTAGGTGAATTGGTCACTTTAAATTGACCGTAGGCGTGAGAGTGAATGGTTGTTTGTCTCTATATGTGTGACCCTGCGATGGACTGGCGAACTGTCCAGGGTGTACCCCGTCTATCACCCTATGTCAGCTGAGATATGCACAGCACCCTCCGCGACCCTCTGGTGAAGGATAAATCGGTAGATGATGGATGGATGGATGGACCTCAAAATGGTCCAAATTAGTACACACACCTGCCCAGAATTTACCCTGTGTCTTGCCCCAATGTCGACTGGGTTTGGCTCCAGCTCCCGCTGCAAGAAAAGAAAACTAGAATAGATTGATGGACCCAAAATGCTTGGTCTTCAATATTAATTATCTGTCGGTGTCATTGCTAATGGAGGAAGTAGTGTTCTCGGCGATGTGGGCATTTTCCCTTGATGACTTCTCTGAGTTTCTAAACACAAGCTGAAAGCTCATTTTGAAGAGTGAAGAGTGTTTCATTTTACTGTGAGACCTGAGTACTGCAAACCAACAGACGTTACATTTTTTTAATGTGTTACTTGTATTCTGCCCTCAGCTTGGGGAAATCAAATGTGGTTGGCTGGTGCTAAGCTGAACACCTTGTGTGTTGAAATGGCCCCGCAAATTGTACACTTCATTCCCTCCATCCTCCGCCACTATTCTCTTCTTTACATACATTTTTACAATTGCTAATCTCTATTTTTATTTCTGTACTGTCTCATTCACACTGTTTCTCTCTCGGCGAGACACTCCGCACGTATGGTGTGGGGAAAACTGTCAGAATTTTGCGTGGTGAGAAAGGAAAATGGTGAAACAAGGTAGTAGTCAGTAGAGATAGTTTCTCAGTTTACTATTTTATGCTTTAAGGAATTGTGTGTTTTCATGTGTGTGTGTGTGCGCATGGCAGCTGTCAAGTTGCCTCTGCATCATTGACGTCCAGTGTTTGGTCTGCAGGCAGGAAAGGCACATGGGCGTGCTGAGCTTTCACATGCAGTTAAGTTTGGATTTGTACGCTCTCTCCTTTTTATTTTTATTCTTTTAATGTGTATAATTTTCTAACCATTGTGTGTACCCAAAAGTAAGTGTTGTGTGTTCACCTGCGTTTTTCAGCGTAAGTCTCTATCTCTGTCCGTCCTATCAGTCCAGTCATGTCTGCATGGGCCTGTGTCTTTGCATTCCTTTTGGTGCAAATGAATGCACACTTCTTTGTGTACATGTGTATTATTCATGTTTCCATTCCTTCCAAAAATGTATACTACCACTGCAATTACCTGGGGAGAATGGGATGCTGGACTATATATACCCATGTATAGGCTGCAATGTTGTCTTGTTGTGTGTTTCGCATACAGGCTTTAATAAGGTGTATGATGTACAGCAGGGTTTCTCACTCCTGGTCCTTGGGAGCCACTGCATGTTTTAGAAGTTTCCCTGCTCCAACACACCTGATTCAAACAAATGGGTCGTTATCAGGCTTCAGCAGAGCTGACCATTTGAATCAGGTGTGTTTGAGCAGGGAAACACCTAAAACATGCAGGACAGTGGCTCCCCAGGACCAGGAGTGAGAAACCCTGCTGTACAGGATTGACTAAGAACTGTGGTGCAACAAAACCTGCATTGTTGCATCGCCATATGTAACCTCTCATTATCACTTTAAATAGTTAATATATAACATGAATTTTTGACAGATCCCATTTAGAAATATTTTCAAACAGCAGGATGTTACACCTCTACATGAAGCTGTCAGATGCAGAAAAATAGATGTTGGCAGTCGTAATGTTTTTCCCCTGAATTGAAATAAGCAGCTTTATTGATTTGGTCATTTGTCAGACACATTGTTATTTTCTGCAGTTCTTTACCTGTTTGTTGTTTTGATCTCGACTCCAAACCCAACAGTGACTCTGATGTGTCTGACATCCCAACTCTTTATTATTTGTGCACGTACACCTTTCTGAATTTGCACAACACAGCATGAGTTCTTATATGGCAAGGCTAAATTTAATTGTGATTACACGACACATAATCTCCACACTGCACATGCGGGTATGCGGCCTCCACTTTAAGAGCCTGGAACACACGAGAGACGAGCTGCATTAAATTTACATCATGAGTGCATCTCAGCAGGAAGGAAATATGGATTTTGCCTCAAACAAATATCACTTGGAGTGAGGGAAGTCGTGATTTAGTTGGTGAATGGGATGTTTATGCAACTTTAATGCATAGTGCACCGTGATGTACAGGAATGTTTTGCGACCCTAATTTACATCGACCATGTTAAATATAATATGAAGCTGTTACACAACTTGTGCAAAATCAGCAAAACCAGAAATAAATCCATCACTGTAGTGCTGCTGTAACCTCTGTGCTCTAATAATAGTTTTTTTTTTTGTTTGTTATTTTTAAAGCTTCACTGAAGGTAGTTTCAGCTTTCCTTATATTTTGTAGGTACCGTAGAGCAGCGGTCAGCTCTGCTGGGGTTTTTTCTGCATGAGAAACAAAAGGCTTTCAGGGATCAAACAGCACCGCGTGGCGTGACAAACATGCAATAATACACAGCACGCATGGCAACAGGAGGATCTCAGAAGCCTTGAATAGCTATAAAAATGCCTTTGTGGGTGATGTTCCCAATGCCACGCACTCTCGTTTTATCTGTGTGTTTATTTGAATCTTGTTCTGTCATCTTTGAATTCAATGGCCCACACACAGTTTACCCACTAACAGCACCAAAGCACACACATAGACTTGTGCATGAATAGCACTGGTGTTTATTAGAACCAAAGCACTCAGCTGTGACCTTGTAAAACACTAAAAGGAACTTTTGCCTTAGCCATGATTATATTTAAGCAAGATCCCATGAGAGTGTGATATTGCTTTCATAGAACAGTTCTACAAACACTGTTTTATTCTTGGAGCTTATAACCAACAATAGATTAAAAGGTTTATTTTAGTTAACCAGTTATATATATGAAGTGTTTTCCACAACATAGTTGACTTGAGAGCAAATCCTCTGTCCACTATTGGACTTTGACAGTTTACTTTGAAAGTCGCAAGCTTCTCTGGTATTTTGTATGAATGTGGCGAGTTAACAGTCTGCTCCAATGTTTCCTGCTCTCAGTTGATGATCTCCAACAACTTTTTAATGAGCTTTGAGAAGACAGAACATGTTTTGTTTTTTTTTTTAATTTAGGCTACAATTTTTGTGTTCATAAGTCATCATGCCTACATCAGTTATCACACTGATACCCACTGCCATGATCTCCCCTCACTGATGTCACGTAAACGCACCACGGAGGGTTGGAGTGAAGTACCCTGCTCCTTCTCCTTGTCCTCTCTCCGCTCCTGGATCACACTGCTGTGTAGTGCTGCAGTGTAGGTTGATAGCACCTGAGAGTCAATGTAATTAATCTGTGAAGCTGAGTGGTACTACATCAAGAGTCCCAGTACTGTTACACTTACTATCAGCACATTATGGAATGTCTCTCGTCCAACCAAATTGCTTGCCCAGGAATCAGAACTGTTGTGTCGAACACATCAAACAGAAAACCAGTTTAATTCAAAACATGCTTGAGCATCGCATACACGTTGCACGAGTTAAACTTATCGACAGCTTGCTAGTACAGAAGACCATGTTTCAGTCACATCGTCCCAATCCAAATGCCAGTCCCAACAGAATTTGACAGACATAAAAGCTGGTTGTGCACTTAGACTTTTGCACAGTACTGTAAATAGCTAGCATTTTCTGAAAACGAGGTTAATGGGAAAGTTGCAATACAGTCCACTCTGCAGGAGCTGTCAGTCGTCATTCAGAGGTAAAGTGTGGGTCAAGAGACTCCCCCGCTCCGGATAGTGCAGCTTGGTGGGAAAATAACACTCTACACACTATTTTCTACTCGTGCAAAGGTGAAAAGGTGGTCAGAGCGTGATTTAGAGCAATGGGGATCCATGTTTGACGGTTGAATTCTACAGAATCTACAGAACATGGAGACAGTGATGTTGCACAGTAACATTATGAAACAGTTTATATATATTTCTGTCACTCGACACATTTAAAAGTGTCTTGGCCGGACTATAAATCACCTTCATATAGAAGAAACGGAGGCATCTCATGGGACTTTGGGGGCATACGGGACCAAGGGGACGCTACAGTATCCCGAACCAAACCACAACAACAACAACTCTTCTAGCTCTAGCCCAACACCACTAGAATGTGGCCTTCTCATGGTGTTTTTGACCATGGTGTCTTTGCAGTCTCCTGCACACTGCCAATCACAGATTTTAAGGGGACTCTTGTTGAATTGTTGTTTTTGTTGATATACTGTACATACTCAGCAGTTCTCAAGAGCTCCCTCACACCTTCATACACACTCCCATTTGAATGGGTCTAATGGTCTCTGGCTCTTGTTCTTAACTGCAAACCTGATTTTCCCACATTTATTTGAATCCCCTCAAGCATTTTCTTTTTTAAACACTGCTTTTTCAGGAGCCCCCCCCCCCCTGACGAAATTATGTTTTCTGCGTGCATGATTACACTTGCAGTATTCATGCCAATGTACACATTTTTAATTTTTTTTTGCTGTATCTTCACACACACACACACACACACACAGACACACACGTATGTACACGGATTGTTGTGTTTGAAACCCTGCTGTTTGCCAAATGGCCTGCTGGCAGGCAGGAAATGTCGAGCCCAGCGGTCTTTGACAGGAAGAGCCCTAGAGAAATGGCTACTGACCTTAAGCTGCAGGGAAATGGATATCACTGATATTCTGGCACATTGTGTGTGTGTATTAACTTGATACTCCACCTGTGCTCAAACACATCCTCAGATTGCACTCATGCCAACTCTTGCAGCTATTCTTCTTCTGTATTATAAATCTGTAGTCTGTGCCAGTGTAGGACCATTAGTGGGGTGTCTCATGTGTGAGGTTTGACCCTTCATGTGTCTTTGACTGTCGGTGTTATTGGCCAGCTCCTGTGTACGGCGTCTCCCTTTTTCCGAAGCATTGCAGAGAAACATAAAGAAAGCAGACTGCTAGGATACACAGCCTCAGGGTGGACGGTTGAAAAAAAAAAATGTGTTAGAGTTGTCATTGTTATGTTGCAGTTGACATTTAGATTGGATTACTTTTTGAGTCACCTTTACGCATAATCACAGCCTCACTTGCATCTCACACTGCTATTTTCTTGTAAAACATATGGGTAAAACAACCACAACCTGTCCTAGAAATGACCGTGACTACTTTCTCTTCTGTCATACATTAAAATAGGCTCCTAAGTGTTATACTGTGTGCTGCAATAAGTTATATGAGCACAACACTGAAGGCTGTAATCGTGACGTAAATGTGTTCTTCTTTTTCTTGAGACCAGAAGTTCCAATTAACTATGTTTTTTTAGTGTATATCTGCGTCATTACCTCGTTTACGAAGCCATGAAGTTTCGAAACAAACAGTTCAGCCATAGCTGAGAACGCTGTGTTTTATTGTAATCTCGGACTCAGCGAGATCTCCCTGCTGGTTACATAAACAGCATTTCTCCAGAACAGCAGATCCTCCTGCTCCGGGCACTTCACATCCGGTTGCGTACATTGAACCGCAGAAGAAGAATAACGTCCGTTGTGGAGGTGTTTCATGAGCGACAGTGTCTTCTGACTCTGGGTCTGACTCTGGGTCAAAGTCATAAACGGGACTGCGGCAGGGAGCCGTGACGAAGCTATTTTTAAACATTGTTAAAACAATGTTTTGATAATGAGTAGCAGTGCATCCACCGTTCCAAAGGGGGGAGCTGTGCTTCTGAGAGCGGGTGTGCTGATTATGTCACTTCTGGGTATTGGCCAATCACAAGGCAGTTGTGAAGGATCTACGCTGGCTGGCCAATCACAACACAGTCTGTCTTCTGGGTGTGAGATTTCAGTCTGAAACCGCGGCTGAGACGAGTGTCAGTAAGGGGAGATTTTGGACCATAAAAACAAGTTAATGTATGTAATTAGACCTCCATAGCTAACATATAAATGATGTGCAACAGGACCACTCTATGTGAGCTTTAACTATAACATCATATTGCACACATCAGACTGCACAAGCAACAGTCCTCACAATCACAAAAGTCAGTCACATGGTTATTCTTTAGCAACGTAGATGTTATTGCATCAGTGTTTTTTTTTTCAACTGCTTTACCCTGGCAGAGGATCATATTCCTGAGCTGAGTCCAGGGAACAATGTATCGCTTTCTCGGTCAGGGCTCCTCCACAATTACACCCACCAGTGGCATTCAATCCAATTCTTTGCTTGCTTCTCCTCTGCTGAGCTGATTCCATCCATCTCCCTCTCTCTCTGTGCCCATCTCTTCATCCTTGTTTCTTTTTCCCCTCCGTGTTGTCAGAGTGAAAGCATTTCCCTAAATCAAACTCCCGCCTCATCAACCCCTCATTCATTTCACTGTGTTCAATTTAAAACTGTGACAGATTCTCGTCATGGTCCCGTCTTTATTACCAACGGATGACCTTTTGAAAAGATCTGACTTTATACACGTACATGAGGCATTTTCCTCAACCATATCATGGATTAAAAAAGGACTTAGCATTTCTTTCATGTCTTTTTTTTCTTCCCCCTACCTGACATTTTTTCTGCTAAACCCAATGGCACTTTGAAATACCTTCATCAAAATATGAATCTCTGAGCTGCACAGAGACCAACTTCCTGGGGAAGATACGGAGCCCAGAGTTATCGTCTGTGCACCGGCATGAAAAGAAGGGATTATATTTCATACTAATACTTTTTTTGTGGGGGGTGGGGATGTGGTGGATAAATTCCCTTACTTGCTTTTTAACTTCATGAAAGTCTTTGAATGTTTTATTCCTTTGTAACGTGACGCTTGCTTGAGGCTGCCGTCCTTGTGCCGCACTTCGCTAACGGCGCACTGTGAGGGACCTGACCTTGATATAGCGTTGCATATATTCAGTTAAGGAGCATGTTTTCTGTGCACTTCTGCTGCAGTGATTAAATATTGAGCTGAAAGAGGAAAATAAGTAGACAATTCACATCGATATTTACTCAAACCATGAACCCACACACTACTTACACTTGCACTTCTGTATGTAGTTTTCCTGCAAATCATTTTTTTCTGTATATTTTACTTTCAAACATGCACATCCCCTTGCTCATCTGTAAAGTAGTCATTCAGTCTCGGTTCAGATGAATCTATGCTTTGTCAGTATCCTAATTTTTTCAGACACAAATAAGTTTGAGGTTCAAATCATAACACTCTTTGAAGTTTGAAGTTTGATTGTTTTTTTTTTGTTTACTGACAAAAACATCAGACTGAAGATATATATAAAAAAGAAATTCAGAGGAAGAAAAACAATATTGAAGGAGGGGACATGGTAGAAAAACAGATAGAAAAAGAAAGAGAAGAAAGGGCAGAAGGCATGGGTCATAAGACAAAGAAAGTAGGGGTGGGGGAAAAAATCGATTCACATAGGAATCATGATTCTAATCATCCACGATTCATAAACAAACATCTATTTATGAAAAAAAAAAAATCTATTTTCTATTATTTCTATTTTGAAAAACCACACAAAACACCAGTTTGTGTTATTTGTGTACAGTTTATTTTTGTAACTTCTGGGAGAAAAATGCAGCTAGCCTAAGCTTTTATTTATGCAAGTTATTTGTTTGTACACTAAGTAAGTTTTAACATTTCAAAGTTAACATTTACACTAAGTAAATGTTAACTTTTGTCTTAAGTTTGCCTTTGTGTGATCACATTATCACATTACCTTATACAAGCTGTATTGTTTTGATGCCATAATTTGCCTTAACACACTATGCATTGTATCAATTTTGGAATCGAGAATCGTTTGAATCGAGAATCGGTTTTGAATCGAATCGTGACCCTAAGAATCGTATCGAATCGTGAGCCACCCAAAGATTTGCATCCCTGGTAGAAAGGTAGAGAGCAGGAAGGGAAAGAGAAAGTCTCAATGGGAGGGAGAAAATAAAAGAATGAAATTTGGAGGGAAGGACAGCGAAAGGAGGAAAAGGGAAGAAAACAAAGGTTAGAATGAAGGAAGGGAGACAAGGTGGAGTAGGAATGGAGGAAGGAAGCAAAGAAGGGCATCAGACACTTCTCGTATCGTGCCACGACTGGCTGCGATTAATTTGGGGGGGAAAAGTCAAACGACGCAGAGCTGGAATTCATTTCTTTTCTGCAGGGAATCAAAGCAGAATTCTGTGGGAAATGCCTTTTCACTTTGTCAAATGTAGCGCAGCCATATATCTCTGAGGTACAGGACGCAGTGGCCGGGCCCTCAGCCTCCTCAGCACAGCACTACCAGTCTGTCCTGCAGCTGTAAACCTGCTGTAGCTCTCATTAAAAGCATGTCTAATTGATACTTTATGTTACACACTTGTGTCAGGGTCTATTGGACTGTATCATAGGCCAGAGTTTTTTTTGTTTTCATGTTAGTAACTGAGCCTGTAGCCTGTTTAGTGACTCTCATGTATAGTGCAAGACTTCTGTCAGGGTTTAAGAAGAACAACAGAGGTACACTGAGCTATTTTAAAAGTCTTTTTTTTTGGTGAGTCTTCCTCTGTTATTGTGCAGAGAGGAAGAGTCCATTTATTCTCGTGTGACTTGTGTCATCGTGTGTATTTGTTCATTTGTCTTTCTGTGTTTACTCGTGCGTTCACTTACTCCTTCATTTGCGTTTGGTCTATATTTCACAGATGCAGCAAGGTGTTAAATAATGACTTTGGATAAAGTGGTGACTCTTCACAATAACGCTCGTGTTGCTGTGTTCATTTTCTTTTTTCATTCTTTTTCATACAGTGGTGAAGGATAAAATAGCAACCGCTTTATCATCAGAGGAAAACAAATATGTCTTAACTGGCCCAGTCCAGTCTCTCTCAGCACCAGCCTGTGACTGTGGGACTGCTGAGCTGTTGGTTTCTAAGTGTAGACAAATGTTCTTGTGCTGTTGCATAAATATGTTATTTACAGTAACTACCTTTGGCATAGACTTCTGTGATATTTGTGAGTTAAGTGCCAGTTTATGTCTTTAAGTTTAAAGGTCCCATATTATGTAAAATCAACGTTTTAGTTCTAAAAGTTCTGTTCTTGGCTCCACAGTGCAGCACAGAGTTCTACACACACTTCCAACCTCAGAGGATTCATCTGTCGAGTGGATACATGTTATATATGACGGCAATGTGCCTGCTAGAGCCTGCAAATGATCACTTTTCCTAACGCTAACTGTTGTTTGCTCCCAGTAGAGTCTGTGGCTGACCTTTTACGTGGACCTAAAGAGATACTACTAAACAGAGCATTCTGAACAGGGCTGTTTTGGCAGGGTGATTGAACTGCTGTGGTGCTTCATCCTTATGGTATTTTGACCAAAGCATGTCACAGACATGTTCATTAGGACACCAGGGAACTACGGTAACTTGGAGAAATAGGGTATAATATGAGCTCTTTAATGGTTTATTGTACATACAGTAATTAAAGTAAAGTAATAGGAACAAGTTTGGAATTCTTTCTTTCCAAGTTCCTCTTGCTTTCATGTCCATATTTAAAGGTCTTTGTCTTGGTCAATTTGGTATAAAAGAAACCTTGTTGTATAGTTCTAACTGATTTGCTTGACTCATGAATAAATGAATCATGTTTGCATTTCAATTAACTAGAACAATATTAGAGGCCAAACTCAAATGATTTAATTATGGTTGCCCTTTTAACTGGTGCTGTGGTTCAAGATGGTAGAAATTGTCAAGGTGGTGTAGGTTTTGAAGTTGACTGAAGCAAATTGTGCAAAAAAAAAAAAGATACTGGGTTACTACTCCAAGTATATATATGAGAGGAACTAGTTCAGCTGTATTTTGGATAGTAGATCTAAAGTTTATTGTTGGTGATGTCACAGCAAACGTATTGTGCCTCCACCCTTAGATCAAGAACAAGCTGCTTTTTAGTTGTCAACAGCTGAATCACTCACCAGCAAAGTTCGCTCTTGAAAACACTCCACTGTTCGACTCCATCAGTCAGTGATGTTGAGTGCTTTCCAAGAGATATTTCATGTTGAAGTGATGCAATTAATAACTATGGCTCCCTCAGCCTCCCGATGCCAGCCTGGCCTTCTTCCTCTGCAGTTTGTGATTCCCAGTAGAATGTAGATATCAACTTGTTTTTTTTTTCCATTTCATTTGTTAACTACCAGTCAATTGCATAGTCCCTGCAGGGAAACAACATATCTTTCCTTGTGCACTCTCTTCTCAGACTTGACAACCCTAACGACGTCAATGTTGCGTGGCCATTTTCACGCTACATTAATGTTTTTAGGGTTCGTCTTAAAAGGTTCTTTAAAGAAACATTTAAGGATTCATCTCATTTTCCTCCCTGTGGCTCTCGCACTTTAGTCTGTCAGCAAAGAACAACTGTGGTACGTGGAGAAGAGAGAGAGAGAGTGATACAGAGATAGAGAGAGAACATAACCTCCCATGTCTCCTTTATAGATTTCCATATCTTGTCCTTTGCCAAATTAGTTCTTTGTCTGCTCAGAGACCATCACTAATGAGAGAGTTGCATTGCAGTTTAGGAGCCATTGCTCCAACACTCATCAGGAAAGATTTGTGCTCAGCCTTTTCTGCTACTCAGCCACCCCCCACCCCCCTGTGTTCTCTCTCTGCTCTCTGATTGATCATAATGAGGTTGTTGGCTACGACTAAATCAGCCAAACAAAATGTCTCCTCTCTCTGTCTCTGTCTCTCTCTCTCTCTCATATTACTGTCTTTGGGCAAACCAGTGTGACTATTCGACCTTACAGAGTTAAGATGTTCTGGAACGGCAAGGATGATTTTGCTGCTTCTCTTAACATGACTTTTAAAGGTTTGGATTTGAGCTTATAAAGCAGCGGTCTCAAAATCATGGCCTGCGAGCCAACTTCTCTTAGCCCTCCAAACGATATCATTATGAGTCATTTCTGTATGTATATTTATCTAATTGATGAATTTTGCATCATAAATATGTTTTTTTTTTTTTAAATGCGGATTAAAATTGTTGCATATTGAAACAAACACTTTTATTTTGAAATCCTCTAATCCAATCCAACTTTATTTGTAAAGCACTTTAACACAACCACAGTGGAGTTAAGTGCTGTACAGAATAATAAAAGACGTAAACCACTCACACGAGGCAATGAAATACATATAAGACAAATTAAATACATTTCAATAAAATATTGTTGTTGCAACATCATGATGGTATATTGTTTTATCATTTTAAGCTCATATCGCCCCTACTGAACAGTCGCTTTTTCCCCAAATAGTTTTGTTTTTTCACCTGACTGGCCAAAGTAGATGCTCAGTGGCACCCGGGTCAATTGAGTTCGAGACTCTTTAAGTTTAAGGGGCCAGGGAATGCATTATGTCATGAAAGTCATGAAGAAATTAGACCAAATATGAGTGTGTTTTACTGGCGAAACGTCCAGGGTGTACACCGCCTATCGCCCTATGTCAGCTGAGATAGGCACAGCACCCCCTGCAACCGTCCGGTGGAGGATAAATCGGTAGATAATGGATGGATGAGTGTGTTTTTGTAAGGATGTCCAGATCTAAACTCCTGAATATGTTTGTGTGCATGTTCATCTCCATGAGCGTGCTTAGTTCTGTGTTGTCCCCTGGCTCTGAGTTCTGTCACTGACTGTTTTAGGGTGAAGACTTCAGGTTTAGGTTAGAGTTAGAGCTGCAACTAACGATTATTTTCGTAATCGATTAATCTGTCGATTATTTTCTCGATGAATCGTTTGGTCCATAAAATGTCAGAAAATTTTAAAAAACGTTGATCAGTGTGTGTCAAAGCTGGACATTATTATGTTCTCAAAAGTTTTGTTTTGTCCACAAACCAAAATGATTCAGTTTTAATTATTTATTTTATGTGGAGCAAAGAAAGCAAGAAAATATTCACATTTAAGAAGCTAAAACAAAGACAGAAAATCTTGTTTTAATAATGAAAAAAGCTTCAAACCGATTATCGATTATCAAAATAGTTGGTGATTAATTTAGTAATTTAGTAATAGTAATTCATCGATTAATCGTTTCAGCTCTAGATAGAGTGACACAAAGGTGTAGGTATTTGTAATGGAATAGGTTGGGGTGAGGAGCAATGTATGTATATTATGTCAATGAGTGTCCCCTCAGAGATATAAGCACGAGTCTATGTGTGCCTGTCTATAATGAGGACCAGATAAGAGGCTGCTGCTTATGTGAGCCAGTCCTAAACAACCCTGGATATTCTGTCACTCAATGCAGTGACGGCTTTCACTTACATACACTCAATGTAGCCTACATCAATCTTACAGTACACATAGTTCTTTGACAGAGAAAAAAATGCATGTTTAATACATAAAATCCATAAATCTGTCATTAACAAATGTTTTTTGTTAGATTAAAGCTGAGCAGATGAGAAAGAAATACAGTTGCACTCAACCTATTTTTCGGTGTTTTATGGCAGCTGTCTTCCTGTTGCCTGCCTCGTCTTTTTTCTTTTGCACACCTTAGCTCCATCTCAACACTGCTGTCATATTTATGGATATGGTAGCACTCCCCTTAATCAGATTTGTAAACATAGGGCTAACTGATGGATGTACAACTGATCATTTTTAGATATACAGGCATAATATTTCTGCTGTTCTGTTAATATTATAAACATAACAGAGGCAGAACAGCAGAAATGCAAACATGTCTTCCTTTACTAAAGATGACAATGATATTTTTACTCTCATATCCACAAACTGATTGATGTATCCGTAACGTCTTAGGTCTCTTTCAACACCCGTGCTTCATTTGCATTTGATTTATTCTGTGTTGTGCGTCTCTCATGTCTCGTATCTGATGTCTGAATTGACTGTTCTGTCTTTCTTACCTTTTTTTTTTCCTCCTTTCTCCACACTGTCCCTGTTTTTCATTTTCCTCACTCTGCATTGCAGGCAGCATGAGTGACATGCTGCTGTACCACAGCCAAATGCTACCGTTTGTATGTCGTTATGAATTGGAACGTTGACATTCGTCTTCCATGAAAGCAATAAAAATCCACTTTTTTAAAGTTCCTTTTCCATTGATCTTACATTATTCTAAGTGCAGTATAACCAGAGTGAATAGAAAGTTGTCAGCAGACAGATCTTTCGTATTCTGCTTACCACAGTGATTGTTCAGATTTTTATTTTTCTTTGACCATTAGTGTCTCTCCTAGGATATTAGTGTGTTCCACATCAGAGAAGCAGTGGCCACAAACTGATTTCAAGCCTTTGACTGAATGAAATGCACAAAAAATATACAGAAATATTTAATTTTCAGATTTTTAATTAGTCTCTCTGTCATTCAAAATGCGATATTTTTCATTTTCTATTGTGTTTTTAATACCATGGAGAAAACCATTTCCCCCCTTTTCTTGTTCCTATAACATTTTCTACCAGTCTAGAGCATTGAAACATTATAGACACAGGGATGCAACATGCAGCAGGCATGTGCTCCTTCACATACTCATTTTTCTGCTCTGTCTCTTTTGCAGGGTCCCATCGAGAATGATGTTGTGATTCACGTGGCTCTCATTGCTGAGAGTCAGAGGTAATGTGTATATGCATATATTAGTGTGTGTGTGTGTGTCTCAATGTTTTGTGGGCCATAAAGCTGGGTTATTTCCAGTCTCTCTCCTATTCAGCTCTGAGGGTTGTAATTGTGGTGAGCTTTTATAGCTGGAGCTGAGCGTGACCTCTACCATCATCTGTCACTTCTCACATTTTGCTTGTGGGCTTCTATGTGTGTGTGTGTGTGTAGTTGTGTGGGAGGCATGCTTGGATACATGTGTAAGTGTGTGGGAGTGTGTGTGTTAAACCAGGTCGAACGACTTTGAAGCCTGTTAACCTGTAGCTTCAATTACTGCTCTTCTTGCAGCCCCGTTCTCACTGCAGTAATCTTACGACACTGTTACACTATCAATCTACTGTGTCTCAGTAACAGCTATGGCTTCATGATAACTAATGTGTTTACCACAGGAGGTTTATATTTATAAGTTTGTGTATTTATATAAGAATACAGGGATCATAGGAGGTCAATAGATTGATGTGTAGGCTAAGGCTAAATCAGTGTAGACAGATTTTAAAGAGATTAACAAGGGAATTCTTAATGTAAGTTTAAGGTTTGCATTACAAAGGGCATGCTAAAATAAGTGGCTGTGTGTGTAGCATTTAAAAGTATACAAATGTAATTTATTTTTACATTTTCATTTCATTACCACATTTCATAATTTTTTAATGAGTTCACTCGGTGATGATTAAGCCTGTTAGCACCACACAACACTTTCTGTGTTTTTCTTAGTATAGCGGTCCTTAGGTCTTGTGTCATCCAGCAACATTTCCACACTGCAAACAGGAAGAGCTTTGTTTTATGTCAAGAAAGACCGAGGCAACAGCAACATTATGATAGCAAAGCAAGACAGTGTGAACAGTGTTGGAGGATGACTGTAAACATAAAGGAAAATGTGTGACATAAATGTATTTATTAGTGGTTTATTTTTATTAAGGACAGATACAGTAGCATTGACTATACTGCTAACAGTAGTAGTGCAATGCACCATAGTGTTTACTAGCAGATATTCATTTGGGAGGTACTTGTTGTGGGAAAAAGTTCTCACAAATAGTTATCAGGGTTAGTGTGAATTCTACTGTTAAAAAACCCAGTTGTTCAGCTGTCTGATAGTTTTGCTTGACAACAGTATGTACACAATGAACAAAAAACATTGTTCGTGTTCGCAAAAACTAAACAGAGGCAACAAAAGTCACCAAAGTTAAACATTGTAATTTTAATTGTTTTAATTAAACAATTGTTTTCTTAACAATATGTACAGTAAAATAAAAGTTTGTGTAAAAGGTGTTTTTGTTTTCCTCCATGTGCAGATTGCAGGTTTTCCTGAACACCTATGGCATTCAGACCCAGACTCCCCAGCAGGTGGAGCCAATCCAGATCTGGCCTCAGAAAGAACTGGTCAAGGTAACCACAAGCCACTTTGGAATCTATAGCTTTTGCATTACAGGAAGTGCAAAAAAAAAGTTTACAAAGAAACAGTTTCAGTCATGCTTATCAGTGGACGACAGCCCTGATTGGCAGTGCTGTAACTTCACATTTGGGTGGACATGCTAAATGTGTCCCATTTTATTCTCCTGTGTAAAGATAGGTACATTTCAAAGCACATTAACACTGAAAATGCAGCAATGCAGTCTATGGGTTACACACATCATTTTGCCATGCCAGTGGTGCTAGCTATGCTAATTAGCTGCTAATCCCCTCCGTAAAAAACACATTAATGACCAAATGTTTTGGCTCCAACACATACAGGAGCTGCAACAGATCCATTTCGTTGCTCACTCTCACTTTGACACAGAAAGTCAAAAAATGTCAATCATATTTTTTTTGCAGGTTTACCCGGTGAATAAGTTATGCTACTTTGCAAATAATTAGGCAGGCATGCTAATATCGGTAGCCTAGTACAACAACCATCCATTTATCTTAAAATGGTGTATAGCTCCATGCAAACAGCTTCAGTTTGTGTAGAAAGCTTGGTCTGTCCGTTGTGCCTAGCAACGGTTGCTAAGCTATGATTAGCCAGCCTCTGTGCAAGGATGGCAAATTGTTAATAGTCAGTTGAAACCACAATGATTAAAGACTTTTGTGAAAAGCATGATTTGCAGCCATGTCTTGTTGCTTGGTTTATTCTTAAGCGTAAAAATTAGATTTTCAGTGATTCCTGTTTATTGTGAAGGACGAGAAGGAAATTTGAGGGAAACTGTGACAGGCTATTGATGGCACCCCACCACCACTACTGCAGCAACTACACAAATCAATCCTACTGTCAGCCAGATTATATTTCAGCTATCAATACCCGAGCAGAACTTGGCTCAGTCAGTCCATCTTGTTGTCAGTCCAAGATTTTCCACTCTTAAGATTTTTGTCCGGATTGTCCCATCAATCACAGCAAGGCCGTGCGTGGATTGGTTAAAGCAATTGATTAGTCGAACAGTGATTGTTCTTGTTGATTGATCTGCACGATGGTAGAGTTGTCCCGTTTTCACTTTGCCAAATTGAAGAAGCATAGGAGCTGAGTGGTTTTATATTTGCTCTCTGAAGGTTATGTCAGATGGCTCTGTATGTGATGGAAGATATTCCAAATGCTGAGTTCTGAAAGCATTAGACATTTTATTTGCAGTCACTTCTGTTTACTTCTCTCACTTGAATATTTAAAGATCAGCTTAAGCAGTTCTGATATAGATGTCAGTACTTGGTGGTTCTCGAAGATTTGAAGTGTGAAGATTGAAGATTTGTAATAAACGTTTGGGTCCTGCCTAAAATTAGAAAAATGACAGACATTTTTGCAGCTGACCAATTAAAACATTACCCAAAACCTATGTGATACATTAAGAACCCTGATGCACTGTTTAATAACCTGTCAACCAAATGCCTTGAACAAAAGAGGTAAGGAACAATCTCAATCCACGAGCTAATCTTCTCATCACACTTCCAAATCAGATCAAATTCCAAATTTAATGTATTCTAGTATAACTTTAAGCAAATGAAATAGTAAGTTAATAAATTAATGTATTCAATATGAATAATGGAATACACATTTTAATGAAACTGTAATTATATACATCATGAATGCTCTTCTTATAAAACACTACAAAGTATAGTGGCCAGGTTCTTTCTGAACACCTGTACACTGACTTGTTCATGCCACTATCCTTTTATGTATTTTGGCAGCAGTTCAGTACATAATTGGAATGATATTATTATGCAGTTACAGGTCAGGAGCTTCAGTTAAGTTTTACATCAAAAATCAGAATGAGGACAAAATGTGATCTCAACAACTTTGATCCTGTTATGATTGCAGACTGGTGGGAGTAGTTTTAAAACTGCAAAATGTTTTGCACAACAGAGTTTTGAAAAAAAAATCAGTCAGTCAGTGACAACCTACTTCGTTTATGAGTGAGGTCAGAGAAGAATGACCAGACGGGTTGGAGCTGACAGACTCAGGTAACGCATAGATAACCAATCTTTACAACTGTGGGGAACAGAAAAGCCTCTCAGAATGCACAGCACATCAAGCCTTGAGGCAGATACACCACTGCAGCAGAGGATCACGCTGGGTTCCACCTCTGTATTTATATTCCATGAATCCTGGGTTCTTGGTGAAGCATGAAGGTTCAAAACAGCATGAGCCCAAGGACCCAGCCTGCTTTGTGTCAAAGGTCCAGGCTGGTGTTGCTGGTGGTTTGATGGTGTGGGGAAATGTTTTCTTGGGAATCTTTTGGTACCTAATTCTAATCCATCATTGTTTAAATGCCACAACCTGATTATTGTTGTCACTGGCGTGCAGCCACAGTTCACCATCTTCTCATGGCTACTTCCAGCTGTGGTCATCCCAAATTGGATGCACCATCATCTCTGTGAGTTTGATGAAATCAGATGACATCCCCAGTCAACAAATCTAATAGAGCACCTTTGATTTGTGGTAGCACAGGAGATTGGTTCCATGAATGTGCAGCTGACAAATCACAAGTGTACTCAACATGGAGCTTAATCTCAGAGACGTTTTCCTACATCTTGTTGAAGCCATGCCCCCAAAGATTTGCGGCAACATTGATAGTGGAATGGTATTTCTTCATTTGTACCAACTTGGAATTGGATCCTTCTTTTGACTCTCAATCCTGGAATGCAGCAATGTCGATCTTTGATTAAATATTGCAGCAGTCCTTCTGGGAATCTAAATATTCCAGTGAGGTGTCATAACATCGGCCACTACATCAGATTATTAACAGTACAGATGCTCCTTTGGTCTGTTGTAACTCAATCTGATGGAACTGTGTGAGTAACACGTCCAGCACTTACAGCTATTTTCATCCTGCTCACTTTGCTTCTTTCATCTTAAGCAGATTACTCCACTTGTAATGTCATATGCATGACACCAAGCACTACACCTCTTCTTTCAAGTGTTTCACGTCCCATTGATTCTGTCACTCAAACCTTAGTCTCAAGATCTAGCACCTCATCTGCATGTGTACCATTTGAAGTCCTCTATCTCCCAGGCTTGTGTGTCTCCTGCCACATCTGTCAGTCACACCCTGCTCTTCTCCCTAGCCCCTGCTGCTCATCTGTCATACCTGTTATGTGGCATTTGTTTTCCACACCTTGTTCTATAAACAATTTCTCCTATCATGTCATCTGTCTAGGCTCCAGGCTGTCTCCTCTAGGCCTTTCTGCCTTCTGTCCCTCTGCTACTACAACATACCCATGACATACCCACAACTCTCTTCTGCTCTATCCTCTTGGACTACATCCTGCCCCACCTGCATTATGTCTGTTTCACCTAACAGGTCTCCCCTTGAGCTCTATCATCTGCATATGAAATGTCATACTGGTTACTTTCTTCCCTCGTTCCCCATGTGCCTCTTTCTTCTGTGGTGCTCTCCCGCTCGAATGGATATGCAATTGTGAGTCAGAGTCTTTGCTGAATATTAAATCTGAAGCCCAGACAGTCTTTCTTCCTCGACAGAATCTGTTTTTCTCAGAGTCACCACCGTCTCCATTGCTGCAGGCTGCATTTGCTCACCTCACCTTGTCCCTAATCTATTGACAGCATTTGATTGTGTTGACAACATCTACCTGACAATGAAAGAGTGGTAATTACATTTTGCAATGTGTTATTCCCACCAGCGCACTCTAATGCTTATCCTCATTGCAAATATCTGCTGTGCCCAAAAATAGTGTCCCCTTTTTTTTTTCTTCATTTCATTTGCTTATTTTTCTCCCTTTAACTCAATATGCAAGATGTGCTTTTTGCTTTCATCACATGTGTCTGTGACAAGCAACATCAGGAGCCGTCCATGTTAGGCCCTAAAGAGGCAGTGATCAAAGGCTGGAGATCTCAAAAGACTTTTAAGGAAAATTTGATTATTTTACACCTGGTTGGTATTGTATTTCTGTCAGTTATGACTGTTGGTCACTACAGAGGCAGATTTCATTTAACTGAAACCAATGCTGTCCCTCCACCATAACTCACAAGGAAGTGCTTTCTAGAGAATTTTATGCTAAAACAGTACTAACTTTGCAAAGAAATCCATTTGATGTGACAATATACGCCTCATGCTTCCCTTGAGGTTCAGGGAATACACTTTTCTCAGAGGAATGAATAAGATTAACACAGCTTTTTCAGGGTATATATGAGGATGAGGATGAGGATGTATTGTTTTGAGAAAAAGAACAAAAAAATTCATTTCATGATGCAACCCAATCATTAAAAATTAAGAGGAAGTGGAATGTTTCATTGCACACATTGACGTGACTATGATGTGATGTGATACCAGCAGTCACATGTTCACTGTTTGCGGGGGAAAAAAAATTATTTAGGCAGTTGTACACCCTCACACCTTGTGGCCACTGCAGAAATGCAGCTTTTAAATATGGCTCTTACTGAACCTTACTCCCACCTGTTTGGCTGCTTGTGCAGTGGTCAGTGGAAATGTGAGGGAATGAAAGGATGCTTTGATAGGCTGCCTGTGTGTTGTCCTTCTTCATTGGTATTCTGCACACAGGAAGTGTTGGGTGCAGAGGTTCCTTCAACCTCCCTGGCTTTTCTCCTCAAGGTCTCATCGTGGGCCTGGGAATTGCAGTGCTGCTGCCTTACCAATTAACATTTATTTAAGTCTACACTCTTTTTTTTTTTTTTTTCCAACGATAATTTGTTTTATTTTGTCCGAAACTTCCCATCTTTCTAGTTTTCAGTGCAAGCCATACAGCTCGTGAGTGTTCAGGAGTAGCAGAGCACCACCTTTTGGCTGACATCGTGTATTGCAGTTAGTTGGAGATGGTAGAATGCGGCACAGGGGGATTGATGGGCAGATTACCTGCAGTGCCACTTGAGAGTGTGGGTGTGTTGATGCTGTTTCATGGCAGGATGTTTGATTTTAGAATTTATAAGCTGTCACTAAAGGGCTAAGTGCTCTGGTTTTAGCCAGACAGATTAGAGAGCACACTTGTATAGTAAATGGTAACTTGTGGCAAATGTCACACCACTAGACTTGAAGCAAGCAGAGCAGCGAAATCAATGTCCATTTTCGTTCTCTCTATGCCTTTGAATTAGTGTGTTTTGGCAGAAGATAATGCAAGACTTAGTTTTTCCTCTGAAGCACCAAAGCAGTTATCTGGAAACAGCTTTCTTAAGCTCTTTGGTGCCATCTCAAAATCCATTTCAGAGCTGGCTGAAGGAGAAGACCCTGCTTTTTTCCCCACCTATGCGTTTTTGACACACTGCAGGGAGAATTTTGATTTCATTACTGCATAATCACTCTGGAACCTGCAAAAAACAGTTGATGATTTTATTCACATTTTGCCCTTTATTATTCATGTAATTATGCAGTCGCATCACAAGTGCCAAAATTAGACCTCACAAATCACACTGCTGTCAAATAGGTTTGAGCTGAGTCAGCCCTGTACAAAATCAAATTGGTGGGCCTATCATATTTTTTCTGACTGAACCCACAGGATTAATTACCCCAAATGAAATATGAGCGTTAACCTCAGCAAGTGGTCGCCCATCTTCTTTGGCTAAAACCTTTTGAGGTTGAGCTTAAATGTTGAGCTCTCGTCCAGCTTCTGGACACCCGTGTATACACAGCTGATGTAAACATTTTTCGCTCGTAAACCTGCTTTGATATTTGACTTGATCTCACGTCAGTGTCCAGATTACATGCTTAAATAACAGTACTTCTCTTGTTGACCTACCTAATCCTGGTTTTAAAACTACTATTTGAGCATTTTATTGACCAGAAGTTCTGTTTCTGATTTACTTATTTCAAACCCTTTTAGAAATAATATACTATAGTTTAATCCATGGGATTTCGCTGGTCTTCTGACTCATATATTCCAATAAGTTAGGTAACTTGCAGAATTTGTTTAAAATCAAAGCAGCAGACACACACCACATACTGATAATGTTCTGCTTTATGAGCCAATCTAACTCTTTCCATGACCCTTTAAGTTTAAGTGGTATAGATAATGGTTAGATGGATGTATGGGCCAAGCTCTTAAAAACAAATGGATTTTACATTTCCCATAATTCAACCAAAAGCATCGCTGCTTGAGATCCTACCATACATGACTTACAAACTCAAATTTGTGTTGTCAGCTTGAACAGAGACACTTGCCTCTGATGGTTTCTGTGTGAGACTGAAGGCCCCCGTGCTGTGCAGTTATTAATTTTTAAAATGGATGTGTTTAGATATGTGCACCAGGCAAAGTGGCTATTATGGAAACTATCAAACAGCATGCTGTCTTTTACTTATTTTAATGAGGACTCAGCTCTTCTCATGGACCTCTGCATCTCAGTGCAACGCTGTTATCGGCTTCAGTGCCCATGGGTGTAGTTGGTTCCACTAAGCATGCCACTGATGGCAGCGCAGGGACCTTTCATTATCGCCACGTCTCATAACATTACAGAGATAATATCACGAGGTGGCTCCTCTGCCATATGGAGGTAATTTCAGCTGCGTTGCAACAACAGACCTGTCTCAGTGGGACAGACGCATGATGAACTCACACTTTCCTCAAGATAAGACATGGAACTGTGCTGCTTTACTTTTCCAATCAAATATTTGAATCCGTAAGAAATGCTGTGATTACAGATGATCGTTCTGGTTTTCTCCTTGCAGTAGACTTGCATTAATGTGTGTGTGTGTTTCTTCCTGTAGGCGTACCGTTTCCTCGGCGCCAATAAAAAGCTGGAGTTGAATGGGCGACCAGATAGGCCAGTGGGCTGCATTGGGACCTGCAAGGTATTTAAATATGCACACTCATACCTACACACATGTGCTTACTTGCATGTGTACAGATACTGTACGACCAGTACACGATGCCCTGCTGCACAGGTCATGGGTGACCATGAACACACCTCCCACATATACATCTACATATATTTCCCCAGCACTCTCAGAAGTAAAAAGTTATCTGCAGCTGGAAAAAAACCCACACAAATACAGAATATATTCAGCATGAAGAACTTGCCTCCTCTTCACACATACAGTATGCACCATTGAATGCTGAATGGGATTTGGTCCTTCTCAAGACTAATTGCAGTGTCTGTATTGTATGAAGCTGTGGGAGTGTGTTCATACAGTAAAGTGTGTGTGTGTGTGTGTGTGTGTGTGACCTAGTACTTTCTGGCAGATGTTATTTGCAGTTATTCCCAAATGAAGGTCACAGCATGAACAAATAAGTTGAGCCAAAGCAGCTTTCTCACACAAAGGCATTGCCAAACAAATGAATCATGGCACCCAATGCATTGCTAAGACAATATTATAATGGAACATTTATGGGGAAGATGGCAGCCTGCCAGAGGACATTACCATCATCAGTGTGTTTGCTTCTGTGTCCGTCGCAGCCCCTGTGACACTCCGTTTGTGAGAGCGGAGGATTTGTATGGATGTGTGTACAGTATATGTGTGTGTTATCTGGAGTGGCTGTGTGCCTTCTGTGTGTCCTATTTTTTTTTTTTTATCTCAGGATTGATGACTTGTTTTATACGCCGCACAGAATAATGTATATGTGGCTACTTTGTGAGCCATTTGTCTTCTAATATATTTTTGTGTGTGTGTGTGTGCACATGTGTGTGTCCCTCCCTACAGATTTATCGCATCCTTGGAAAAACAGTGGTGTGCTACCCAATAGTGTTTGATCTAAGTGACTTTTACTTGTCCCAAGATGTTATGCTGCTGATTGATGACATCATGGTAAGTCAAGTCCAAATGTCCGTCTGGACATTTCTTTTTCACATATTTTAACCATAAGCGGGCTATATATACAATATACAATATCTGGCAGTTATTTACAATTTACTGGATGTTAAAATAGTGTATGAACAATTTCAATTTTATATTTAGAAAAAACATCGTAGTTGTAGTCTTGCGTGTTAAATTTGAAATTTTACTAATCACACTTGTTTGGTCCCTGTGTGTGTGTTTGCAGAATGCCCTGCAGTTCATCAAACAGTGCTGGAAAATGCAGGGACGTCCTCTCTTCCTGGTTCTCATCCGCGAGGATAACATCAAGTAATAAACACATTCCCTAAGAGCTGTTTATCAGTAGTTTTTCTGTTTGCCTGTCCTACCATCGCTTTGTACAACATACTTCCTTCTTCTATCTCTCCATATATCATCCTTAATCTCTTTTTCTGTCTGAAACTAGCTTGCAAAAATGTCCCAACAGTCACTGTGCAATTTAGTTCATTCTTTTAATCCAATATTCCTCTCACTCTCTCTCTGTTCTCTTAAGTGTTAACTATTTATCTTTATAGCAGGAAGGTATGACTGTATGTGTTTGCTGATTGGGAGATAATGTCCCTCATTTGTATCCCTGTAGCTTGGCTGGTGGGCAGCAGTATCGACCAATATCCAAGTAACCACACGTTAAACGTGCTGCAAAAGCTTATGCGGCCACACCGCAGCATCTCAAATGAGTCGGTGGCCCCTTACAGGAGAAATTCGATAGTCATTAGTTTTCTATTGATCGAGATGATGACCTGTACAGATGGTGACAGCAGACTGAACAAAGCAGTGAGGCTTTGGTTGAAGTGTGCTGTTAAATTTATAGGTTCAAGGTGTACGAGTATAAAAGGTAACAACAAAAATGAAAGACAAATGAAAAAAACAACAAGATAGTACTCTTGAGTTTGCATGTTCTCCCTGTGTGTGTGCGTGGGTTTCCTCCGGATTCTCCAGTTTCCTCCCACGTGCAAACACATGCAGATTTGGGGATTAGGCAAATTCTAAATTGACTCTAAAGTGAGTGTGGATGGTTGTGACTTTCATGGGGAGGATAAAGTGGTAGAAGATGAGTGAGTAAAACAACATCAAATATTTCAACCTCTTTTTCACCAGGGGGAGCCGCTTCAACCCAATCTTGGACATGCTGGCATCTTTCAAAAAAGGCAACATCGGTGGGGTGAAAGTTCACGTCGACAGACTTCAGGTTTGTGTATTCAGTTGATGAAATGAACCTTATCGATGTATTTAATCTTGTCATTCTTAATCACTGTTCATATTAGGGATGCAAGTGTCCTCAACTGATTATTTGACTCTCTGTAATCCATATGAAGTTTTCCAAAAATGACAACATGACTGCATATAACATTGTTAAAACTGGAAAAGCTCTCGGAGAGCGCAGACCTCCGCCAAAGGCAGTGCAGTGCCTACAAAATGGCGATTAAAAATAGTGATAGCATCCATGGATCAAGTCCAAAATTGAATCTCTTGTTCCTGGTCACATTGCGGACATTTGCGGAAAATTTCATCCATATCCAAAATATTGTTATATTATACTTTACATAGCAATAGTACAGTATCACATTGTACCAGTGGATACAGTTTATGTCGATCCTCTTTAAGGTATAGTAGTTCATATGAAGATACAGTATTTCTGCTTCAATTAACGCTTTATATGCATGTATTGGTCAGTCATACATTTTACTGTGAGGATCTGGGGCTTGAGATCATTCAAATCCATTCAAGTGGATCAGTTTTCCGATGGTTTTAACTGTTTTTAATGTTTGCTTATAGTGAAGGGTTTCCATAGAAGTGGCTGTCGTGAACATATGCCACCTGCTCCCTCTCTAGTGTTGGCTCAGTGACAGCGGATATTACAGCTGTCTCTGAAATAAACATTGGCCTGATATTACAAATGTTCCAACAAATTGTTTTTCAGAGCTTCATAGTATTTTCCCTTGGTAAAACGAAAAAAAAAGTCCTTCCTTATTTCAGCACCGGTGAAAGTCAGTGTCCTTATTTTGCACCTGGTCTGTCAGATTCCATTTTTAAGGCAATCTCTTTCTGCATTGCCTTTGTAAGGAGGAGCTCATCTGAGCCTGGACTGTTTTTGAAAATATACTGTTAAATGCAGCTTTTTGTGAGTTGTTTCCAGGGGAAAAACCCAAGGAATAACAATAATACAACAGCAAGTTAAATGTTAGATCCAAAAGCTTATGAAACAGATTGGTGGAGACCAATATAGAGCTGTGATAAATTAGCAACCATTTGTCATGTTATAGTTATAAAAATAGCCTTGTGGAATTCTTCTCTCAGCAGATTCTCAAACTGTTTGTTTTTAACTAATAGTTTTAAAAGTAGTTCATGGCAGATATTGTATCAGTCTGTGCTGTGTTGAAACCTCCAACTTCTCGCTAGAAGTGACACAGTCTATTTCACATTTAGTCCAACTGGCAGAAACATTTAGCATAATTACTTCCACTTCCTGAGTCATTTGTTGCTATGGCAACATTGGGCGATATAAAAATACTTAGCTCAATAGCCGCAGATACTGTAGACAACTGACATTTAATAAGAGGAATGAGAATAATGATAATTAGGTATATGTGTATATACTACCATGTATCATATCAATTATCTCAAAATAAAATACAATAATGTTGTTGTGTATCATATCATTACCTCACTGTGATTCACAGCAGTGTTAATTAACTGACAATAAACCGTTAACAGTTTACTTGCAGATAACTGTCAGTTTTCATGGCTGACTGTGTTGGTTTAAGTAGCAGGACATTTAGCAACAGTCAATGATGATTAAATATTTACGAATGCCTTAGGGAGAAGGGGTGGGAATAAATAAATAATTTGCACTTCTTCCCATTCCCTCCTTTTCAAACTAAGGGATTACCAATTTCTTTGTTCCTTTTTTTCCTCTTTGGCTTTTTTTTTACACATTAGAAATACAGGCATTTCCATTCCATTGCAAGTGTCTGCTTTGTCAAAACTCATGACAGGTTTTCCAACCCTAACTTCTCTCGCAGAGTGTTTGTGGTGTTCAGCAGAGACTTCTATATACGCGTTCCCCTTTTAAAGATGTTCTTTCAATTTGCCTATTTGCCATTCACTTCACAGCTTATACTCCCACAGCTTGGAAACACTTCTCCTCCTCATCATCATCTCATTGTTATGGGGAGCAGCATTGCTCCTCTTGCTTATGCTTCTTATTTTTGTTGCCGATTTGACTTCAGGTGGAATGGCTAATCTCACGTAGACCACAGGAACAAGTTATACTGAACTCTGCTCTTTACTCCTACACAGCCGTGCTTTTAAATATTCACATTAATGTGTTTGACATTGCTCGTTGTACAAACTTAGGTCATGAACAGACAGAATACTCTCTGCTCATCTTCTGTATTTACGCCTTTATAGTGTGATTTCCTCAATTATCAAAACATATTCATGCATGTATTACTGTATTTAATATCTCACAACAACATACTGTATAATCACATTGTACATTTTTTTTTTTTTTTTTTTTAAATGTACATTTTTCTCTTAAACCTTTTAGACCCTGATATCTGGAGCAGTGGTGGAGCAGTTGGACTTCCTGCGCGTTAATGAGGCAGAGTAAGAGCTTTCTTTAGCTTTCATATTTTAATTTGCCAGAGGTCTGACATGGAAACTTAATTTCATTTTGTTCAGGAACAAATATCAGTTTAGCTTTTTTTTTTCTAAAAAAACATTTGTATAGTCTGCAAATGGGAAGAGCAGCTACTGCATAATGGATCTATACTGTATGCTCTACATGTCGAGTGATGTGTCCATGTGTGTGTGCATAGGATCTCAGAGTTTAAGAGCTTTGAAGAGCTGGAGCTGCCTAAACACTCCAAGGTGAAGAGGCAAACAAGTACGCCCAATGCCTCTGACCTGGAGCAGCAGCCAGAGATCAGCGTGGAGGAGTGGCTGCACAAGCCCACCAATGAGATCATGCAGAAATTCAACGTGAGTTACTTGTCATTCATTTATTCATCATTTGCCACTTTATCCTCCACATGAGGGTCGCATATGGACAGGTCGCCAGTCCATTGCATGGCCGTTGGAGGAAATTAAAGATTAATACTAATTAGAGGTAATTTTCCAGGTGATTAGTTGAATTCAGACAAATTCTACAAACACTTTTCCGCTTGTGAAAGTTCTGTCTTGGTTTTTTGTTTGTTTTAATCCTATACACTCACTGATATCGTGTCATGGCTGACTTGGCCTTCTGCATCCTGTTCCAGATTAGAATTTTTAAACGAATATTAATATTGCCATCTGCAGCAACTTTTTGCAATTTCACATTGGACATCTTGTTCAAGTGTTCAACATTAGTACCAGTGTTGTAATGTTATCAAACCAGATGCTATAATAGTAAGAAGAATCATCATCACTGTGGCTCGTTAGTTTGTTTTTGGTTGTTTCAATGATGTATTTATGCGCAAAAATACAGATCTTTATGTATTTCGTGACTAAGCTTTACATGTGATTGTATGTGTCACTGTTACAGGACTGTAACTGCTTGGCCAGTCAGGCTCAGCTCGCAGGCATCATTCTCAGGAGAGAGGGCCCGGACTTCCTTTCTAAAGATGGTGAGTACAACTTTACAACCTAAAGACTGGCCAGGGAATTATCTGAATTTCTTAATTAAATGCAAAGAAATTAAAGTCAGAAATGCCGCAGGGCAGCAGCTTTGTAATAACCAACCCCAATATTTTTTTATTAAGTAGTTACTTTATTAAGGGTTATTCTTTTAAGAATAAAGTCATGGTTTTGACTGTGTAGTGTTGCTCAGGAGTACAGACAATATACATATACATGTGCATATAACCATTTTTATTATTCCAGAGAACATGATGGATGAACTGGAGAGAATCTACAGAAGAGCTGGCAGCAGAAAACTTTGGTCTGATAATCTCACAAATTTACACACTTACATAAACACATACTGAAAAAGATAAACTCGAAAGGGGGAATTTGTTATTAGTCATCGCGCTTTTGAATAATTTAAAATTGCAATTACAATAGATGTTTTGCTTCATATATTTTTAGTTTGGGCCCACCTTACAAAATATTATTTAAAGTAGTGAATTATTAATGCCTGTTTTTCCACATTCCTCACCATATCTTTTCTCTTGTGAACTCTTTTAAAATAACTCTTGTTTAATGTGGCCAAACTATAGGCTGGCAGTGCGCCACGCTGCTGCCATTATCAAGAAGTTTGCCAGCACTATAGCTCCTCACATCACATCAATTCTGGTGCATGGGAAACAGGTAATGTTCAGGCAAAAGTCAACTGTGGACTGCATGATTTCTCATATTTAGATGGCTGGCTGCCATTAGAGCTGTGTAAGGTTCAATCAATCCTAATTTGATTTTTCTCTTATTTCTTGTTTATTTATTCACTTAGGTAAAATCAAAATTGAGGCCTGTAGGTATGAAACCTACATTCCCTGTAAGGGGAAAAACTGAATTAAATAAAATGCAGTACAGTATAATATACTGTTATTATATATTATATAAAATTAGTCTTAGGCTATACGGCTAATCTCTTATGGCCAATTCTAATCTTATATTTTGCTTTTTAGTAGAAGATTAATATCTCTGCATCTTGTCGAGCTCAGCTTTAAGGCTCTCAGTTAGCTATAGGGCTTAATCCTCCACAGCTCCACAACTTCTTAAACTACATTTTAAGCCCTGTCTGGTTAATCCAAAGAGTCTAGCATCATAGATTGGCTGAACTCTTACACAGTCGTGGGTTTTTGTCCAAGTTAGTGAGAGCAAGCTAGTAAAGCACCAAAGGAGCTTGTCATCGGTGTCTGCTGTCTCTCTCTCTCTCCCTCTCCCTCCATTAACCACCACAGAGGCTGGAGCCTCATGCTCAGAGGCTGGCTGTGTACTCTCAGACAAAAAAGGATTCAGCTCTTGGATATGATTCCATTCACGTTTGCAGGTCCCCCACATCTGACAGATTGTTAAATTATATTAGAAGCAGTGTAATTGTATGAAAGTGAACTGAAAATAGTGGACTTAAAGCAGCACTATGTCGACACTATGTTTTTGCTTGATGTGCGGATGCTGTAGCGAACAGGCCAGGATGACTTTCAACTATTTTCAACTGGCCTCAGTTCAACATTTCTTTTGAATCTGATTGAAGATTATTTTAAAGCTGTTTTAGTGAAGCCAACAATCAGAGTTTCAATACAAAATAAAAAAACAGTAAAACTACAAAATCAAGATCAGGACCAAACCAAGACCACAGTTTTCCAAGCCTTTTATATGTGGACCCACTTTTAAAAAAATCATGACAAGATGCATATACATTCTCATAAATCATCAGAGGAAAAGCTTGAAAAAAATGAAGCAAATTTCTTTGGTGTCCCCTCAAAAAATCCCATTCCTGAGCCTTTTTCTTGGAAAGACTAAAATAGACCACACATCACTCATTATTCCTTCCTTTCCTTCTTCCGCTCATAATGGCAGTCCATTATGCCTGTGCTCCACAAGCTTCCCCACAACACTTAACATTTGAAACCCATTATCATATACTGTATAGACCAACATGTTTATGTTCTTTACTAGTGGCTTTATTATTATTATTATTGTTATTTAAAGTCGCATAGTGTTGCTTTAACAGTTCAGCATGTAGAAATGAGTCGCCTACAGTGGTGTAGCTGCAGCGACCTCACACCTCACTGTCCTTTTACGATAAGAAACAATTAATACAAAACATCTCTCTCCTTTCGATGATTGACCACAGAGCTGCCATGTTTCCCCTTTTGTTTGTGGTATGTTGCCAGCCTGACTCACAAAGAATGGCCCCCTGATCGTGTAAAAAGCTGTTCCAACTTTGTATGTGAGCGTTTGTTCCCCCTGTATAGTCGGTGTTCTCTGTGTCCATAGTTTGATTTGAATTTGAATCAGATTGGTCAACATGAAAACATCTACTGTATGTTGTTTGACTAATTAATAGGATCTTTTTGCATTAAAGAAAATGGGAAAATGGGGCGGGAGGGGGATTGGTCCTGGAGGGGAATTTCCAGCTTGTCGGGAAATGGCATCAATACTGAGTTCAATTTACTTTCTCATTTACCTAACATGAGGCAGGAAGTGAAGCTTGAAATAGGTTCCCCAACAAAGCATCAGAGGATTGACACCACATCATGCCTTCTAAACATTAAAGCTTTTGTTGCCTTTTTATTCCTCACGCTCAAGAAGTATTTCCACAGGCTTACGCACTGAATAACCTCACGCACACACAAATAAGGGTTTTTCTCAGGATAATATAAGAGGAAGTTGTTTTTCCTGTTGATTATATTCATGACCCCATTACTGAAATCACTTCATTTGATCACTGCTTCTGTGAGGATGGCTTCCACTCTCTATGCGTGTGTCTATGGTGACCCCTTGCTGTGGGCTACCACATGAAGGTAACCACTGTTAATGTGTGCTGCTTCTCCCTCATAGGATTAGTGCAGGCACGAGGAGCCCGTTTGAAAGCGACCCTTGTGGAATAATGAATTAGAAAATTAGTGAACATTAAAATGTTTTGGTGGAAAGTCAAAGCTTTCATTTGGCTGTTGAATAGCAAAACGGAGTTCATTCATTCATTAAAAGAATTAATAGATAGTTTAATAGATTTTGTTTTTCTTTCCATAGTGTTTTGGATGATTTTGTTCCTTTGCAGCAGAATAAAAAGGGAAAGCATCTAGCAGCTAAATAAAACATTTTTATCACTTAATTACAATGTTTTGATATTTTAAATACTCCTCAATCAAAGTTAATAGAAATTGAAAGTCTCTTTCATTCCAGTGTTATCCTGTGACTGTGTTAAGGCAGCAGTAAATTTGAGGAATTGGCTCCTCACTCTTATCAAGGAAAAATGTCAAAGTCGAAGCTGTTAGTCGTTCTCTGCCATAATGTCAAAAATGTTCTTGTGTCTTTTCACCCACTAGGTCTGTTGTGCGTCTTGCTGCCAGTCTGTTAACTAAGCTAGTGGACAGCCTTGCCCCCAGTATTACTAGTGTTTTAGTGCATGGCAAGCAGGTAAGTGGACACGGAGACAGCCTGAGTGGCAACTGTACCTTTTTTTTTATAAACCATATATATAATAATAATAATAATAATGTTGGGTTATGTTTGGGGGAAATGGCATGTCAGGATAATAATTTTAATGTTCACTGATTATCAAAAAAAACTGCAATTGGACCTATATATAGCATCCATCTATATATAATTATCAACTCCTCATGCTGTCGTCCTATGGAATCACTGCATGCTCATGTTGCTGATCATAGATCACCTCCAGTGTATATGTGTGTGTTTTTGTGTCTATGTGACTGAGCTCTAGTTGAAGTGAAGCTAGCAGCATGACCGCAGTAGAATCCTAATATGCACCGTGTCCGTGTGTCTAGACAAACTCTGTGAGCCGATTGATTTATTGTGATGCTGGACTTTGTCTGATGCCACTCCCCCTCATCCAACTTGTCGCCGGATGAGTTCGGGCGCATCATTTCCTGTCAAGTGTTATTCAGAGATTAGCCTCCTCTCAAGAGTGTCAGTTATCTTGCCTCGTTTTTATCCCCCGGAACAGGTTTAGGCATTTCATTATGTTGAAGTAGCTCAAGGTGTGAATCTGCATATAGATTGCTTACCAGAGGGAATTATCCTTTCAACATGATTGGAAAGCCTGATTTTAAATTGGAGACTGCTCTATACCTCTGCTTACAATAACAGCCTGACTAGGAGGAATAAAGCGTCTCCCCATTTCACTCAATTCTGACTCAAGTTTTGATGACATTTCTCTTTAATACTGAAATCCAGCATTCAAAGTTGGTCATCTCCAAACCTTATGTTTGGATCCAGGCTTGCTTTTTGCTCTAACGGTAAAAGTTAGATGTAAAGATGAATGACGAGTCTGAAGTGCGGGATTCCATCAGGCTCTGGAAATAAAAGTGTGTCCTCTCATCAGCTGCCCACTGCTGAAATGTAATTTTCATGAGATGCCTTTCAGAAGGAACAAAACACAAAAGAGTAATCTTGAGATGTGTAATTTTGTTTCCCCATCTCACATAAAAGCGAGAAGGGGAAACAACAGAACAAAGATATTTACAGGGATTTTACCTTGGAGGAAGCACTGTTTGCACATGGAAATGTATGCATATACACATTAGAACACCACTGATGACTGCTCTCTAACTATGTGGGTTCGATATATGCTCTTTCTTCCCTGGTTTGCACGTGTGTGTGTGTGTGTGTGTGTGTGTGTGTGTGTGTGTGTGTGTGTGTGTGTGTGTGTGTGTGTGTGTGTGTGTGTGTGTGTGTGTGTGTGTGTGTGTGTGTGTGTGTGTGTGTGTGTGTGTGTGTGTGTGTGTGTGTGTGTGTGTGTGTGTGTGTGTGTGTGTGTGTGTGTGTGTACGTGTGTGCGCCTGTGCTAATATCTAATATTACCAGGTGACCCTTGGCATATTCGGCCATGAGGAGGAGGTGATCTCCAACCCACTGTCACCCGGGGTGATTCAAGGCATCATCTACAGCAGGTGCTCCCCTCAAGGTGGAGAGCGGGAGGCTGTGCTTCAGCAGGAGCTGGTCATTCATATTGGATGGATTATCTCCAACACCCCAGAGCTGTTCAGCGGCATGCTCAAGATCAGAGTTGGGTAGGGAAAAGTCTGGTTTTCGTGGGCAGTTTGGGTGGTGCCAAATAAAAAAAAACTATTTTTAGTGAAACAAGCTGGACCCCTGCAGAATGTGCTGTGTGGTTTAGTTCTTCTTCCCTATAGCGCTCAGACCACTTGGCAGAACATGAAGCAGTTAATATATCTAGCAGATCAGATGTCTTTGTCCATGTCAGTGAAACTGTTGCATTTCATTTTAGCTAAATTGCAGCAAATGTTGGAAGAAATGTTGGTGACTCATTTATGCTCCGAAGTAGTGAAAACAAGGGACATGTGAAAGCAGTGTTAACATGTTAGTGATGGAATGGAACTAAGTGTGAGTGTGTGTGTGTGTCTCCAGATGGATTGTCCAGGCAATGAAACATGAGCTAAAGATCCGGGCAGGAGACATGCCACCTCAGGACATCTACCAACTCTCCCCCAGTGACATCAAGCAGCTCCTGCTAGACGTTCTGCAGCCACAGCACAACAGCAGGTGCTCTTTTTTTAGCACATGTTCTACCAACCAACAATGTTTTCTCATCCCTTTTATCTCACAAACCTGTTTTGAAGACGCCACGTCTTTATCTCAATGCTTTTACTTGTATAACCTTTTTAGTTTCTATTATTCTATCTTCAGTGCTGCCTACTGCCTTCGGTCCTCTGCTGCCACAATACAATTTCCACATGGGCTTTATTAAAGTTTTTATCTTATCTCATCTAATCAAGCACATTTTGAGTCAAAGACAATTTCCTCAAGCGCAATAGCCATCACCTTTATCGTTTCCATCTCAAATAATTGCCTCAACAGTTTCACCCTTGTTTCCCCTAAGGTCTTGGCTGAACAGGCGTCAGATCGATGGCTCTCTAAACAGGACCCCTCTGGGCTTCTATGATCGTGTGTGGCAGATGCTAGAGAGGACTCCCAACGGTATTCTGGTGGCTGGGACTCACCTCCCGCAGGTACCTGCCTCCACTTCACTTCAGTTCTGTACTTAATCACCTCTAATGAGATAGTTAGGGAGCAAAGAATGAAAACATCAGTACAAATGCAGAAAAAAAACGACAAATAATCATAAAATACTTAATTACATGTGCAAATATTCTGCCTTAACACACAGGGAACATCCTATTGTCGTGTTTGAAAGTCACATATGTGCCAAACATGCAAGTAGATGTATTTTTAATGTATTTTTGCAAATATGAAAAACAAAGACTCTTCATGTTGAAGGTTTGCAACCTGAAGTTCAGAGGGGCATTGGAACCAGGCTTCTATTGGACAATGCCAGCTGTCAATCACACTGGTGTCCATATGATAATATAATTGACAAAAAAAAACATAATGTGCTCTTGAAGAAGACCTGGAACTAGTGACTGAGATCTTATCTCCTCATAAAAATGTTTATTGCCGTGATAAATCATATGAGAAGTTGGCTCATTCTCCCATATAATATATGGGAGAATTATTATGTCCATACAATGGAGTGCTTTGATTCTCTTGGCAATTGGCGACCCACCATGACATCACCATTGGTTTGTGGACTGCAGTTTTGAGACTTTGACCTGCTACACATAAAGTTACACACACTGTTACACACACTGCCTCACAGCATTGTGCGTTAGTGTACTCAATGCATATTTTGCTAAATACTTGGGAGTTGGTTCCACTGATCACAGTGAAAGAGGAAACAAATAATATTTCAATATTTATATATTTAATATTTCAGTTCACCTTCACACCAACCACTTTTTTTCTCCCCCTGTGTTGCTCTGTAGCAACCCACACTGTCTGACATGACCATGTATGAGATGAACTTCTCCCTGCTGGTGGAGGACACGCTGAAGAAGATTGTCCTGCCTGAGAACAGGCAAATCATTGTCGAGGTAAAACAGGCACAACGCTATATCCGTGCTAGTATTTTTTATAGGTTTAGACCTTCAAAAAGTATATTGATATTCCGTTTATTCCGTTTTTGAAAACCTGCTGTGCCTCTACCATTTTGGGCAGTTGCTGATGGTCGTGTCCTTGGTGCTCGAGAGAAACCCGGAGCTGGAGTTCAGCGACAAAGTGGATCTGGACAGTTTAGTGAACGATGCATTTATTGATTTCCAGAAGGATCACAGCACTGGGAAAGAGGGACAGGTACATGTTTTTCCTCAAGCCATGTTAACTTACATCATCACATTTCTACTGATGTGCTACTGAACTGAACCTGTTATTGTGATAATACATTATGTGTTAGGTACTGAAATGAACTTAGAATCAAGATGAGCTATTTTGTTTTTGGTGGTCAAGGGTTAAGGCCACTGTGACAATAGCCATGTTGAGTTTATCTCTGTTTAGTATTTTTCCTCCTATGAACTCACATACAGTAGTTAGAATACCTACAGCAGAACAAGACTCAAGTCAAGACAAATTAATTTTTTTATGCATTCTTCAGTGTGAGTCTGCACAAACATGGAAGTCAACTGAAGGCTAATGGACCACAATTCAAGTTTAAACTGATTTAACACAAATTCTTATGGAGACATGATATTTACTGATGCTTCTTCCTCTTTGCCTCAGTTGACTGTGTCCCAGGTTACAATGGAGGCTTTCTACAACACTCCTCCTGTGGGAAAGAAAGGCACCTCCAGCTATCTGACCAAGGCTGTCATGATCCTGCTACTGCAAGGGGACGTCAAACTCTGCAAGGATGACCCGTGCTCTGTTAGTTAGACTGAACCATGATCCCATCCCCAGCGCTGTGTGTGGTCATCAAACAGTCCACTAATGGACTACAGAGTATCCATCACATGTATTCAGAAATAACCTCTCTCTTACCTACTCGTGTAAGCTGCAATTAAAGTGACGTCTGCACAAGCGGCAGCAGAAGCCGTAAGCAGAGGCTTCAGTGGTAGAAGGTTAGTGTGAGGCAAAAGACAGCCATAAATCCTGCTTCAGTTATTGTATCACCATAGTTTTATTTAATTGCTGCACATGGTTTGTTTTTTTGTTAGCAGTCTGCATTCCGACCATAAAAAAAGTAAGCTTTTATTAGAGCAACGCTGATTTTATTTGTTATATTTGTATGGATATCACAGAGTGGCATGTTACTTTTCTCCCATGCTTCAATAGTTAATAGTTATGGAAAATTTGGCTTAATTTTTTGGCTTAGTGCAGTTTAGCATAAAAACTGAAAACGTGGACACAGCCTGGATTATAGTTAAACGACAGCTAAGCTAAGGAAACTGGCTGTGGATATAGCAGCATACTGACTGAAATCTAATTCTTAACAAAGTAAGAAAAAAGAAAGCTTGTTTTGTTTTTTTGTTGTCACATATGGCACTTTTAAACAAGTCTTGAACTATTTGCAGGGCTTTGCAGTCATCGGAACATTTGAGAAGCACTGAACAAAATGTAAAATCAGGATTTTTTTTTAGTATATAGTATAGTATATATTATACATAGAAAATACATACCTGCTTTTGTTAGGTGAGTTTTTCTTAGAGGAAAGCTGCATCTTCTTACATGCATGCAGTCTGCTGCATGACAATAGCTGCTGTTTGCCATCAGCGCCACGATTGTTTCTCCCGCTACAAATAGGGTTTCTGAGAGGCTTGTTTTCCTCAACAGGTCTCTGCATGACAATGGCTACCGTGTGTCTGAATTCTTGAGACAGAAAACTGTTTTTTTAAATGTCGGCAACAGAAAATACTACTGTTAATCTTAACTAGAACTGTTGAAAGTTGCACTTTTTTTTTGAAAGTGTGCCTTTCTGGTTATCATCACTGTGATCATTCTCCCAATCCTTGTTTACTGTGTGTATGTGTTGCTGTTTAATGGTTATTATTTAAAAGAATTCTATTTTAACTCAAACATATTAGAATAAAGTCATTTTGGAAACCATCTAAACATGTGGCACTTTACTGTTCGCTCTATTTGTGGTTGTGTAAATAAGCACGGTTTGAGCGGCACGTCCACTGATATAAATAAATAAATGGATGAGGCCAAAATAAACTCCCATTGTTAAGTCAATTACCAATTTGACCGGTGCCATGTCCATTTTTGAAACACCTCCAGCTGTCATTCACTCTGGTGTTCACCCATTTGTGCTGTGCTGTATTGTCTATTTTCATCTAAATGGGAACATAATCTACAATGCTGACATTATGCTCCATTGAAGAAGACCTGAAACTAGAGATTTAGTCCATTAACTCCTCAGTAAAATACTTATATGATGAATCGAGTGAAGCTCATTTTCACTCATTCCATTTTAATGGAGTCGTTTTTGCAACCGGACGAGCTACTTCCTGTGCTTCACTGTTCAAAACCCAGCAGAATACATCAGTTTTTACATACTAAGTATATCTGTGTATGAGACTATCAAATACAGATTATGTAATCACTTCACATACAGCAACAGTCCCTTGTTTCTTGGCCAAGGCTGCAGCAGATTGGAGCATGACTGCCACAGCCCTGAGGGGTGCGCTTGGCATTTTTGTCAGATCCCAACGGTTACACCCACTTATGCTGCCTGAACCCTGGATCAATCTGCATCTCACATGCCTATGTTTGCTGCCTGCAACAGTTCTGGCTCACTGTAAGATGAAGAGAGAGAGAAAGGTAGGCGAGAGCCAGAGGAGAAGATGCACGCTGGTGAAAGGATTTCTGCCTCGCTGAATAAATCTCTTCCTCACTAAGACAAATCCTCTGGATTTTTTTTTTCTCGCATCGTAGAGTAAGAGATTTCAGAAAGTGTTTCTTGTATTTATTTATTACTTTTGTATCGTATACATGTGCTGCACAACAGTTGGCATTCAAAAAGGGTAAATTCTGTTAATTTTACAATAAAATTCAGGCGTTGTCGTCAATTATTTACTCTGAAAGAGATTTGAGTCTGAGTAAAGAACCCCTGCTGATGTCATCAGGGATGTACATGGTTCTTTTATGGGAAGTGTGACCTGTAAAAGGCCTCCTTCCATAGGTCCCTTTCATGAAAATGCCTGTAGTGGTGCTCGATGGGGATTGATTTACAGAATTTGAGAAAATGTGTAAGATTTACACGTTTTTTACTTTTCCCTCACTAAAGTACAACCTTTTGTTGTTCTTTAAATAGCATTCAGATGCATTACACATTAAAAAAAAAAAAAACACCCTGCCCTTTTTCCTAGTAAAGCATATGCATCCTGACATTTTCAGAGTTTATGCCTCATCAACCCACTAGGATGCAGCAGAGTTCAAGAAATGGAATTCATGGAGTTCATTTTCTGAGAAGTTTCATTGTCAAATTCTAGTGTTTTGATATTATTATTATTATTATTGTGCCTGCTCTTTGGTGCCCATGTTGTCAAGTTCAGCACTATACTTGGTCATAGAACATTTTCTTGCAGTACTGTATTGAAAGTTATCAGTGTCATGGTGATGTTCTTAATAAAGGGATGAGTGTTGTGTTTCCCATTAAAGTGATGCGGCTTAGAATAATTTAGTATAACGTTTTTAGCCAAAAGAGAACATCTAAATATATAATTTTCACACAAAAAATGGTTTAAAATCTTAAAATGTAAATACAGATCAATGATACAGTGTGCACCTTCACATTTATAGCATTTAACTCGTTAAACACACCCAGACTTTTATTTTGAAAAGTCACAGGAAATAAAAAAGTATCAGTCAACAAATGTCATGCATAGCATACAAATATCTACTATTTCTTTATAAACTTACAGCTGTGGCCATTTGCTTGCTTCATTTATGTCAGTGTTGGCCATTCCTGACATAAAGTGGTCAGTGTAGTGTTCCTAATAAAAAGACCATCATTGCATACGGCAACGCCATTGACGGTATCATCAGTGTCCAAAGGTTTTTTCTCACAAAACTTAAGGTCGATCTGATCAACTGGGAGCACGTTTCATAGCAGCGATTCACCTCCGCAGTCTCTCCGGATCTCTGTGGGGATAAGGGTAAAATGATCTCCCGTTAGCTTGACTGTTTTGGCAGGGGCACAACGGCTATCTACCATCTTCACTTTAATGATGAAAACAGCAGATGAAGAGATGAGTTGTCTGACATTTTGTCTGATTTATGTGGGTTATACCTGAAGAAAAAAAAAACATCAAGAGAGGAAATTCTTTCAGATAATGTCCTAGTATCTGGAACAAAGAGATGTTTAGGTTTTCTGCACTGATAGAGCAGCTCGGGTCTCACGCATAGCACATTTGGGATTTCTTTAAATGTCAAAAATGTGCCGTAGCATTAAAAAAAGGTTGAAAAACACTGATCTACTTCAGAGCTACGACCCAGCACAGTTGTGACCTCCAGACAGCGCTTGACAGGGTTAGAAAAATGGCTCCTACCAAGAGACAAAACCAGATTTGAATCATTATCTTTCAAGATCAAAACAGCAATATAATCATGCAACAAACACACACCACAAAGGGTCACAACAGTAGAAAGTTGCAACACACAAAAAAACAAATAGTGAAGCAACCAGGAAACAAATGTCCCAAACTAAGCTATTGTAGTTAATTTAGACAAACAAACAAAAAGTAAAGTTCTGTCAAAATTCCTTGTATTAATATACAATAGGTAAGGAAGCGAGCTGTAAAGGGACACCCAAATTACGAAGCTGGGTAACAAAACTCTTAAATGGCTTCCCCAGCATCACTAGAGACAAGGTGTACTCAGCCCGCTCAGGATTACCTGAGTTGCAAAGTTGCCAGTTGCCTCATTTGGGTACTCAAAATATAATTAAACAACAACTCATTTAAACGAGATTTTACAATAGTTGGGAGAAAATGGCCTCTTATACTTGAATCTTTTATGAAGGACCAGTTGGGTTCCCACGATCTAACTAAACGCTCAAACGTATCAATCAATCAGCCATGCACACCTGCAACTCTCCTCTCAGACAGACAGAGGTACAACGTAAGTTCAACACTGACATCGCAGCAAGAGTGATCACGCAATTGATTATTATGACCATATTTAAGCAATATACAGAGGACTAGAGTTACCTCCTTAAACATTGCACCACTATTTCTCAATCACATCCAGTGACAAGTCTTTGGCAAGAGTTTGAAGCAATTACCAAGTTGTCCAGCAGAGAGCACCGGTCCGCTCATCAAAAGAAGATAGCGATGACGTGTTACAGACGATGGAGGACAAACAGGCGTTGAAGTTGAATAACAGTGGTATACAGAATCACGGTTTTCAGTCTTGCTCATGTTCCAGTGTTTTTATTACTGTAGTGTGCTTCGATGCCTCGAGACAATCAGCTAACTTGTAAAATACGATGACTTATTACGATGTTGGATAAATAAGCTGCAGATGTGTGAAACCATTACTTCTCACTGTAATTTCCTTCTGACCTGCATGTTCTAGATGTTTCCCTGCTCCAACAACACCTGATTCAAATAAATGGGCCGTTTTTAAGCTTCTGCAATGCCTCTTGATGAACTGAACGTTCCAATCGGGTGTGTTGGAGCAGCGACACATCTAAAACATGCAGTGCTACACAACAGTGCAACAATCTCAACCACTAAATTCTCTTAAAGTATGTTGTTAAACACAGAGATACAGTACATGAAGCTTCTTTAGAAACATTTTAATATATTGTGCATTGGAATCATCATTCATGTGCAGAAAAGATAAAAATAATATAATCCTTCTTTGTAACAGTAACATCAGAGATTACTCTATACTGGATTTTGCCATGGGAGAAAGTCTGCAGCATCTCTATCACACCTCCTAAGTGACAATAGTAAGTAGCTGTTGATAAAACGTCTGCAGGAAGAATACCACCAAGGACACGATACAGGTGATCCACAGGTGGTTGTCATCATATATCCTGTATAACATCAGTCAGGCGGTTGATCTCCTTTCAGAGAAATCCTTTTTGCCTCCTTTGATACATATCAGCAGTGCTGGTGCAGTGTGACTGTGTTCATGACACTGGTACTGATAAAAAATGTACACAGACATTCATGGAACCCAGAGGATGAACCTTTGCTTTCAGTGATAAAATCTGGCTGAAGGCTGAGTGGCATGTTAAAGCTACACAAACAATGTGATGTCACGGGTTAAGGAAATTCTCTCTGCTGCTGGTGAAGAATGAAATAGAAATTTCTGCTGGCCGACAAGGTTTTATTTTCTTTGCAAAGAAAAGGTAAATCTACACACGAGTGGTTGAAGATGAAGAAAGACCCAGAGCATGGCGACAGCTAAACTTATATACCTAAGGAACACTCCTTTCACATCCCTTTGTCTGTTGAAGGGGTCTGCCCATCCAGGCCGTGCTTTCACACCCCTTTGTCTACTGCAGGTATTGGGGGCCGACCGAGGTATCCTGCATTAGAGTCGACCAGTGTGCTGTCTAAAGCCTTAACAAATAATAGGTTATTATAGTTTTGACCTCCATGTTGTGGCAATTATTGATAGCTGGTGCAACCTTAGTCGCCACAGTAGCTAAAATTGCCATTCTACTAAAATGTGAGTGCCGAGGACCAGGATTGAAAAACTGTTCCTAGGCAGTGCGGCACAGCAGTGCATTGTGGTTCCACTGAAACAAAGCTATGGCCCAGTAACCCATAACTCAGTGTCTGTCATCAACAGAGCCAAGGTGACACACATCTATTAACATCTCTGGCACCGAGCCCAGGCACAAACACACAAACACACAAACACAGACCTTGGTAAGGCCGTATGTCCTCTGTCATTAATCGTGATTAAACTAAATGTACAGCATGCAGACACCAGTTCACTGTGCGGAGCTGTGAGTACACAGTTTGTGACCAGTAAATCAGCTCTGACAATGGCAGCGCAGAGCTGACTGTTTTACTCACACACTGTAATTTCCATCATTACTAAGACATTAAATGAACAGATGTCGTCGTAGCGTGATGATATAAATGATAAGGTGTGCGTTGAAACCTGTGCTTTGGTAATTATTTCAGCTCAATGACAATGGGACTAATGTGTTGTGATGGGAGGGGGCTGTTGCCTTGTTTTTGTGTTTGCTCTACTGGATTAAACACATTCGGGGTTAAAACGGATTGCACACTGTAATTGTTTAAGAAGAAAAAAAATACATCAACCGCATTTATACGAGTCTCCTGTGAGCCATGTTATCCTCTCGGACACCTGGATGCAGACTTTGCTGTAAAATGATAATGCACAAAGGAGTCGTTTCTTTTCCATTGTAGTATAACACAGCGCAACACTCGCCGTGAGGAAATTACCCGCGTCCTTACTGGTGTCTTGGTGCTGCTGCTTCTTTACGACAGTGAACAAACAACAAACATACGCCTGGACCGAAGGTCTGTTGCCTCTTTAACCTGACCCCAGCCTTTTCCCTACTGTCTACCTTCTCCCAGGTGTTGGAATCTAGTTTTTGAACACGTTTGCCCTCTGACAAAATAGAATAAAGTACTATTATGTGCAGCAAGTGCGGTAAGTTTGTCAAGTCACAAAGCCTCGAGTCTGTGCCAAAAGAAGAGTCCAAGGGCCAATTCCAATTCCTATCGTAACCCTCAAGCTCAACCCTTAATCTTAACTGGCCCTCAAAACCAAGTGTTGAGGGTTATTTTGTCACTTAGAAATGGGACACCCCTTAAATGCAGCTACGTCTTCAGACTGTGGGGGGCAGAATAACGTGGAAGCTGCGTCTTCTGCTGCTGCGAAGAAGAACCCATTTCCGTCACAATTATTTATCACGATCGTTTGTTAGTCAAGTTATTAGGTTGGGGGAAAAAAATCAGTTAGTTATAAGATGATACAAATACCACTACCACGAACATATTCAGCTGACAGTTACCACACACCGCGGCTTACTGAAAAGTAAACGATAGCAAACGATCGCTTGTCCGCACCGGCCGGCTATTGACAAAAGATCGTAAAATAAAAATAAATGTTACGCAACAATGACGTCAGTAATCTATAAAATTGGCCTAAACTAAGATAATACAATGGTTTTCATAATGTTTATATCTCTTTTAACAAAGAAAATACTTAATTTGTAGCTTACTCGCTTCGCTGCTTTCGATGCCATCTTTCTTATGTGAAAACACGCAATGCATTCTGGGTAGCCCTTGCTCCCACGGGTGGTCTCGGAAAATCTCAATATTGAGGGCGATACAGCCCTTAAACTTGCGACTCATTTTTGAGATTGAGGGTTAAGCAAGGAATTGGAATTTACCCCAAGTCCAAAGTTGAATGCGAGCCGAGTTCCAAGATGCCATTGGTCACTACTTACAAAGAGTTGATTTACCTTGGAACTGGAGTTCAGTGTAAAATCTGTGTACACAAAGGTAACTATTCATGGCGTCTCTTTTGGGCATTTTTAACACACATTCCTACACTTCCATGGTCACAGGTTCACATTAAAGTGCAGATAACATTACAACAGTCAAGGCCGATGGTTGCATCACATTCAGCGCAAACACACAACATCACGGAAACACACCGAGCTGCACACTTTGGGCACAAATCCAGTGCTTAATTGAAACAAGGTGCCACTTTCAAGCTCGCCACCCATTTTCTGTAAAGAGGCTGATTAAAAATGATAAATTACCAAAGGTATGTAGAACAACTGCTCCGGCAGAATTGCCAGCAATTCCCAAACACGCAGGCTGGGAAACAAAACAACAAACAAAATCACACAAAGCAAAGCACTCATAATAAGCTCCCGTTAATTCTTCTCAGTTATTTAAAGTCTGACCTTAGGCAGGTTACTTAAATACACCAGTCTATTACAGATAGTTTGAGCCTGGTAACGTGCGAATTGTGATGATAGGGATTGTTATCACAGTGACAATAAACACAAGTCTCTTTATTAATAGATGACTTTTGTTGACAGAAGTGATGAATCTTAGAACCAACACTGTCAATCGTTGTGTCACTGTGCTCATATCGAATGCAGCAGGGTTTAGACACATGTCCAGAAGTGAGATTAAAGTGACGACAAGTTTACATGAGTCACCAGTGAAATCACTATGATAGCAGACACACGAGCTACAGTACATATGTAAGGGGGAAAAAAACTGATGACATGGTGTTGGTTTTGGAGAGAAACAGAGAGAAAATGTTTAGTTTTACTCAAGTAAAGTAGTTTGCTCAGTATTTCTTGATTGGGACATGTGTTTGACACAACATTGCTAATTCTATTATATACACCTGTGTGAAGAATAGCTGCTGTGTTGTCACTTACCTTTGTTTCTTGCTTTTATTTCCCCCTTTTTTTTAATTTTCACACCACCATATTTATAGTTAAAGATTGTTGGTACATGTGTACGTCATGTTGTTTGCCCTGTAATGCGACTCTAAGAACCTGCTATTTGTTATTATGCTAGCTAGCAAGCGACCCCACAGCTACGCTGTTTCTGTGAGGTTTCTCCCTTAATGGGGTCGTACCTATGTTCCCCGGGTCCTATGTTCCCAGTTTTTCCCAAAAAATGTCCTATGTTCCCCACTTTGTATGTGACAGGGGAACATGGGACCCTTTTTTTTGAAAAAGAGTAGGGTTAGAGTTAGGGTTAGAGAAAGGGTCCTATGTTCCCCGGTCACATACAAAGCGGGGAACAAAGGACCCAGGGAACATAGGACCCGGGGAAAATAGGACCGGGGAACATAGGTACGGTCCCGTTCTTAATTAGCATGCTAACGTGATGTTTACCAACTGATGAAATTGTGATTGAATGATGGCATCGAATCGACACAAAGAGCCAGAGTTCACGCTCTGGAGAACATTCACGTTTGAGGATTTTATGAAACTAATGTCGGCTAAATGTTACATTTTTAGTTTGAAGTTGCTTTCTCGTTTGTCCACTCACATTTGTTGTCAATTCCTGTTTTGTTTTGAAAACTCACCTTTTGTTTCCAGTCCCTTGATTACACTCACCTGCTCTAATCACTGTCACCTGTGTCTCGTCACCTGTCAGCCCTGCAGTATTTAGGTCTTGTGTTTCCCTTTGTTCAGTTTGCTCTCCTCGTACCTCACGTTTTAAGGATTTCAGCTCAGTGTGTTTCATGTGTGTCTCACCTCACACTTGTTTACTGAGTATTTCTTTAATCTCCTTGTCTTTGTGGATATATTCAGATTCCTTTTTGATTCTGGACTGAATGGACTCAACCTTGGAATTGGACCAGTCTGTAATGTAAGTGGATATTTTTGTAAACATAGTGATTTTTCTTCACACTTTTGAATTTTGTAAATGCAAACTGTGAGTTGGGTGTCTTAAAATGCCACATTTTGTCTTGTTTTTGACTTGGTACAACCCATTTTTTTTTTCAGTGGGTGACATATAATGGTATCAGAAATAGACAAACTTGTGATTGTGTTTGTGTAACTAACTGGATTTTTTTGTACACGTACAGTTGTTTGGTTTGTTTTCAAAAAGGACATTCTGTGTGTGTGTGTGGGTGTGGGTGTGGGTGTGGGTGTGTGTGTGTGTGCACAGAAATATTTATATAATCAGAGTAGGAGAGTGGGTGTGTGTGTGCACTAATGGGTGTGTGACAGCAGGGTTAATAGATTGTGCTTCTTGCACACTCTCTGTCTGTCTGTGTCTGGGCATCTGAAGGTCACATTAATAAGGACAAACCAGCACTGTATAATATTTATTGTGCACGCTTCCCAGACAGGATGTTACCTTCCCTGTGTCCAGGGCTGGAACCAAGTTGGGGGTTAATGCTTTCTGCACTTAAAGAGACAGGTGGCAATGACAGACAGGAGGGGACAACAGGGTTGGACACAAAGCTGATGTAGGTTGATGGCACATTTTGAAAGAAATTAAAGAAGATATGAAGGTAGTATGTGAAGTGCAGATTTCGAACCTAATTATAGCCAAATGAATAGCCTAATTTATTTTCTGTTGTTCTTGGCCAACTTTTAAATATGTGTTTTAATTATTGATGTATAGAGGATTGTTGTTGTTATTTAGTATATTGACATATTGTCAATAGATTGTGGCATCTGTGTGGATCATCTAAAGGATTAGGAATCTCTCCATCGTAGTTTGGCAAACTATAGGGCCGCCACACAGCATCTTGCATAGGGCCCCCACAAAATGTGTATTCCAGTCAGACATAAGCGTTAACATGTTAGTAATACAGTATTATGATACAGAGGATTAGGAAAAGAAGCCCTGACATGCTGAATCACTAGCAGGAGGAAACATGATAGTTAGTCCTGGTTGAGTTTTCTGTGCAAGGGTTACTTAATTTTTTTGTTTTTCTCCATCTCTGTTAAAGGCCTTTTACACACTGGACGGTGCTATGTCATTATTATAGTAGTTGAAGTACTTTTCTACATACGGAGCCCCCGAAGTGACATGAGAAAAAAATTATGAAAATTATGATTTTTTTTTCTTTTTTCATAATTTTGGTTAAAAAAAATATATAAATATTATTTATATTTTATATTTATTTAAAAAAAATAATTTTAAAAAAATCATATTTTTATTTGAAACTCGAGATTTCAATTTTTTTTGTCACTTCGGGGGCTCCGTACATTCCTTTATTCCTTTGAATTGGAATGATTTTTTTCTGAGATCTGTGCCCATGGAACTATTTTTTTTTCCGATGATTTCGAAGTGGCTGTAAAGATATACCTACACACCAAAACCCTAAAAACATGGTTTTATGGTTATGTCTGATTGGTAGTGTATGAAAACCAAAATCGTTTGAAAACAAAACTAATTCCAATATTGCAATTATTGTGTTATTGTCTTTCTCTTCATAGTTTACTAAATCATTGCCTTATTCTTTGAGTATGCTACATAAACAGCTGTTGACAAACATTTGAAGAAGAAACAAATCAACTTCCACCTTTATTTATATATATATATATGTATACATATATATTGCAGATGTGTTACCAATAACACAGAAGTCAATGTTATCTATACAAATTAAATATGTATTTAATTATCAATCAGAACCAACCTAATTCAGTTTGCAGTGCTGCAGAAAAGCGACCTATAACCTCCCTGCCCCAAAAACATGCAGTAAGTCTACCTTATAAATCAGTTTTGCCTTGAGGCAGGACAAGCTTTCCGCCGAGCTACCTGTCTCCATATGTGTCTCCAAACAGGTCCACCAGGAGGGTGACGAGCTGCTTCAAACAGCATCACATCTGCTCGTGTCATGTTGGTACTTGACCAACACTGACAGCGAGTTTGAACCTTCTTTACCTTCACACCCTGTCTTCTTCACAACCACCTTTTTCCTCTGCTTGGCAGTTCATCCATTTGTCTGGATCAGTCCGTCGGTCTTTCTATTCCTCCTCTGTACTTCACATGTATATATTTCTGGTGAATGAAACATTAGGGATATTTTACTCGTCGAGCTGTGGTAACAGCAGGATAAATGGAAAAAGAGGGACAAGAAGGACAAAATTTGAATACAAAATTAGTCAGATCCTTTGAAATTAAATGCTGTATTAAAATACAGTAGTACACTGAAAACACATTTTATCTCATGCACAAACATTCATAGATCACATGTATATTTCACAGGTTTTAAGGCTCAGACCTTTGATTTCTTTCCTCTTTGACCTGCATATTCTCCCATTGCCTTTATTTAGGACGAAAAACCATCCAAATGCCTGACATAGCTAACCTACCTGACCTTTGCCCTCTGCCCACAGAGATCTGGAAAGGTCATTGAAACATCATGTAGTTTTGCTTTCCCTTATTTATGGCTTGTGACTCTTGGTTGGTTAGTAGTACCAAAATAAGCCACAAGATGGGGATAGACAGCTACAAAATGAAAAGACAAACACAGTTAGGTTTTACTGGCTACATTTCACATTGTATTGTCATTTATTAACATCAGCATAAACCCCCAGATAAAACAGAATGCAATTATTGAACTATAAATTGTATAATCCTGTCCCACATTTTTTTCTTTATTGCAAAGTTTCTCAATCTTGGTCCTGGGGACTCACTGCCCTGCATGTTTTACATGTTTCTCTGCTCCAGCACACCTGATTCAAATGGTCAGCTCATCTGCAAACACTGCAGACGCCTCACAATGACCCATTTATTTGAATCACTTGTGAGCAAGGAAACTTCTGAAACCTGCTGGGCAGTGAGTCCCCTGGACCAGGATTGAGAAACTTGAGAAACTAAACTCAACAACTCCCCTCAACTGTTGAACACCATGAGGTTTCTAGGTGTGAGAAGAATCAAATCAGTTCAAACCTTGCTCAAAATGTTTTTCAGTCCATTCTTTTAAAGCCAATCATGGATAAAATCTGGATGTGAAAGATAAATCTGCTTCATTTCTGGGATTCTCTTGTCAATACTTTAACGAGATAATGAGCAACTATGCCTCTCTCTGCCTGAACATTTAAGGTATTAAATTCCCGTCTCTGTACACCCCAAAAACAGCTTGGGGCGAGCTCATTCTTTTGAGTGTAACAAAAGCTGCTATAAGCTCTAATAACAGCATGATTTGTACACACTGTTGCACTTTTGTTGGCTTACAAAGCGCCGTTTGGCAACAAGCGTGGCCTTTAGGCCTCGGGAACGCAACGTATGAAAGACCATTGGCTGCACAGGTGCTTGTTCACTGCAGATATTTGACCACTTAAAACAGGTAAAATGAAAAAAGCAAATCAAATAGATAATATACAGTCAAGTGAAACTCATCCTTTTATTTCTATAAAAGTTATACAAACATTCTTCTCTAAAACACCATCATTCAGTCACTCATCACAGCTTTTTTTGTACTCAAGATCTTGCTTTTACTACACTTTTAACTGCAGCTTATCTGCAAGATCTTTATCCATACATAAGCTGATTTTAGTCTGGTGGTTATTTTTTCCTTAAATTTTGTGGAGAATGCACATTTTGGTCTGGACAATTGACTGTTTTATATACAGAGTACATTTGCGTTATAATAAAGCAGAACATTTTCATGGAGAATGTTTCTGCTGTTTTGAATGCATCTTACCCCGAAAATCTCCTGCTTTCTGCTGAAAGTAAACATCTGAATACAGTCAACAAAAGATATAGTTATTAGGGACACTGGACAATAATAAAGTGTCAGGAGTGGCACCAAGGGTCGCCTCATACTTCAAGGTTCAAAGTGTTGTGTGTTCAGAGACGGTCTTCAGAATATCTTGGTTGTAACAAGAAGCTTTTTGAGTTACTGTTGCCTTTTCATCATTTCAAACCAGTCTGACCATTCTCCACTGACCTCTGGCATCATTGAGGCATTTTCATCCAAAGAGCTGTTGTTCACTGTTTTTTTTTGTTTTTTTTTATCCGGACCTTTCTCTGTAAACACGAGAGATTGTGTGTAAAGATCCCAGTCGATCGGCTAAAGGCGTTGAGTTGCTGCCATGTGATTGGCTGATTTCGTGGAGATAACAAGCAGGTGTTTCTTATGAAGTGGTTGTAACAAGACTGAGAGAGCAGTATTTATGTGTCTCTATAAACAGGCTAATAAAGCCTTTTAATTTGATGAAATGTTATTAGCTAAGTAATGGCAATTGTCGTAAGAGCTGACCTGGGTTAGGGTTAGAGCCGTCAGCTGATTGACTTCACACATGAAGGCCAAGAAAATATGATCATTTACCTGTTAAAGAAGAAGAGTCTCACAGCTCCTGATCATATTATTTATAAACAAGATCTCTAGTGGTTTCACTTCTCACCTTCTGCAGTGATCTAGAAATGTATTACAGGATGTTTCACTACAAAAGAAAACAAGTTTGAGTTCCAATTTTAGCACAATTATCACACAAGTGTCATTTTTTTTTAGATTAGATACTGATCTAATAGTTTATAATGTGATAATTGAATAATATTGTGAAAGTGAGTGTGTAATGGAGAATTAATATTATTTTCCTAAGTGCATAATCTGGCAGTTTTAACAATCCAGCAGACTTCCTCCAGCATGACACATTGTGTCACACATGATGGTGGCCAACGCGATGACAAAATGACATACAGGTGCAACCTAGAAATGGATCCGTTTGGCCGTTTTAGAGGAAAAATCTTCCAGAATGTGTCAAAGATATATGAAACACTCTCTGACATGAATGCTGATCTTCTTTTTTGATGTTTCGCTGTCAACCAGGACACAGAAAGAGTTGCACTGTTTTTTTAATGTTGAAGTTCTGGCACTGTGTTGTGTCTTATTTGTAATTGGAGAGGAGAATTGTCAGACAATGGATGTCTTTTGTTAGGTTTAATTTTCTTCAAAATGTGTGTGTGTGAGTGTGTGGTGTCTTTTGATACAGACACTTGGATCAGATGAGGGGGATTTCACACTTAAATTTGATGGTTTCTCAGATCACGTTTCTCATTCTTGAATGAGATGCAGACTTCACTTTATTTATTACATACATGCTGCCAGAAAGCTTCAATTCACAGCCTTCATTACACGTGAGAATCCCTCTGCAATTAAAATGTTGCAACAGGTCGTTTTTACCAATAGGTCTTAGATGTAACTCCTGCTTTTTCTCTGATGTTTGGAAAGCTATAAAAATGAATGCTGTTCCACACAGTATCTGTGTGTATGTGTGTGTTCTGTCTTTGTGAGGATGAATGATGTTATATGAAGGTTATGACAAAAATAACATTAGGGGAATGTCCTGGGAACCATAAGAGAATGGTCTATAAAGGTTGTGACAAGGGAACGTTCTGGGAATCAAAGGCGAATGTTCTATAAAGGTTGTGACAAAGTAACTTTGGGGGAAAGTTCTGAGAATCAAAGGTGAACATTCTATAAAGGTTGTATGAAGGTTGTGAAAAAGTAACGTATGGGGAACGTTCTGGGAACCAAAGGAGAACCTTCTATAAAGGTTGCATGAATGTTGTGACAAAGTAACATCAGGGGAACATTCTGGGTACCAAAGGAGAACATTCTATAAAGGTTGTATGAAGGTTGTGACAAAGTAACTTTGGGGGAAAGTTCTGCAAATCAAAGGTGAACATTCTATAAAGGTTGTATGAAGGTTGTGACAAAGTAACATTATCTTCTGGTTCCAAGAACGTTCCCCTGACGTTGCTTTGTCACAACCTTTATAGAACATTCTTCTTGTGTCCCCAGAACGTTCCCCAAACGTTACTTTGTCAGACTTCATACAACTTTTATAAAACGTTCTCCTTTGGTTACCAGAACATTCCCCTAATGTTACTTTGTCACAACCTTCATACAACATTTATTTAATGTTCACCTTTGATTCCCAGAACTTTCCCCCAAAGTTACTTTGTCACAACCTTCATACGACCTTTATAGAACGTTCTCCTTTGGCTCCCAGAACATTCCCCTAATGTTACTTTGTCACAACCTTCATACAACCTTACAACGTTAGGGGAATGTTCTGGGGACCAAAGGAGAATGTTCTATGAAGGTTGTGACAAAGCAACGTTAGGAGAACTTTGTGGGAACCAGAAGATAATTTTCAATAAAGGTTGTATGAAGGTTGTGACAAAGTAATGTTGAGGGGAACGTTCTGTAAAGGTTGTATGAAGGTTATGACAAAGTAATGTTAGGGGGACATTCTGGGAGCCAAATGTGCAACCAAAAAGTAACGTTAGGAGAGCATTAGGAAACTTTCTATATCAACCACAGGCGGAAACCTTCAGGGAACGTTCCGTTCATGGAAACCATAAATTGTCATTTTAACCTGTTATATGAGCTTTAAAGGGCTCTTTGAGGGTTAAGAGGGCTCGGTAATAATAATTTTTTTCAGTGCCTTAAATTCAACAAGATAATGATTGTCCTAACAAAGATAGAAATACAAATTGGCATGCTGCAAACGGCATGGTTTGACTCTTGGTGTTGCTGGTGTGTGGGAGGATGTGAGCGGTTGTGTTTGCGAGATCAGCCTCAATCCATGTGACCTCTCACCGCGCTGCTTCTCCACCCTAACAACAACTTTTACATAGAATATCTGTTCCAAGTTTTAAAGGCCAGGGACTCGCAAAAGCCTCATTATCATAGCAGTTCCTCGCTGGAGGAAATTAGCAAAAGACCCAGAGCAAGGGATACGAGTCTGGGCATCAACCCTCCTACTGAACAGATTGATCATTAAAAAAATAAAACCAGGCTGTAAAACTGAGTGTAAACAGTTATTACCCTGAGCGATGACTGAGTCATAATTTTCACAGTGATTTGAAGAGATATAAGGGGGGAGGTCTGGCCTTTTTAAACTCAATCCCTGGTTACAATGAAATTGTAAGGGGAAAAAAATCATAAATGCTGCTACACACACACACACACACACACACACACACCGAGTCCTAGCATGCCTTCATGTATACAGTAATTTAATAAGAGGTGCTGAAGGCTGCAGCTTAGTCAAAAGGAAGAGTGCTGATTTGAGAGAGAATTCTTTGTTGTGTTAGATGTCGTATGACGTATTAGTGTGTGCGTTATTACACATACATGTAAAGCTTGAAAACTGAGCTTTATACTGTAAGTTACACAAACACCGGCTTCTTTATGAGGTGGTCTCAGGCTGAGATCACCTTCATCACTTTGCTTTATGTAAGAGTAATGTTCAAGTTAAGTTTATGTTTTGCTTCCAGTGCAGTGATTGTCGACATTGAGCTTTCTTGTGCTATTTCATACAGTTGTGTCTGAAAATGAGCCGACAGGGTGTATAGATGAGTATGAGCACTGAACTGAGGCAGATCTCTTTATTTCAGGCCCATGCTCCATGTCCCAGTTCTGATAATCAGATGAGTCCGTTTTTCTTTTTTTGATAATCCTGCTAACAGGCAAACAAACAAACAAACAAACAAACAAACAAACAAATGCTATGCTCACGTAAGAGGATAATGAATTTGTGGTTCCACCCAAAAAAAAGAGAGCAACAAGACAAACAAATATGTGGAGATTCCTCTCTGGTCCATACACGTGATGTCATATACAGAATGATCAATAACTCCAGGATGTTTTCATTGAACTGTATCACATTTTGTATATTTTGTGATATTTCTGCTTAATTTTAGTGCAACAATTTCTTTTAGCAGTTACAGTGGATGCTCTTTAATTCTCGAACCAACTTTTTGAACTCCATGGCCTTTCTCTTTTCTTTTTTATCCTTTTTATTTATAGAAGTCATGATTCAGTTCTTTCCACAGAATGATCTTAGGTCTACCGTCATTATTAATGTTAGTGTTGTAATTCTGTCTGCTTCTCAGTCCATATGTTGCCATGACAGTGGCCTAATGGTACCAGAAGGTGTTTTTACTCTTGTAAGATCTAATTAATAATGAACTAATTTTGGTAAAACTTTAGATTAGTAAACACATATTCACCTTTAACTAGGTGCTTACTAACATATAAAAGTAGCATACTAGCCCTTTCTTAGTAATTATTAAGCACATATAAACACCTTATTTTACATCTATTACAACATGAATTAAGATTTTTCCTACATAAGGTGTTAATGTGTGCTTAATATCTACTAATAGAGGGTTAGTATATGCACGTTAGTAAGCACCTAGTTAATAATGAATGTGTTCCCTAATACCATCATTTTAAAGCCTAAATAGTTTAATGCCATGTGCAACTTTGGCATGTAAACAAATATCAGAACTGAGATGATGTCATGTCTCAAGTTATATTTTTCTTCCACACCGTGTGTGAAGTAGAGGGATGATTCAGCTGAGCAACAGAATGACCGCTCATTCAGTCCAATCAGGGCGGAAAATTGAGAGACAAGAGACCCTTTCCTTTCGGGGCACACACACACACACACACACACACACACACACACACACACACACACACACACACACACACACACACACACACACACACACACACACACACACACACACACACACACGCACACGCACACACACACACTCTGGCTTCCTATGGCCCTGGCAGCAGATGAAAGCAGTCGGTGGGATCCGATGAAATGAGTTAGGCCTCTATTGTAATAGATGACTAGGAGAGCTGTGTCACCACTCTGAGGCTCCCCGCCACACCAATGTGAAGTGGGTGGGGTTTGTGTCAGAGGATGAGCTCATCTTTCTGCTGGTTGCTCTTTTTGTCTTTATTTACCGTAAACCAGTTTGGGCTTCTTTGTGGACAGCCAACGCCAAATCCATGAAAAGCCACAATTTGTCTGTCACTCAGAAGTTATTATTGGCAAGTTTGGTGGGACAAACTGATGCCATCATGTTTCACTTGTTGCTGCTAGAACAGCATAATATGTAAAATAAGTTTTAATGTACATGAGCTGAACAGATGTTTGTATTAAAGGTAGGATTGGAGATCCTAGAAAAAGTTTGAGCATGCAGGCTACATCCCTTTCTTCAGACTTGAACACTGGAACACGAAACGAACACGGATTCACGAGCACTGCGCAGCATCGGTAACTTTCGGTACGTTTTGGTGACGCTAACTTTTTTGGATAGTTCAAATGGCAATGTGATGACGAATAACAACAAATACTCTCAAAAGTGAACATACCTCCATCCATCTCCCTTCCCTCTCCCCGGCCACTTCGTCCAGCTCTTCCGGGGGAATCCCGACGCGTTCCCAGGCCAACCTCTCCAGCGAGTCCTGGGTCTTCCCCGGAGTCTCCTCCTAGTGGAGCGAGCCTGGAACACCTCACCAGGGAGGCATCCTAACCATGAACCTACCTGTCCAGCAGAAACAGCGCCACCATGGCATCACTTTGCAGCCCTTTCTGTCGCCACCGTTCAAACGCAGCACTGATGTTCACTCTGGTCTCAGATCTCTCCGCATCAGCCTTTCTATTGGCAGTAGCCTTCCCAAAAAACATCTTTCGTTCGCGACCAACTCCTGTTGCTGGTACCATTTCTGTCATAACGGTGCTGCAACTCTCTCATTGGATTTAGCAAGCTAGCGTAAGCCCTGGCATTGTCTTCTGAGCATGTGTGTTTAGTAAAGAGAGGGTACTCGCTTGTTGGGAGGCGATTCACAGATGGTAGTTTGATTGATGCATCATGATGGACAGTTCATTATGATTGTACGGTTTTTTAACAGGCCTGTCGGCTCCACAGGTGATTTACTTTTTTTTTATATCTGTGACAATGCATTAATTAATTGGTTACAATCGTGGCGTAAAGAGGATTTAAGAGCCGGTAAAGAAGCCGGTACATAAAAGAATAAGACCGCGGCCACAAATCATGGATAAGTTAAGGTTGGTACATTTTTTGGACCCATGAGGAGACCAAATGTATGCTTTCTCAACTTAAAGAATATACTTTTTACGCTTTCAACAAGCTGAAAGCCGATCAGATACAGACACTTATCGTCTAATTGGAGGGAACTGGTTTTGTTGTGGATGCAGCAGCAGCTTCTGTACACAGTTTGAGGACTAAAGGGAGAATACATGTATATATGCAATATATAAAACAAGATTAAATGTTATCAAAGCATCCGTTTTGCAGCTGTGAGCTATTTGTTTTCAGTGCTTTTGGAAATAAAAGCATAAAACTTGTGACAACAGTAGCTTCAAGCTGCATCATAATTGTGTTCACACTATTCATATGGTGATAAAGAATATAAAATTACAGTGTACTCAAAGCTAGACTATATCTTCTTTTTTTCGTTGCCTCTGGTCACAAGCTCTTATAGCAACAGGAATAATGTGGCATTGTAACACTGATGGCTAGATTACTTTCATTAGAGAGCCCAATGAAAGATTATCAAGAGACCTCTGCTTTCTTTATCTGACTTGGCTGTAGTGTGTATGAATGAGCCTCAGTTCTCTGTATCTTTGATACTGATATTAAATCACTTTCAGCCCAAACCACAGCAGAGATAAAAAAAAAAAATAAAAAAAAAACCTCCCACAATGTAGTAAATCCCTAAATACTCAGTGTTTCGCTTCAACAATGACCCAACAAACATCTGCTGAATTCCCCTTTAAATCTGACTGAAAATGAGTCGTATTTTACGCGTGTGTACTTTGCGTTGACTTGGGAGGGCGAAAGGCAAAGTAATAGCCCGATGAAAAGGGTCAACAGGATGATTTAAGGTGGTGTTTTAAAGTTCATGAGTCTTCTGGTGTCTCACTGCTGGTTTTAAACAGGGAGTGAACAGGCTGTGGAGTCTTAATTGAGAACTCATCTGTTTAGTATGCTTTTACAGCTGCCTTGGCTCAAAGCAGCGCAGTGATTTACGGATGAGAAAGAGACGCATTTCTCTTGTTCTTAAACATGATGTGCTCTGCAGCACACGCACAGCAAGGACGCACTCTCTTTTACTTATTTAAACTTTGACATTTATTTTTAATGAGAAATATATTTGATGTATCTGAAAAACAACCAAAATCTAGTTCTTAGCAATGCAATATTTAGCTGGAAATCTGTGTCAGGCAGTGGCTGCATTTGCTTTTTTCAGGCTAACTGAAGGTTTCATGCCAAAAAGTTCTTACCTGATTGTATAGATGTGTCAACAAATGGGTAAATAACTGATCATAATACTTCATATGACCAGACATTTCTAAAACCATCAATTTGTGTGGACTATTTGTCTATAACTGTAGTGCGTATGAAAATATAAACAAATGTCCATCACATCCAAACCATTGTCACAGTTTACAAAAGCTCCAGATGACTATCTTTGTATTTCTCAGTACAGCAGGGTTTAGCTCATGCGTCATCAGGGGACATTTCTGTGCTACACACACAAGAAGTGATTTCCTTTATTTGAAGCAACAGCAACTTTTACCCGAGACTGAAAACACAAAAAGGCACTCACAGCTATTTTCCAAAGTGAATTCTACTGCTTAAAAACCCAGTCGTTCAGCAGCTTGATGGGATAAATGCTTTTGGCCTCTGTCTGCCGCAGCCCTGCTGGTGTATACACACAAAGGCTCCTTTAGTCAGGTCTGGTATTCCTTTTTTTCCAGATGTAGGACATAGAAATAATATTACATTGTTTCTGTTCAGGCAGAATAACACATTTAACAATAAAAATCACAAATGGTAAGTATACCAGGGTCTGCAATATGCGATGTGCAATGCAACGTGCAATGCGACTAGCGCAGAAGTATACCATGGAAACATGCTGCACATCAAGGCCCCGTCCCATTTCTCCCCCTTAAAATTTCCGTTTGGAGTGCCCTCAACCGTAAATTCACCTTGTTGAGGGAAGTGGCTTCCCTATGGAATTGGGACACCACTACATGCAAATTAGCGCAGTGAACGTAACGAACGTGCTAACCTACGTCACATGTTGACAATTCTACCAGTGGAGTGTGCTACTTCTCTCGAAGCACTCGGCAAATAGCCGCTAGCTAGCTAGTTAGCTAGTTAGCTAGCTGCTTTTATAAATCGTCAGTTATTTTCTGACATTAGTGTTCAAAGCTCAACGGTCCTCTGGATGTATATAATATGTGTACATATTCCAACACATTTCAACATTGCAACGTGCTTATTTGCAAAAATATACTTACAAAGTAATTGTTCCTCTGCAGATGTGGCCGCCATCTTTGTTGAAAAAAAATCAGCTGGCTTGCTGAATTCGCAAAGCATCATGGGTAATTTCATCTTCCACTTCATGTCTACATTTTGAGGGTTGATTATAAGGGCATAATTCCACTCCCCCTTGCTCCCCCCTACACGAGAACACGCAAAAATTTAGGGTTAGGGCAAAAATTGAGGGTTGGGGGAGGTATTGGAATGGGGCCCAAATCTCTGTCAGAGTGGAGGATAATGTGGCTCATATTTGTGGGAACACTGTTTGTTGACTGATTGAAAAAAGGTGTGCCAGAAGCAGGTATTAAAAAAAAAAAAAAAAAGTTGACACATTCATGACATTATATTCAACCAATGTTGATGGAAAGTCGGCAAATGGCAGAGTCAGCACTGTAATCTTTCCGTTTGGATTCCCTCATTCACAGCCAAATGGAAACCATACCAGCCTGCATTGTTTACACTGCTGCTGGTCAGCTAACAGTCGGCACTTTGTCTCCTTGCCACTCAAGCCTTTGATTCATCTCAGCGGTTTGTGAACCTGCACAAGTCAGCACTGCGCCACGGCTGCTTTGATGTCATCGCCAAGCTCGGGTCACATGCGCCGTTCTGTCACACAAGCTTCATGTGTCCCTGCATCTTCCAAATATGCAATGTCATTCATGTGACACAACACACTTCCACTTCGCTATTGGTTTTCACTCGTTAAGCACTGCTCGCCTTACTTGTCCTGACACTTTCCCCAGAGATGGAGCACATCTCATTGTCTTATGGACACAATTACAGACTCCTTAAATGCAGTGCCTGCAGGATCACCTAAAAAAAAGGCTTCCTTACACCAGAGAGGTGTCCATGAAAACCTTTTGTTGCTTGACTCATCCGAGCAGAGGATGTCAGACAATTCTGTCTGAAAATAACACCAGCTTCAGTTGTATGTGCACCTGTTGGAAGGGTTTTACTTACCTCATTTTGTTTGAGAAATGGAGAAAAAGTTGTTTGTTATTTCTAATCTCAGTTCACTTTGCTTTGTAACTGGCTTCAAAAGAGCTTACTATGGTTGCCAGCCCTCAAAATCCTTGAGCTTTAGCTTTTGTTAAGTCAGCAGGCTTGAGACCACACAGTGAAAAGACTGAATGGTGCAGCAATATCCTGCTCCATATTGTGTAGGTTGTGTAGGGTCAGTGTGTGTGTGCGTGTGTGTGTGTGAGACTGTAATCCTATTTGAAGTGATCTCACCTCTCTTCAGGTCACTTCATCATTTTGTCCATCTTTTGTCCTCCAGTCTCTTTCTTTCTCTCTTTTTTTTTCTTTCTGGAGTCTCTCTCTTTCTATCTGTATTTCCTTTTAGTGTTTTTCTTTTCATTGAGAACTAAATTGGCCTACACACACACACACACACACACACACACACACACACACACACACACACACACACACACACACACACACCCCTGCAGGATGGGTGTCTGAGGTTAGTCATTGCCCACTGTCCAGTGATGGAGGCCAGATTTTCTCCCTTGAAGTTTGCCAGGACTGAAAGTAAAATAAAACAAGTTTGGGGAAATTTTCACAATGCCCTGAGATGTAATGTTGCTGACCTAGTTCTGCCCAAATACTTTTTTTTTCTCTTTAACCCTTTAAGTTACTACTCAACCATTTGGTCGACCACACTTTAAGTCACTATATCTCATTGAAAAATGCATCAAGCAGAACTCACAAAGACTAAATTAATGTGACTTGTTCCGAATGTTGTACTTTATGAATTATGCAAACCAGGTTTATTATGTACAGTCATCTCAACCGTTTGGTAGAGGCCTATATATATATATATATATTGATTGATTGTCGTTATTGTTATCACAAGTAAATAAAATAATAAAAAAACGCAAATAAATAATTTTTCCTTTGCTTTTTTCTTGGTGCGTACCTAAAGATTGTTCCCTAATACACAACTTTACTTCTTCTTCAGCTATGATCGTGTTGCCAACAAGTCAACATTTTACATAAATTAAATGACCTCCCTGTGGTTCAGAGTTCTCCTGTGCTCTCGGTGCCCCTTCTATTTAGTGGTGCATTTAACAAACAAGCAACATATTTATAAATACATCAAAGGGTGACCCTTCCACTCTCGGTCCATCAGAGAAGCCACAAATTGAGATCCGAGTCAGAGGATGAGATTATCCCTGGAAAGACGGGATCTAAATGCAGCGAGCCGATGTGCCTTCCCCCTGCTGCACCCTGTTGAACCTGCTGGTTTCTCTGCCCCTGACCACTTGGTGTATTTTTACAAGAGATGTTTATCCTTAAAATGCCAGCTGAGCTGTAATTTTGGGTCATCCATCCATCTCTGTGTCTGTGCGTCTGTCTGTTGCGCTGTGGGGGAGGAGGAAAGAGGTTGTGGCTGCTGACCACTCGCACAGACCTAGGCTGAGCTGTGTGCTGACACAATAACATCACATTTGCAGCATCACTTACTTTTTTTTGCGTTTTGTCAGATAGTCAGAAACAATGCTCAATTCATGAGAATTCCTCTTAAGGAAATCAACTGCATGGCCTTTGCATGTTTCCTCTTGACTGCGCGCATCTCCTCGGGTACTTTTGTTTTCCTCTAAATTCTAAGACACGTCAACATTCAGAGTAATTAGTAACATTTTTATACACAACTTCACAGACCTTGAAGATGCACTATTGAACCAAGTCAGCTATTAATTTGAGAGTGTGCAACAGATCAGAGAGCACAAGAGAAGATTTCAGGATGTTCTTTCCATATGAAGAACCAAAGACAGATGTCGCCTGTGTTTGTTCACATAATCTAAAGACTATGTGCAAAGATACAGTATCAGACTCTATAGCCACATTAATTAGTGGGGATTTAGATTGTAACATAGTTTGTCAGTGCTTATCAAATCCCAAAGTTCAGACCAGTTTTCTTTCTGGTCTCAGCAGGAAACATCACTGATTTACTGCATAAATTAAAGCCATGGTAAGCACCAATTAACCCATATTGTCCCGGCATGACGGCACAATCCTGTATGCTGTCACATCCCCCAGGAAGTGAGTGCGTCTGACTTAGCCTGCAGGAGGAGGGTAGGGTAACATCAGGGCTGACAACATGAGATCGAAACTATGCATGGCTAAACGACTGTTCCCCCCACTGATGGTGAGCCCACAGACAGTCGGCCAACTTTGACTGAGACTGGGGAGAGGGAGGGCAGACAGGAGGGACACTGGCAGGCGGAGAGGGATGAGTGATGCCCGTTGTCACATTGTGTTTATACCACAGAGGTAAGCGGTGCACGGCTGAGGATTCTGGCTGTACCTCATTATGCCATCAGCTCTGCAGTGGCTCACTGAGTTACTCTCTCTCTGTGTTTTAGCTGATGCATCACCATCCTCATCTTTATGTCATTGTATTATTACATTGTTCAGCTCTCTTGTCACTTTTAATTAGCATTAATCTGCTTTTTTTTTATTTTGGATACCCTATGGATATTAGGCCGATCATTCACTTTGTTTTTGCAAGAACTGACATTTGGGAAACTGCACAATTACAGTTCCACCCTGATTTACAATACTTGGAACTCGGAAGATGGTTGTGCTGTGCTATACACAGCTGCTGTGTTGTCTGTTCCCCACATCTTGTTGCCAGTTCATCTCCTCTTCTTTGTTCTAGCCTTTCTAATTTCCCTAGTGCTTTTCTGTGTGTAGTCATCAGACTCATGTGAGAACACAGCAGCAAGTGAATCCTGAAGAGTCCTGAAAACAGCCACTACCTGTTGTTCAGAAGCGTCACCTGCATCCAGACCCAGAGTTGACATAATGTCCTGTTGAAGTTGACCAGAAACTAGTGGCTGAGCTCATTAACTCTTCAGGATAGTACACTGTCATTATAAATCAAGTTGGAAGTAATTTCCCCATAGACTTCCATTCAAACTAAATTATTTTTGCAACCAGCAGAGTCTCTTCCCATTTGACTTCAGGAGCAACTTCCAATTTTATATAAAAGGACATTGTTTACCTCACCCACTGCCTTTCATTTGAATCCAAGGTCTGTCCAATGAATGCCCAAAACCATCTTTGACAGTTGTCACTGTTTGTTCTGTCTACCACTGGAGCTGAGTAAGCTATGTTCACACTTAAACTGTGTCTTTGGCTGTCAGCGCTCCCTTTGCATCTGCCCCAACGCAATCACGGGGGGGAAAAAAACAATGAAAAGAAATAAATGGAGAACATAAATGGCCCTCCTCTCTAGAGGACCTAAAAAGGCCTAGATATGAATGGAATAGTCCCGACAAGGAGTTTTTTTTTTTTGCCAAACATTAGCTCTTTTTATCACCTGTCATCTGACGCCTGCAACTCTTTGTCTGTGTAAAGCCATTAAGCAGGTATCTGCAGCCGCCAGGGCGCCGTGTGACACAAAACAAATGCCCCCTGTTATTCTTTACCTGCAAATCCAGCAGGAAATGGGATGAGGTAATGCTGCTCTGCTTACATGGTATATCGTATGTGCCCTTGCTGTCAAACACTCTCTCTTTCATTCATGCACACAGTTTAAAGCGGAAGTTTAAAAGTTTTTTGATGGATAAACAGTCAAATGTCCAAAATCACTGTGTGACAAACAGTCCTCAGTCTGCAGAGAGTGAGTCTGCAGCAGCTGCTTCTTCCACCAAACCTGCCTCCCCCTTATCTCTAGCTCAGGCTTGCCCTATTCTCGATGAGCATTAAGGTATCAAAGGCTTACCCCTACAGTACAGCCTCCCTTGTTTATATTTTTGTCCAATAAGGTTGTTTTTTTAATGGGCATCCTATTTTCATTGGAGAGTAAATGAGTGGTTGACAGCTGCTTGGATTTTCTCTTTCGTGCCAGAGTTCATGCCCTTCAGCCTCACCGTCATCCTCCTCATCACTGACTCGACAGATGTCCGGATGCACTTTGGAGTCATATCTTGAGAACGTGTGCAGTTGTGGAGGCAGATGTGGACACATGCTGGTACCTAAAAACTTTAGCATTGATTTATTACAGTGCTTTAGACGGCATAATAAACATCTTATATAAACAGTGAATCAGTCAGGTCCGGATTTGTGACTGAGCTTAAATATATCTTCATATTTGAACTCTTATTACAGTGTATAATGTGTTCATCAACACGGCAGTTACACAACCAACTGAGAACCCAATTACCAACAGAGAATACACAAGACTAACCCCAACCAGACTGTATCTAATGGGAACCAAACACTAAATCTTGATCTCTCGATCTCATCCATGTAACACGGATGTAAACATAATGTAGACCATGTTGAGCGAATTTTGTAATAAAAGAACAGAAAATAATTTTAAATTAAATACTCATTATATAGACTTAAGGAATGTATATAAAACACAGGAATGCATTGAGGAAAAAAAAAAGCCAATTTATCATTTGGACCTTCCCTCATAGGGCAACAACATGTTTTCCCTGTGGTCAACATTCTTAATCTATAAATATAGCCCAGTTCTGCCATCTATTGTAGTTTATTTAAAAATGCTGTAGTATTTCAGACACCACCAAATCAAATAAACCACCAACCTATCCCTAAGTGAACACATTAAAGCCATTGTCTTGTGTTTTGTGTCGTTTTTAGTACAGATTTATTACACCCCTGTAACTCAGACCACAAATCAAACACATTTTTTTTCATAGTGATGGACCTCACTGATTCTGAACAAAGTTAACAGTTAACAGCACTGTTTACATCACTTGACATTCCATTGATTTACTCTTCTTACTTTGAGTACATAAACCTTTACCAAGTGAAAACCTATCAAAACAGAGTTACAAAGTGCTTTATGAGATGAGATAGATGGACACAGTCACACAAGGGTGTTTGATTAACACTGGAACAGAAGGACCATTCAAAAGCTATTACTTTTTCTATATATTCATCCATGTTATTTATTGTGTGCAAATACTCAGTTCTTCTTATGTTTATTCCATAAAGAGTACAAATATAAAATGCAAAGGGATGCTTCAGTGTCAGGACAAAGAATATCACAATGCTGTGTTTGGACTGCATTACACAACCAAAACCAAGTGAAACTCCCTGTGGTATAAAAGATAAAACAACAAGAATAAAACATGCCGCTTGACATATCTATAGTGGCCAATGGGGGCAAACGAGCCGCATATTCGCTGCAGATTCAAAAGTACATACGAATATACAAGTTAATATCAGCTGCCGATTCAAAAGTACAAACGAAAACAAATGCAACATGCTGCAAAAGAAAAGTTATCGAACTACTGCCGAATTAAAACACTGATCATAAAAACATTTATCCTCATGTTTAGCATGATTTTTGGTCTTTTAATAAAGTACGAATTAAGTAGTCCCTCAGTATCATAATGCTCTGGTTAGAGAGCTGCATGTCAGCAAGCACTCCCACAGACCCACTTCCGTTATTGAATATAGTGGTGTTTTCACTCCTGCTTGTGTTTTGGGATTTGTGTGTGTTCTCAGTTTTGCATCGTTTTGTTTTTGCAGAGTGTTTCTGTTGATGCATGTGTAGGCCACCGTAAATATCAGCTTTTTTTTAATGGCGCTTGGATAAAACCTTTTTGTGAGTCTGGATCCACTGATGCACTTTGACAGTGAGCTGACTTTCTTCAAAAAAACTAAAAGTATCTCGGAATGACTTGACATTTACCATCATAATAGTCGGCATCGCCCTGAACAAGGATCCGTTGAAAATATTTACAAACCTCTTAAGGAATAATTTTGATGAATTTTTGAAATTCAAGAAATGATCCGTTTGCCCTGATGCACTTTGACAGTGAGCTGACTTTCTACTCAAAAGCAAAAAGTATCTAGGAATGGCTTGAAATTTACCATCATAATAGTTGGCATATGTTCGTAATACTGTTAATATATGTAATATATGTATGTTCGTAATACTGTTTTTAACATGCAATTTGGTCAGCATGTGAAGTTTTTACATGTCATCTGTTACGTTTCCCTTTAAAGGGGAAACCTAGATCTTTAGGGAGTTGGACCCGAATGCAGAGCAGGACACAGGCGAGTATATATATATAATAATATTTATTAAGAACGAGAACATAAATATATATCTATATATATAAACACAAATACACGCGCTAGAGAGGGTGTAGAATGTGACAGTATAAGAGAGGGTGAAACAGCAGCAGACCAGATCCTCAGTGACTCCTTCGTGGCAAACACAGTTCGTTCTTTCACGTTCCCACGGAACGGACTCACTCGAGATGTACAGCGAGGAGGGTGTGATGATCCACGAAGGTTGAGGAGAGGTGAAGCCGCGTCGTCGTGGTGGAAGAGACGAATGCGGTAGAGAAAAACAGGAGTAGGCGATTCCAGGAGTGGTAGGAAATCCGCGGAGACTCGGTGTTCTTCTCTCGGCAGGAGACGTGGAGACCTGAATACGGAGATTGAGGTGAGTACTGGAAACGTCAGGAATTCTAGTAGCGTAGTATGAAAGCATTTACCAGCTAAGCGAAAACGTGGAACTGACACCAGAGAGACGCGAAGTCCCGCCTTATATGCCCGGATGATTGCTGATCAGGCGCAGCTGGGCAGGAACTGCGCAGGTGGACGTCATCTCTGGCGTCATGTGGGAACTGGGTCAACCACGCCCCCTGCAGGGTGAACACAGAGAGAAGAACAGAGAGCAGCAGGCAACAACAACAATAAAAATAGACGCCATGAAATGTGGATCGTGACAGTACCTCCCCCTCAACGGGCGCCACCTGGCGCCAAGGCAGGAACATCTGGGTGGTCACGGTGGAAGTCCTGGATCAGCGTCTGGTCCAGGATGAAGTGGCGTGGAACCCATGACCTCTCCTCCGGACCGTACCCCTCCCAATCGACCAAGTACTGGTGTCCCCGGCCGCGTCTGCGAATATTCAAAATTCGGTTAACTGTAAAGGCCTCACCGCCTTCGATCATCCTGGGTGGTGGAGGGGGGTCAGAGGGAGGGACCAGGTCCGACTCGATCACAGGTTTCAGGAGTGACACATGGAACGTCGGGTGAATCTTCAGGGATTGGGGTAACTTGAGGCGAACGGAGGTGGCGTTGATGACCTTGTCGACTGGGAAGGGGCCGATGAACTTCGGAGCCAGTTTTCGGGATTCTACCTGTAGAGGGAGGTCCTTTGAGGAGAGCCAAACCTTTTGGCCAGGTAAGTATTCAGGGGCGGGGATGCGATGGCGATTAGCTTGCTTCTGGGATTGGAGTGACGCTTTTTCGAGGGATGCTCTGACCTCTACCCACACAGCCTGGCAGCGTTCCATGTTGGCCTGGACTGACGGAACCGCTACCTCCCTCTCCTGGAAGTCGAAGAGTGGAGGCTGGTAGCCCAGGGAAGCCATAAATGGGGAGACGCCAGTAGAAGCCGAGGTGAGAGAATTGTGTGCGTATTCTATCCATGGAAGGAAACTGCTCCAGTCTTCAGGGTGGCGAGCGGCGACACAACGTAGCGCCACTTCCATGCTCTGATTAGCTCTTTCCGTTTGGCCGTTGGACTGAGGATGGTATCCGGATGAAAGACTGACGGACGCCCCCAGTGCCGTACAAAAAGCCTTCCAGACCTGGGAGGAGAATTGAGGCCCACGGTCTGAGACGATGTCCATAGGGAAACCATGGATCCGGAATACGTGTTGGACCAACGTCTCGGCTGTTTCCATGGCAGAGGGGAGGGCAGGGAGGGGGATGTAATGAACCGACTTGGAGAAGCGGTCTACGACCGTGAGGACAGTCGTGTTGTTATTGGAGGGAGGGAGTCCAGTGACGAAGTCAACGGCGATATGAGACCAGGGGCGATGGGGAATGGGAAGGGGATGCAGGAGTCCAGCAGGCGGGCGGTTCGACGACTTGCCTCTAGAACAGATGGGGCATGCTGAGACAAAGGTAGCGACATCCAGGGACATGGTGGGCCACCAGAAGCGTTGTTTCAGGAATTGGAGTGTGCGCGCAGAACCAGGATGACAAACCAGTCTAGAGGAGTGACCCCATTGGAGAACTTCCGAGCGGGTAGCCTCCGGGACGAAGAGGCGGTCAGGAGGTCCTCCTCCGGGATCAGGTTCGGTCAGCTGGGCCTCGCGGACTCTTGTTTCCACCGGCCATGTGGCAGCGCCCAGAATGCAAGACGGTGGTAGGATGGTCCCCGGTTCCAGCTCCGGAGGATCTGGTGAGTAGAGTCGAGAAAGTGCATCAGGTTTCACATTCCGGGAACCAGGGCGGAAAGTCAATGAGAATTTGAAGCGGCCTAGGAACAGAGCCCAGCGAGCTTGGCGAGAGTTCAGGCGACGGGCGTTCTGGAGGTAGGCCAAGTTCTTATGGTCGGTCCATACTATGAAAGGTTGGGCGGTCCCCTCCAGCCAGTGTCGCCACTCTTGCAGTGCCAAGACCACGGCCAGGAGTTCCTTATTTCCGACATCGTAATTCTTCTCCGCAGGGGATAACCGGCGACTGAAGAAGGCGCAGGGGTGGAGTTTCTGGTCGTTGTGGTCTCGCTGGGAGAGGACCGCCCCTACCCCGGTGTCAGAGGCGTCGACCTCGACCACGAACTGGCGCTCAGGATCCGGATGGGAGAGGATAGGGGCTGAGGTGAACATCTCCTTCAGGCGGAGGAAAGCAGTCTCGGCATCATTGGACCACAGGAACGCCTGTTTGGGAGAGGTAAGTCTGGTAAGAGGTTCAGCAATACGGCTGTAATTCTTTATAAATCTTCTGTAGAAATTAGAAAAACCCAAGAAGCGTTGTAGCTGCTTCCGGGTGGTGGGTGTCGGCCAGTCTTTGACTGCAGAGATCTTAGTAGGATCTGGTGCAAGACTGCCTTGCTCAACAATAAAACCAAGAAATGGTACCGATTTTGCGTGAAACATGCACTTCTCGGCCTTCACGAACAGTTTGTTCTCTAAGAGTCTCTGTAACACCAGTCGGACATGCTGGACGTGTTCCTCTTCAGTCTCAGAAAATATCAGGATGTCGTCCAGATAAACAAAGAGGAATTTGTCCAGCATGTCGCGCAAAATGTCATTAGCCAGGTGTTGGAATACTGCAGGGGCGTTAGTGAGGCCAAAAGGCATGACTAAATATTCAAAATGTCCCATGGGAGTGTTAAACGCCGTCTTCCACTCATCCCCCTCTCTGATACGAACCAGGTGATAAGCATTGCGCAAGTCGAGCTTGGAAAAGATTCTGGCCTTACTGAGGGGGTTAAAGGCGGCGTCTAGAAGAGGGAGTGCGTAACGATTCTTCACCGTTATATCATTTAGCCCACGATAGTCAATGCATGGACGAAGGGATCCGTCCTTCTTTTCTACGAAGAAAAATCCTGCCCCTACAGGAGAAGATGAGGGGCGAATGAGACCTGTAGACAATGACTGGTTGATATAATCGTTCATGCTTTGATGTTCGGAGCGTGAGAGGTTGTAAAGTCTTCTGGAAGGAAGAGTGGCGCCAGGCAGGAGATCAATGGCGCAGTCGTAAGGACGATGAGGGGGTAACGAGAGGGCCCGATCCTTGGAGAATGCCTCCGACAGGTCGTGATAACTCTCTGGGACGCCGGAGAGGTCGGGGGGCACTGGTGGGACGTCGGCCGTTCTCTGTGGCGAAGGTAGAGCAGATCTGAGGCAGCGGGAATGGCACGGAATACTCCAGCTGGACAACCGACCCGAGGACCAGTCGAAGGAGGGGTTGTGAAGCGACAACCACGGAAGACCCAGGATCACTGACGCGGAGGAAGCAGGGATGAGGAACAACTGGATCTCCTCGACGTGATTCCCAGACAAGACCAAGGTGAGGGGAATGGTGCGAAGAGTCACTTCAGCCAACCGATTTCCGTTGAGGTCCGAGATGATCTTGGGTTGCGGCAGGGATATCGTAGGGATGCCAGCCTGTTCTGCCAGATGCGTGTCGATGAAGCTTTCGTCGGCTCCGGAATCCACCAGGCATGTGGTGGAAAAACAGTCTTGGTTCCAGCGAAGTTGAGCCTTCAGGGATACCCGGGTAGGTGCAGGACAGGAGATGGTCCTGCTCACCAGCACTCCTGCGTGCGCTGGTGAGCTCAGGCTTTTGGGCGATGTGTACAGTACGACATGACGTGACCAGCCTGTCCGCAGTATAAACAAACCCCGGACTGTAGCCGTCGTCTTCTCTCCGTGGGCGACAAACGTGTTCGCCCCAGCTGCATGGGTTCAGGAAGGCTAACCATGTTAGCAGAAGAGAAAGGCAGAGAAGAAGAGACGGAAGAATGTGGGGTATCAGGGGTACGAACAGTAGGATGACGACGTCTATCCATCCGTCTCTCACGGAGTCTACAGTCAATGCGAATGGCTAGTTCGATTAACACTTCAAGATGGGGTGCTATATCGCGAGTAGCTAATTCGTCCCGTAGTTCGTCTGTAAGCCCACGTAAGAAAATGGCCCTTAAAGCCGCGTCATTCCACCCACTCTCTGATGCTAATATGCGAAAACTGACGGCAAAATCAGCGGCAGATGAGTTACCCTGTTTCAATGAAAGTAGTTGGTTTGAAATGTCACTATTCTGAAACGTTTGATCGAAAACCCGGCTTAACTCCGTAGCAAACGTAGTATATGAGATGGAGCGGTGGTGATCATCTCTAAGGAAGGCCGTGGCCCACTGAGCGGCTCTACCAGTTAGCAGGTTTACTACGAACGCGATCCTAGCATGACTTGTAGGATAAGTGCTAGGTTGTAGGTCAAAAACCAGTGAGCATTGAAACAGGAAACTTGCACATTTATTAAGTTCCCCCGAAAATCGTTCGGGGGTAGGAACAAATGGTTCGCGGGAAGCTAGCGCGGGGGCTAACGTAGGGGTAACTGCTGGAGAAGTAGCAGGCAGTGGAACAGGTAACCCGGAAGTTAGCAGCGGCTGAATGCTAGCAGTTAGCTCACGAACGGCGTTGGCTACGTCTCTTAGCAGGCCCTCGTGTCTGCGTATGGCCTCGCCGTGAGAAGTTAACGCCTGGTGTATCAAGTCCCTGTCTGCCGGGTCCATAGTTGGTCAGTTCCAACTGTTACGTTTCCCTTTAAAGGGGAAACCTAGATCTTTAGGGAGTTGGACCCGAATGCAGAGCAGGACACAGGCGAGTATATATATATAATAATATTTATTAAGAACGAGAACATAAATATATATCTATATATATAAACACAAATACACGCGCTAGAGAGGGTGTAGAATGTGACAGTATAAGAGAGGGTGAAACAGCAGCAGACCAGATCCTCAGTGACTCCTTCGTGGCAAACACAGTTCGTTCTTTCACGTTCCCACGGAACGGACTCACTCGAGATGTACAGCGAGGAGGGTGTGATGATCCACGAAGGTTGAGGAGAGGTGAAGCCGCGTCGTCGTGGTGGAAGAGACGAATGCGGTAGAGAAAAACAGGAGTAGGCGATTCCAGGAGTGGTAGGAAATCCGCGGAGACTCGGTGTTCTTCTCTCGGCAGGAGACGTGGAGACCTGAATACGGAGATTGAGGTGAGTACTGGAAACGTCAGGAATTCTAGTAGCGTAGTATGAAAGCATTTACCAGCTAAGCGAAAACGTGGAACTGACACCAGAGAGACGCGAAGTCCCGCCTTATATGCCCGGATGATTGCTGATCAGGCGCAGCTGGGCAGGAACTGCGCAGGTGGACGTCATCTCTGGCGTCATGTGGGAACTGGGTCAACCACGCCCCCTGCAGGGTGAACACAGAGAGAAGAACAGAGAGCAGCAGGCAACAACAACAATAAAAATAGACGCCATGAAATGTGGATCGTGACATCATCTTTACATTCAAATAAAAGTAAAGTGCAATAAGAAGCTGCTTTTTCTCTTACATTTTAATCACATGATTGAAAAATCAGTAGGTTAATTTTATTATGATAAGTTATTATTTTGCTTTCCATGCTTGTGGCCAGGTTCAAACAGAGATTTTGTGAAACCTGAAATCAATGACATGTAACATGTTTTTCTTAAAGCGGAGGACAAAACTGTAAATTTCAGTGACAGTAAAAAGATTTAATTTTACAGTTACATAATGGCAACCCAGCCAGTTTTTACAGGAACATTTCTAACAGTGTACTGTTGAAATATGACATTTGTACAGTCTGAGAAATGTTCTAACTCCAGTGCCAACACCAGCCATAAGACTAAACCAATGGTAACTTAAAATAAGATAGTTCCAGCAGCAAATACAACAAATACTGTAGAAATCATAATGTAACTGACATCCACTACTAAATAACATGGAGTAAAGTAATAATAAGACAAATAACGATAATCTGCAAAAGCTCCTTATTTTCCTTCGGGTTTGCTGTCTATAATGTATGTGCTTTCTGTGTGTGTGTGTGTGTGTGTGTGTGTGTGCACGTATAGGCAGGTTGATGTGGTATGTGCATTACCACAGTATTATGTATATTTCACAAAGGCAGAGTGGTGTCTTTAAAGGCCACAGGGACAGCGGGGTTTCATTCTGCCTGGCAACAAAGAGTGAAACACACACACACACACACACACACACACACACACACACACACACACACACACACACACACACACACACACACACACACACAAACACATCAATATTGGGCAGTTAGCACCTTCACTGGCACAGGCCCACTTGACGTAATCAAAGGCAGAAATCCCAGGTGCAGATGGGACAGGAAATGGTCTCTCTGGCTCTGCTCTGACTCCCGGCACCTGGCTGACAACTGATGACATCTCCCTTTTCATGTAATGATCCCCTTGACTTCAAAGTGAAAGTAGGGGAATCCCACCACACACAAACAAACACACAGACACACACACACACAGCTTTTTGATATGTGGTTATCCAACGTTTCTTCCCAGTGGCGAGGTGTGAGGTGTGAGATGATTATAGCTGTCATTTCCTTTTTTGTAAATATTCTTTAGATGTTTCAGCTCTTAAATACAGGGTTTCAATAAATGCATCTTTTATGTCATTATGGTCTCATTATTTGAAACCCAACAACAGAGCAGGGCACAAATGAAATGATCTGGTTCAGTGCATTATGCATTGTAGACAAAGCAGTTTTAGGGCTTTTAGTGTAAAAAAACTGAAATATCTCCATAAAAATATCCTTAAAAAAAATGGTCAATACTCTTTGCTGCCTGAACTATGACCACAGCTATTCATTTTGACATGGTTTCCATTCTTGCACAACACATAAATGATTTGCAGTGATTAGTGGGAATTAGGGAATTTCTAAAATAAAGAATCATTGACGTCAGATAGAGGAAGAAGCAATTATTTTCCTGCAACTAGAAAAGAAGTGCTTTGTACAATGTGTTGCCTAATTACGTTGAAAAACAAAAACCATCATATATGATCTCAACTGCTTCAAAAGGCTGAATATATTAGAATCCATATTAGCATCAAGACTGGGGAAAAAAATGGAAAAGTATAGTCCTTGGCTTCTGCCAGACCTTCACACAGAGAGCCAGTCACAGCATGTAGTTTATTCTCATAAGAATGTCATATCAAGTAAAAATACTCACTGTAGAACTATAATAGACTGTAGTTTCCTCTCCAACTCAGTAGATGACTGATATTACAGAGAATATAGAGAATTTGAGGTGAACCATCTGTGCACTATACTATAGCACTGCACATCTTTGAATATTTGATGCTGGTGGGGGAGAGACAGACAGACACACACAGAGAGAGACAGATATGCCAGATGAACTGCCAGAAAAAGATGAGGCTATGAATGACAATGACTGGAAACACACACAAACACACAAAGAGAGAGAGACAGATAGTTCCTGCATTCACATTGATCATAGACTTGGTTTTCTTCAGCTAGTCTACATCTGTTAATAATTTCCCAACACTACGCATCATCTACAACAATAAACTTTATTTTTTTAATCCTAATACATACACAGTTAGATGAATTTTGACGGATCCCGCGTATACAAACACATATCGTGTTGTTGCTCTGTCACGGCTACATACATACTATGATTTTATTTTTTATTTTATTTTTTTTTAAATTGTTTTGTCCGAATCAGACGTTATCTGCATCCACCTTGAAAACGTGCACCATGTGATTACTTACGGACACAAGGTATGCATGTATGGAATTCCCCTGCAGTAAGAGCAAGGTTTTTATTGGACAGACAATGAAGTGAATGTGTAAGCTGGTGCTTTTTCTTCATAGCTAAAGCCTTGATTAAACCCAGGTGGGTTATACCTGCCGTAGCTCCCCGGGCACGCGCGCCCAAAATGACGTCATATCCTGTCTAGCGCCCGGCGCGTGAGCTCCAAAAGGTGTCGCGGCGCAAGGGAGGTCACCTCTGAATTTTTCCAACTTTGTTGCCTGCGGCGCGCGCCAACTCTTCATTTTTGATGGAATGACCTTATATTCATGGAAGGAGATTGTCACAAGGTTACAAAAAGACAATGGTTTTTGCCGTAGGACGTGGAAAAAAAAAGAAGAGGGGGATCGCTTTGTGAAGGTCAAAAGACGAGCCTGTAGAAAGAGTGGTGACCCAGGGGGAAAAGCCCTCCCAGTGATTCTGGTGGATTCTTCTGGATTATGGGACGTTTGTCCAAATACGTGAAACACAGAGAGACGGACAGTCATATTGAGACCAATGTAAGCGATATGCGGAAAGTTGTTGTTAGCTACTGTTGCTAGGCAGTACAAGTTGAATATTTTGGTTGTACGCCCTCTGCCGGCAAATACTGCAACGAAAAATGTGCTGAACGCACTGAGCATAAGCGCCTCCGTACATGCTTGTATGGTCGCAGGCCGTCTGCGGAGACCCGCACGAGTATAAAGACGGCTTTATGGTGCGTGGAGCCAGGCGTGGAGCCAGGCTATTGAAGTCGAATGTTAGAAAACATGGAAAAACATAATATGAAAAACAAGTTGTGATAAAATTTCTGTCTAAAACAACTCTACACGCAGAAAAGTAAAGTTTATAGCCTATCATTGTGACTCCATGGGCGCCGCCATTATTCTCCGACTTACTTTGGTGAAGTGGGGGTAGGTCGATCAGCCCCGACTTCGCTAGTAGGAGGTCCCACTTTGACAGGCATTCCAGTGCACATTTTGTAGTTGGATGTAGGATAAGTCCCACGTCCAACTGGTTTGGATGGGCTCTGGAATGCACCATTATAGCAGGGTTTCTCCTCAGGAGCCACTGCAAACCATTTATTTGATTCCGGTGTGACAGAGTGAGGAAACTTCTAAAACATGCAGGGCAGTAGGTCTCCAGGACCAGGGTTGAGCAACACTGGCTTTATAGTGGAGGTGTTGCCACGAAGACTTAATCAGGAAGCAAGTGCTACAAGTCAAAGTTAATCAAAGTTTTCCTGTTTGCCCAGACTAAAATGCAACCTAGACGTCCAGTATATGGAGTCAAATGGATTTAGTTTTTAAACAAATGTATAGTACTCCTCATGTATCCTCGTGGAAGAGCTGATCCCGCCAGTAAAGGACGAGAATGTGATTGACAGGCAAACAGATGCTTGCAACGGTCGCTGACTCGGCCAAAAATAATCCTGGCAGAATAGACAGAAATTCACCCAAAAATATCCCACAGATAGAAGCAGCAGGGTAATTATATGATCTGGAACATGGACGAGGAGAGGACTGACTCTGCATCTGTACAATCTGGATCCCACACTGGGAAAAAGTAGTGCCACATGACAGATGAAACAAACAAACAAAGCAATGTTGAAAGGGGTGAGAAATCGTGGACATATTCCGGAGGTAACGGCTTGATCTTCTTAAGGATTTAAGTGTTTGACTGTTCTGTAAATAGACATCGCATCTGATTACAAACAGAATGTATCTACTTTCTCAGCTGGGACTTCATGGATAACTTTGTGGAACTGTTTTTAGAGAATTGTACGGTGTTAGTGGGATGACGGTAGGGCCTAGCCCATGCACCAAGTAAGAACTCACTCAATGGGGAAAGTAAAGCTCAGGTGTCCTTTTCAGAGGCCTTGTGAGGGGTTTCCAGTTGTTTTTCCAATACGAGTCAGAGGAGATTGGAAACTAATGGATGAAAACCGGTGCGGCATCCCAATCAGATTCCTGATAAAATGAGAAATAAATAAATAAAATTGTCATCCATTTTGTCTCATTTCATGTCAACCAGGCTTAGATTAGGAAACAGAAAACCACAAAACTGCATGAGAGAAGACTGTCCCTGTGGGAAAACAGCTATAGGAGTTGATATGTCAGCAGAAAAAAAAATTCACTTTACTATGAACATCACTTTGTTGACATTCAAACATGACACTAGGCAAGGGGATTTTGATATTTAAAGCTTGTTTTGGCAAAAGAAGAAAAGTCAGGGAATCTCGAGAGTCATCTGGATTAATCGTATGGGAACCATGAACATCTGTACAAGATTCTGTATCAATCCATGTAGCAGATGTTCAGATATTTCACAGGATAAGTGAGAACAGGCCAGTGGCAATAGACGCAAAATGAGGGGAACATCGGGATTGTAGAGAGTCATCCTTTGGGCACAGTGGATGTCAGACAGATGGAAGACAGAGGCTGACATTACTGAATTTGTTTTTAAATAATAACACTTGGAGAAGATTGGTATTTTCAAAATTTGAGATTAGACAAAGATGTGGCGTTTAAAGTGAGGTAGCACTGGGTCACGCGGAGTATGTTCGCCATCATGACAAAGACTTTGAGAACCACAGCGTGAATGTGTTTTCATGCCATGCGTACTGTGTTTACTGTGAGAGTTCCAGTACAGGTTATCTGAGTAAGTACATAACTGCAGTGCACTACTGTAGTACTGAGATATTACCAACTCATTAAAGGTCTCTATCTACTGGTTCCTCTTATGTTGTGTTCCCACGACAGGAGGCACGGGGGAAATGTCTCATCTCAGCGTGGTCTTACAGTCTATTTCCATCTGTGGCCAGACAACCCAAACTGCTTATATTTCCAGCTGCAACTAGATATGTTGTATTGCTTTTGGGACACAAACAACAGACTGACCTGACAGGCCATGGTGGCTCAGCAACACAAGTGAAGGAAAGAAACCATTAGAAAGAGGGGGAGGGGGGGGGGATTGGGAAACTGCTAAGGACTTTAGACAGATGGTTTACCATACCATAAATAAGCACATCATCTGTCAACACAGCGGCACGGCACAATGTGCTGTGGTGTACTGAGTGTTGAGATTTAAAAACATCTGCAGCCTCCACTGTCAAATCAAACTGCAGCTCTGTGATCAAAATGGTGGGAGAAATGGGCCAGAAACGAAGGACAATAATTGCATCTGCCTCTCAGGCCACAAGTCTTTCCACTTAACGATCTTTATGTTGTAGTTTATGTCTCGGCTTGCCTCCAGACGTGGAAACACATAGGTGGGCCAAAGCAGGGCTAATCAGGTAGTCAGTCAGAGTGTCAAGCTTACACAACAACTGCAGGAGCTTCACTGCCTATCTGCGGCAACGCTGTGGTTGTGTTTCCTCACTAACTCCACATCAAACTGTGCAGATGACAGTGCAATTACCCTCCAATGTTCAGAGCAGGAAATTTCCCAGCAACCTCAAATCATCTGACACTTACACTAACACCGAAGCCGAGTAAAGGGCCACCAAAATTGCATCTTACAACTTAATGACAAGCAGACACTGTAATGAGCCATTGAGGTAAAATATCGTCATAAAGAAGTCTGTTCCCATGAAGAGCTTCATTCTGGAATGTGACATCTTTTATCAGGAGAGAGCGAAACTATTTTGAGGTTAAATAAATCATCTAATCGAGCCTTCAAAGGGCTCACATATCCCTACTTAACAGCACACTCCAGTACACTCAAGTGATATATTTCCATTTTCCTGGCCTACTTTATGAATTTATTGCACGTGCACTAAAGAGGAAGGGCCATTTTTACAGGCTCATTATTTTCAGGGTTTTTTAACGGGGATTTTTACAGTGCATGCTTGATGCTTCTCCTGTGACCATGTGATTTTTGGATGTGCCTCCCTTGTCCTGTATTTGAATACACCCTGACGTCATGCCAAATTGTGCACGCCTGTCTGCTGTCAATATGTGTTTGTGTGTCTGCATGAGGGAGAAAGAGAGAGACGTGATGATGCTAGTTAATCAAACCATGACGTGTGCTTGCTACACGTGACAATCAATGTTCATATGTGACAGTGGCTACAAAGAGTGCCGAGTTAGAATTCACTGTGAAACTTCAAGTCGGTCAGATGATGTCAGCTAAGGAGGCGGGCGCTAATCTTTTCTGCGGGTGGATCGCTTTCTTCCACGCTCAGCAATGTTGGTCACATGTGTCCTCAAACCACTGCATCCCCACAGTTGGAGCATTCAGGCCTGTACTTAAGGCTGTCGACATGCGAGCCAATCTTGTATGACAGACGACTGACGGTGACCCGTCATCTCATGTCAGGATTCCTGGTCGTCTTCATCAGCTGTTCAAACGGGAGCACATTCCAACTACTTTTGCTCAGCTCCTTAATATCGCCTTATCACTGGGCATCTAGACCACAAGTCTTCTTGAAATAGGATGTGCCTGATGTATATAACCAATTCCATTCTACTTCCTGCAGAGTCTAAACGCCTACTAAATGCACTCTTTCCAAATCCACATAATCTATTTTTTTTCTCTCCTGGTAGAAATAAAACATAATAAGAGGGATATGATATTTTAAGACGTTAGTGATTCTCACTGCAACATCAAATGAGGCAAGTCAAGAGGTAAGGGCAGCAGTTAATAAGCCCTAAATTATGATTTTTTTTTTCTTTTATAAGAAATTATAGGGTGAAGATATTAAAAGGCTGTACACTTTTTGATTATGTACTAGCAGTGTTCAAGGAGACTAAATATGTTTCCAAGGAAATGACAAATAGGACAGCATTCAAGCATCAAATATAAGAGTTTTGTGTAATTGTGTGGATGAGACATCTTGTCATTGACTAAAATCCATGAAATTGTCAGAATAAGGGTCCACGTGGCCCCTTTGCGATAATATTCTAGGTCTGGTAACATCCTCTAAATACATGATTAAGTAGTGCAGACATTTAAGGGAGCCACTGGAATAGTGTGGGCTTATTAAGGTGAGGTTGTATTCATGTCACACTGTGCAGTGGCAGAAAAGCTTAACGTGAGCAGTAAAGAAGCCTCATTATGCTCAGTGGAGTGTGAATATCAGTGTGGCGAGCGGGGCGGTGAACTTCAACTGTGTGTCTGTCAGTGCATTCCACCGACCTGTCCAGGTGTTCGCCGGGCAGCGGACTGAACAAGGCTGTCTGCAGGACCACCTGTTCACAACAATTAAGATTACACACATGCTCCAACAATACGAGCCGGTGAAGTGTGCACAACGTGTGACTTACACAGGAACGGTGTTGTAATGTAATGTAAGTACAAATACTATGTTATTCTACTTAAGTACAAAATTTGTATCTGTACTTGTCTTTGTTATTTATATTTCTAGCAAATTTTACTTTTACTCCACTACATTTCCTCTAACTGTCTTTGTTACACGTTACTACCAAAAAAAATCAGAAGAAGTGTCAGTAACGGTCTGTATTTATACAATGCTTTTCTCGTCTTGATGACTATCAGTTTTGCCTTTCACCCATTCACATATCTTTCATTCCCATTCACACTCTGCAGCATGGGGTTAAGTGTCTTGATCAAGTGCATTTTATATCAGAAAATTACTGATACTTAAGTACAGTAAATGTCATAAAAAAGTGACTTCAAGTTCTACCAGGTCACTTCCTGGTAAGATACTTGTACTTTTATTCAAGTATCCCTTTAAGTTACTATATACAAGACTGCATATGAACGATATGCCATTTTGCCTACTTTAATTGACTAGCACTGTAACACTGTAAGTAATGTGTATTTCTAGAGCACATTTAAATACAACATAATCATAACCGATGGTGCTAATGCTAGATTTGTAAGGTGAGTGACCCAGGAAGAGTTAAAATCATGCATACAGAAAACATAACACTACAGAAGACACATCTTAAGTGTGTTTCCTTGTGTTTTGGGGGAGGGGGTTTATTCACATGGTGGTATCACTTTTGTCGCTGTATCGGTACAATGCGAGGAGAGCATAGTGTTATTTATGCCGTATAATAAAACATTTCACTGACAGTTCCACAGCTGTGCCTGAAACAGTGCCTGAAATGATTTGACTTACTTCAGGAACTCCTGCAAATGATTATGACAGAGTGGAACAGTTAAATGTTGAGCCTTAAGCAGCATTAAAAAAAATATCTGCATCCTCTATTGTTAGGGAATCTGAGCTGCCAGGTGTCCGTGTGCATCCCAACCACAAGTGAAACTTCTGCTAAAGAATTTAGAAAGCTAAATGTGTATCAACTAGAGGTGGGACCAAATATTGATTTTGTGATATATGGTTGTCCTCCCCTGCCCTTCCTCCAATATGATAATCAATATACCAGAGCAAATACCGATATTTTAATTAACAAATTGAGGCACTCTGTAGAAAGTAGAAATCTCTTCTGAAATCTCACCACCAAAAGATAGAACTGTGTTATGATTGGCCAGCTAACGAGCGCTTTCTCAACTGTCTTGTGATTGGTCAGGTAACCGGAAGTGACGTAACTGGCACAGCAGCTCTCAGAAGCGAAGCTCCCCCCTCTGGAACGGTGGATGCACTGCTACTCATTATCAAAACGTTGTTTTAACAATGTTTAAAAATGGCCTCTTCACGACTTCCCGCCGCAGTCCCTTTTACGCCGTTGACCCAGAGTCAGAAGACACTGTCGCAAGTGGAACACCTCCACAACGGACGTTCTTCTTCTTCTGCGGTTCAATGTACGCAGCCGGATGTGCCCGGACTAGCTTCTTGCGCAGGAGGATCTGCGGTTCAGGAGACGGGATTCTTACGTAACGACTCCAGGCTTTATCAGACCACTTGCAGAGCCCGAGAGCACAATAAAACCCAGCTTTCTCAGCAGTGGCTGAACTGTTTGTTTCGAAACTTTAGGGCTTCATAAACGAGGTAATGGCGCAGATACACACACCACAAAAACAGCGTTAATTGGAGCTTCCGGTGTATGGGAGCTTCAGGTGTGGAAGTTCCATTGCTACATTTAACCACACAAATGGCAAAACAATAATAATATTATTGTGATGATTTTCTGCACTTTTATTAGGCAAAACGAAGAAGTGAGTCACTTGAATGTAAATCTGCCACAGCAGTGATAAATCACTTTTAAAAATAGAAAGCAAAGCCACTGACTGAAGTTTGAAAGTAAAAAAAAATAATAAAATACGAGCAGCTCTTAAAGGCAGCAGCAGAGCTCCGCTGATGCCAAGAATCACTAGAGCTCTTTCATCTGCGCGTGCTAAATGATGCTGCGCGCTGATTGGCTGCCGTCCGCTGACTTGTGTCCATCCATCCCGCGGCCCTCTCTCTCTCTCTCTCTCTCTCTCTCTCTACCTCTACCTCTCTCTACTTCTCTCTCACACACAGAGCCGGGCTGAGTGCTCAGTGCTCCTCCCGGTGATCCCCGACAACACCACCACCACCACCCACCACCGCTGCTCCTCCTCACATACACACAGTCACACACACACACACACACGCAGACAAACACACACACACTCATGAGTTCACTCCGTGTCTGTGCGTACCACCGGCTCCTGCAACCTGCCGACTTCACCTGAACCTGCAAAACAAACCATGCGTGCACACTGCATTGTGCGTTACCGCAGGTTATTGCTACTTGTGTGCGCACTCAGGAGGTAACTGCGGGAGGTATGAGCTTGCATGCATGCCATCATCATCATCATCATCATCATGGATTGCCTTTTTCTTCTGATGTGGACTTTACCCATCCCGCTGGTCGGCTGCACCTCAGTCAAGCTTCTCTCCACCCTGCTGTGCTGGAATATCATCAAGGCATGTGGCATTTAAGTACACACACTTGAATTCAACAAATGCAACCTAAACCTGTGTGTTTATTTTATGCATTTATGACCAAGCAGCTGCTGCTTGTGCAGTAAGATGACAATTCATGTCATCTCTAATTAAAACTCATGTTTTGACTTCCACTTATATATCCTCCTGCAACCTGTTGCTACCTGTCCATTAACTTTTTCTTTTCTTGCAGACTCTGCACATTTACTGCTCACACACCTCCCACACCGTATCGGCCAGCTACTCTTCCACTGACAGTGGATTAAATCATGGTGAGTTTTTTTTTTTGTTGCCTTTTGACATGTGTGGATGAAATTCAGGGGTTTGGATATTGGGAGACCATATTAAGATAAGATAATCCCTTGTGAACATTTTACTGTCAGTGTCACAGGAGGTGACAGGTCTAAAGCTAATGTGATACAAATGTTTGGGACCCTTGTTAAGGTTGTTTTAAAAACAATTTAGTGACTCTGGCTGCGGTAGCTGTTGAGACAAGACCATTGATTGCATGTAGGGATTCATTCTTGTCTGCCTTGTCCTGTAGAAACCAAGGAAACAAGTTGAGGTGATTTACATACTCTGATTTACTTAGAGACAAAGGCAAATGGGCTTCTTTCTCAGGTTGTGCAGAATGCATCCTACAAGGTTATTTTTTGAATGAAGCAGAAGTTGCATCCTTTTAAAAAAAAATAAACCTGAAAGAGTCAGGAAACTGTAAGAGAAAACTTATGGAAATGTTGTATCTCCTCTTTTACAACTGTGCTCCTCTGACAGTTTTAAACCTATGTTTTTTTGTCTTGAAAAGCTGACCCATATTTTACATGTGTGTATGTATGGATCGGTGCACCTTCTGTTAAAATCCATCTGTGATCTATATGATGATGATGTGATCGATCTGTCTGACTGTCTATCATCATTGGGTTTTGTTAAGGAAAACCTAAATGTGCTCGTCTGGTAGTCACTAAATTGTCTTTTCTGGTGGACTGGTTTGATTTCAGAATAAATAGCAGGACATATCAATCATAGCCAGGGCAGAAATGCATGTATGCAGAAATGTTATAGAAATAGGCAGAAAAAGCCTTAGAAGATATGAAGGGGTTAACACACTCAGTATGTTTACATGACATAAAAACAAAACACTCATTTTGGTTCAGTCCGACTAAAAGCAGAAATACATTTTAACACGTTAGTCTGGATAAAATTGTACTAAATCAAATTTCTCAAAGTCGGACTAACTCATCAAGTTAACATGGTTGGGAGACGAAGACAGTTGCTGTAACTACATGGGTTACAACCATAGCACGACTTAACTGTGCATGGACACATCCTGACTGATTCTTAGTGGTTTTTGTTCATATTATGGGCCACTTACGACAATATATCCTCCTTGGTCAAATGTACTGGACATACTGTAACTAAGAACTAATTCAGATTTTAGAACACCAGTGAGTCACAACAAATTATTGGAAGTATCATGACATTTTTGTTGTTTTTATCCGTCATCTCCTCAGACTACGAGTTTGTAACGCCAGTGGAGGTGGACTCTGACGGCGGATACCTGTCCCATGATGTGAGCAGGCACAACCGGCGCAGCAAGAGGTCTCTCTCTTCTTCTTCTTCTTCTTCTTCTCTGCACTTCCAGTTATCTGCCTTTGGGCAGAACATGCACCTAGACCTGCATTCATCCTCTGTGGTCGGCCCGGGTTTCACAGTGCAGAGTCTCGGCTTGAATGGCATCACCACGGTGATGGGGGATGCAGGTTTTCACAACTGCCTGTATCAGGGATTTATCCGTAACTTGTCGGGCTCCACAGCTGCCATCTCGACGTGCTCCGGACTGGTGAGTGTCTGCAAGTTTCTTGCTATTTTATGATTTTTTTAAAACTGATTTGATGTTTTCTAAATGGTCTGAGAAAGTGAATCGTCCAATGTTATTGTGGGGGCAGTGTAGCCAAGAGATCAACCTATTCACAACTATCATAGGAAAGAATGAAACATTATGAAATTCCAAATCATAGCTACTATGTTTTTACCTTTTGTTATTGAAGGTGCATTTTTTTTTCAAATGTATGAAGACACTTTATGCAAGGGCAGCATTTGTGAGCTTTCACATCAACACCATGTTTTCATTTTCTGAAAGGTTTAGAGAACATTAAGGAAATAAAGGCGCTCAGTCATCACATCAGGCCTTGCCAAAATTATGGATGAACTGTAACATGACATCATACTCATGAGTATAAGCATCAGTTTCTTGTGCTTTGTCCTGAACCTCTTTGAACACTGGGAGGAGTGGAAAATAGACAGTGAATGGGGGTAAAATGAGGAGAGCGGAGACATCACTATGCTCATATCGCAGTGCAAGGAGAAAGGCTATAATTTTACACAACTGATTATAACTGTTCATGTACAAACACACCTGACTTACTGATGATCAGAATGGAAGGAACAATCGCAGAAGATTTGGTTGACTAAATATGTATCTGTAATATGTACTATTCAAGGAAATATTTCAGAATATAGGAATATGTACCAATTGTTCCTTTAGAGAGTAAAAAAAATATTAACTTCAACCTCATCTTTAGTACAAAGCTTGGATTTAACCTAGCTTTAGCCCGAGCAGTGATTTAAGCACTCAAAGTTACTTCATGATCCCGTGACAGTGTGCTCTACAAAACCCCCTCAGAACTTTTGAAATGTTTTTTTTTTCTTTTTCCATTTTATCTATCTCCAAAAGTGAGTTTCATCTTATAGCGGTAATCTCAGACATATCTACTTTCTGCCTGGAGCATAAAGTGTGTCCCATGAGGAAAACTAAAGGTCCAGTCCAATATTTCCGCAGTGACAGTGACCAGTGCTGGTGCTGTCTGTAAGTATTTGCCTCAAGGCAGCATTTCATTTTTCCAGGCAGACAGGAGACATTTGAGGACATCTAGATATTGATATGGAAGATAAAACCTGCCGCTGGAACAGGTCAAAGGAAGAATATTTAGATTTCTCCCCTATGAGTACATGTAAAATATGTTCTATAAGGGAAAGAGCTTTTCTGCTAAAGTACAAACGGTTTTTCAGATCCTCCAAAGCAGACTAAAGCCTCTTTCACGCTAAAATCAACAGGTAAACATGAGATTGTGGAACCCTGGTGAACATGCTTAAAGAAGGCAGTTAACACCATCCCAATTGAAAAACACAATCAGTCATGTGTTCAAGTCAAAATATTACTGCCAATAAAAAACTCGGACAGTCCAAGCTACTGACTTTTGGCGTGTTTCCACTGAGTTGAACAGTTTGGTACAGTATGGTACTCATTATTTTGCCTTTCCTTTTGGAATAGTACCAGAAAAACAGCCCCAAACATTCCATTTTCAGTACCCTTCCCTTACCAGAGTAATATACGGTATGGTACAGGTTGAGGTAGACCCCCGACAGTCAGCTGATTGGACGACAGAAAAGTGTCACTCCCTTGCAACCGGTGATTCTTCAGCGCCCGTAGTCTATTCTCATACAAAGCTTGACGTCTTTGTGAGACGAACAAATAGGTACCATTCTCAGTTGAACCGCTTTACTGTTCCAAACCGTACCATGGTTTTGATCAGCTTGGTTGATTCTGTTGATTTGATTTGAATCAACAGAACAGATTTGACGATCATTAGGAGCTGCTCTTGTCATCCTCCATTTGTGTTTAATTTACATTCAACATGCATATATTTTCCCTTTAAAGCACGAAGACTGCAATTATAAGATCACCTGTTTTCGTGTGTGTTTTATGGGGTGCCTGGACCCCTAGCTACCAGCACACACACATTCCTTGACTCATCCCACCAGCCTGAAGCAGATGGACACACTACACTCCATAGAAGTCATACTTCCATTTATCATCCAGTCTACATACCTCCTCTTACCTCCTTCTTCCCTTGCTTGCCCTGCTCTTTTGTCCTTTGTTTGCCCTCCTTCTACACCTTCTCTTGTTCTCAGCAATTAAAGCCAGGGTGAAGTCTGAGCTGCCTGGCTGGCACTGCAAATCTTCGCATTGTCCCTTTCATTAGGCTTGCTCCCACCCACAGTAAAACGCCACTATTCTGGTCTCTTAAAAGCGCTGTGACTACAGAATGTGATTGGGCCATGATTGCATTTCAATAGGCCTCGATTTGGGCTTTGATCTATTTTTTACTCCTCTCCTCTTCAGCTTGTGCTTTGTTATGTTTTCTTTCTTTCTATTCCAAGTGGGACTTTGGGGTCTTTGTTGGTTGGATATTCACTCAGGAAGTTTAAATAGTCATGTCTCATATCATTATATTTCTGGCAGATTAGCAGCCGAAATTAAAGTTAATGAAATAACCAAGACAAAGTGCATGAAAAGTGAATTCTCCGCCTTTCACCTCCTGTCTGTCGCTTCTTCTTTTCAGTGCATCCATCTGTGTGTGTTGTTAGACCTATGCAAGGCTTAAAACAATGAAAGCAGTTAACCCCTGCTTTTCATCTGGCCCCCTGCCCAGAATATTTGGATTAAGTTCAAATGAGGAACAAGGCATTTAAGACAGCTTGATGCAGTGACAGGCTCGAGGAAGAGATTAAACTGGGATTAAAGCAATGCAAAAGAGGAAGAAGTCATTAGAAAAAAGGAAAAATAGACATGGAAATCTAAGTAAAATAGGGAAAAGCAAAGAGGGTGAAGCAATGAGTGACAAGTGAGCATGGGCTGGCCTCGGCTGGGAGTGTAGAGTGCGGTGCAAGAATAATGTGAATTCATTATCTTGGGTGGAAGCTCTCAGGGAGGCTGGATGGTCTCTTTATAGAGAGTTGGAGAGATGGACTCAGTTTATGTCAAAGAGCTTTGGAGGAAAAAAATGAAGTGAGCGCAAAAGAGAAAAATCGCCGTCTCATTCTTCATGTCATTGTCTCCTTTCAACAGAGAGAAGGAAAGAGGAGAACAGGGAAAAGAATGTCCCTGAAATAGGGTTTTTGGACTTGACCCCGCTTGTTAATAGTGTAGAGGTGTCAACACCAGCTACTGGGCCAAACCAAGCTCAGCCTGTTTTAAACATTCATCCTGGCCCAGACCAAGCAGATGGAAGTGGGATTCCGCTGTTTTAATGAAGGATATTGTGAGATGGAATTAAGAGCAGGGCAGGATGGATAGATGATTGCCAAAGAGGGATTTTCCATTGCAAATCCTCATTAATTGAACATGGCGATACTCACTGTTTTTTAATTATTCTCTCCGCGTCCTCACAAAGCACTGCACTCATGTATGCGAGTGAAATTAAGTTGTCTCTTTGGCTTTTGCATGAGAGATGAAAGGATGTCATTTTCAGACGTAATGCTCTCTGACGTGCAAGAGGAGGGAAAGAAACCAGGGGAGGGCCCTCTTACTTTCTTCTTTTCAGTGTTTCTCATCTGAGGTCACACTGCTGCTTGACCCCAATCCTCTCTGCTCAGGCATATGGGTTGTGGTGAGGTGGGGGGTGTGGGTGGTTGTAGGGTTTCGACCTGGACTCTTACAGGTTCTTACCACTGTATGTAGTACAAGTTCAGAGCTGCTCTCCACTCAAGTGAATGCAGGAAAAATAAATGATTTACTGCTCACCTCTATCCTCCAGCCCCCTCCCCAGGACAGGATTCTTCTCTGGAGTGATTAGGGCAGACCTAAGTCGGTCAGAAAAATGCTCACTGTGTCATAAATATGACACTTTTCTTAGCAGCTGGGCAATTTAATAATTGGCGAGCTGCATAGACAAATGTATTAATAAATCACAGACAACAGATACATAAACCTTTGGATATGTATATTACTAAATTAGGCTGACAACAGAATTTATCAGTTTCATCCCTAAATAAATTATAGAGATTTACATATGCGGATATAGGCCCCTGCAAAGGTCACAGGTATGTTATTTTGTAATTAGTTATATGTGTGAAGTCTAAATATTCACTAATTATAAGAAGCTTTTGACTAAGGATATCTGTCTGTGAGCAACAGCATATCTAAAAAAGTAAGACTTGGATTACATTTTTCTGAGGATGTAGGTTATGGCCCAAGGATGAAATTATTACATTTTGATTCAGATACAGATTATTGTAACACGTAGGCTTGTTAACCTACTGGGTTACAAGCGTGTACTGACGGTGGGGAACTCCCTGGCCTCTGTGCTCTCCAAGTGCTTTCTCTAGTTTAGTATTGTTGTTCAGCATAGCTGCTTATAATGAAGTATTGCTTGTGTCCATCATCTTTACTGCTTCAATATAAAAACCATTTAAGATGAATGCACCCAGTGTCAGGCTAGCTGTGTCAGGTTGTGACAGAGCTGACCTTGACCTTTACTGTGACCTCTCCCATGCCCCCAGCAGGCCAGGTCAGAGACAGGTTGGGTTCTATGGAAACTGAGCATGCAGGTTCAGATAAACCAATGGGTTCGATTTAAAGGGATCACTTTTCTCCTTGTGTGGCGCTGTCTTTAGGTTGCTTCACTGAGTGTCGAACAGTGTCATATCCTAACTTTCCAGTATGTGGCATCCAATTGTGAGAGGATATTGGCTGTTATGTAAGTTCAACTGCACAGGATTTGATGCATTGCAATTGAACTACTTCCCTTTTTATATTCCTCTAGATACCTCTATGTTAGTATGGATGCTTATAACTTCTGATATTGCACTGAAATACCCATCTGGATGTAGACCCCTTTTTCATTTTCAAATAGTCATATGGATGTAGTCTTAAAGTGTGTTTACTTTCCGTGGTCCCTTTTTCTTTACATTTAAATTTCTCCAGTATTTTTCTATATCTTACATACTTGTCATCTTCTGTCTACTATGGTTTGGCTGCAGATAAGCACAGGAGATGGACGTGTGGTGATGGCATCACATTTTATAGCCTAACGTGTGTTTGCACAGCCACTTGTGAAAGGAAGAAAGTGTCAATACACCCCTCCTTTATTCTTCTGTCGCAGCACCCCGCCGTCTTTTCTCTGTCAGCTTAGATCAAACCTGCTGTCTGGTGGCCGTTGTTGACACGGTGACGCATGTTGTGGCAACCACTGGTGACTGTTGTCCGACAGGAGCCCAACCTCTGTCTGTCTCCAACAGACAGAGGGCTCCACGTGGTGTGAAAAAAAGCATTTGCCCTTTCCCGAGCCTTCTCCTTCTTTGATTGCTGGATGCAACTGTAGCCTCTGGAGGGCTTTGAGGTTGAAGGACATATCACAATGTGATGGGTTTACAACGTAAGCACATGTGTGTGATCTCCAGTACTCCAGTACTTGTTGGCTAATTTGGATAATTTGACATCCTTCTCAAAAGTCTTTTTCCTCCACATCAAAGGATCTTTTGATCCTTTGGATTTGTTTTTTCGAGTAAAAGTTAAACATGTATTAAGTCAGTTCTAACAGAATTCATGTATAGGATATTTATATGACATTCATATGTGTGTAAACTACATCTGGAAAATAAAACAATTTGGCCAAAAGGCATACATTTAACTCCTCAAAAGCTCTGTTTGAATATTTAACATATGTAGATGTTGTAATCCCATTAGAGCCCTCATGGAGCTTAGAGACAGAATATGATTACTCATCTGTCGGGATGGAGGCAACACATGATGTGTGCACGTTTGCCAGTGTGCTTCAAATCCCACAGGCTTTTGCAAAGTAAAAATGACATTTGAATGACCGATTTCCAGACACCACTCAAGTCATTTGTACCTGTCCATTTTCTGTAAAGGCCAACAAATTGGAACAACGTCCCTCTACAATGTGCTGCTCTGGCTTGGCCATAATTCAGGGACGGGGCTGGGCCACAGAGGAGCTCAGAGCTTGGCGCTACAAGAGGAGAGTGGCCCGGAGCAGTTCCCTGGTGGTCTGGACGCTGACAGTGATGTAGTGCCCACCGTTAGATGCCAGCAGGAGAGGGGGTCAGGTTCTCAGCATGGGTGTGGGATGGTTTTGTGTGTGTGCGCTTTTATGTCCTTTTTAGTCTGTGCAAGGTCTCTCTCTCTCACACAAGACAAATGGTTGGTGTTCAAGTCTTCAAGTGGATGCTGCAACTTCTACAAACAGAACCCATACATCAAATCTGACCTACTATTGTCACCGCTGCATTACATTCACTGGTGCTGTGGTGAAACAGTCCAGGCACATGAGGAGTGACAATTGGACTGGTACATTTCAGGACAGACTCTAAGTATAGGTTGTTGTTTTTTACAAAAGGGTGGCCGACTGTTGTTTGAGGTACATTTCTTTCCAGTGGTAAAGTTTAGAATTTAAGTTGCCACAGTAGCTGTGATTGCAGGGAGTGACCACTTGGGCCACCTGATGATGGTATATGTTGAAGATTGTTGCAGTAATGCATGATGCTTTTCTGCGCATGTTATTGGAGTTTAGTGGATCAGTGGTTCACCGCTTCATCTTTCAACTGGAAGGTTGTTTGATCTCACGACTCTGCTAGTCTACATGCTAATGTGTCCCTGACACTTGACCCCAACTTGCTCCTCATGCCGATGCTGGCAGCGGGTTATGGTTAATGTGAGAGAAAATGCGCTGCACATACTGTAGATGCACTGTGAGAATGTGGGAATGAATATGTGTGTCAAGCTGCATTGCGTATAAATATACATTTGTGTAGTAGTATCACTGGATATGATAAGCTACTGTAGAAATATATTATTCCTTTTTAGAAAAAGTGATTTTTTTTTTAGTTCTTTACAACTTGCACTGAGTTCATTTAGCTTCTCTGGGCGATGGGGTGTGACTTCCAAATTCTGCCAGCTCCACCTTTCCATTTTATGCTTCCATTTTATAGGGTTTGGTTGACCTTTTCTGGAAAATTGAGAAGTCACCATCTCTCACATTTTCGAGAAATTTTGGAATAAGTTTCTAAGTTAATTTTGACTTTATTTAAATTACATTGTTGTCATTTGCATCACACTAGCGCTGCATTTGTAAGTCAGTAAAAGTGTCAGAGTAGCACCGTAACCAGTTAGAGTACAGTTAACGACACTTTGAAGAACAACATTTCCATGTGTATGAACTGGTGTGGGAGTTGCCTGTTCTGTTTCCTGCTGTGTCTACACTGGATAACGAGTAGGACTGTTGCCCATAGGCTCCTAATGACAAAGGACTCACCCAGCACCATCACTTTTTCTCTTTGTGTGTGTGCGTGTGTGTGTATGCCCACCTCTGCTGTGTTCCCCAGACACATTCACAGGGTGTCACTAGGTTGTTCAAAGACAATTAGTGAGGACAAACAAGGAAGAAAACCCTGGGCTATTGGCACACTGTGAGCCTCATCAGTCGTACATGATGAGGGTTATCTAGACATGGTATCACCAATGGGGTGATTGTAAATGACTTTGCTGCAGTTGACCAATCTGCCTGTGTTTCTCTATCCTCTTTTGCACTCAAAAACCCCATCCTAATGTTTGGCTCTTGCAGTGGGAATGGACAGTGGAGTTAGCACTGAATCTGCTCTTAGAAGTTAGAGATAATGTAATCACAGTAACACCGTCTTTTGTTTCCATTGTACTTTCGCATCATGTGCACCACATTGGATGTTTCTGGATTGTTTGTGATGTGAAATATGACTCACCAGAGGTAAAATACAAACTAGATTGCACATGGGAAATTAGTCACGAATTCCCCTTTTTTTGTTTTGCAGTTTTAGCCATGTTTTAAAACCCCACATATAACCACAAATTTGATGCATAAAAGTGAAACTGTGAAATGCATTCTTTAGACATTTAAGTTCCAGTTTTGTAAGATTTTGTGACATCTAATGGTGAGTCCAAAGTTGCTGTTCTTTATATGCAAATTAAGCTTCTGCTAACCCTGTAGGAGCATGGTGGCCCAAGATGGTAGCCCCGGTAAAGCAAGTTTGGCTACAAAGGGAAAGTGATTGTTTATTTTAAAGTGATTATACACTATTATAAACATACTTCAGGGTTGTATATTTAGTTCCTGACCATAAACCCTCTTAAATGTTACACAGTGGACCTTTAAAGGAAGAGGCAGCACCCTGAAGAAGAAGGCAGAAATGCAACACGATGATTCTATTGAAGAAGTCAGATGCCTGAAGGGCCTCCTCCTGCTCTTGAATGATTTTTTTCCCTCCACATCACAGACTGTGCTCACATGATGTTCAGCTGAGCTGGAGTGCAGATGTGCTTTACAGTGCAATAATCACCGGCTTGGGGCTTCTCACCACTTGGCCCTAGTCTTTAACAGCATGTAAGCACTTACTCATTTGCCTTATAATATAATGGTGGGAAGCCTTAAAAGAAGCTACAGTGTATAGAGTGACAAGCTAATGATGCCTTCTCCCCTCACATAAATCAGTATGTTGCCAGACACACAGAGCTTTTTGTTGGAGTGAGTTGTTTTTTTTATTTTATCCAAGGAAAAGGAAAATCATGAGAGAGATGTGTTATTTTCAAGCTGAAAATAGTAGCATTGCTGGACTGGAAGTGGCCCGACTCGGCCTGTAATCTGTCTGCAAGGATTGAGGAGTGAGAGAAAGTCAGAGAAATGTGAGTCTGCATGTAAACCTGAGTGAAAAGCAAAGTGGTGAGTGCTTCCCTCCCTTCAATCAAGCTAAGTCCCACAGGTGTTAATGTACCTGAAAGACGAAAGCGATAACTACAGGTCTGCTGTAACATCACCTGTTATCTCCTCTGGTGTTCACAGATGCCATGTAGAAGCCTGTGAAGCTCCATATAGACCATTTATCTTTGATGTCGTACCAGCACTTTCACCACATTACAGAGCTTGATATACCAATAATGATGTTTATGTATTATTTACATATAATACATATAATATGATCACCACGATATTCAGCAATATGACATGTGTTATCATACCTGTCTCTACAAACAGTAAACAAAGTCTAACAAAGTTAAATCATTGGAATTGGTCTATGTCATCTAAAGAAAGAACATACCTGAATTCTCACAATGCCATTCCATAGTGTGATGTTTTAGAGAATCTGAGAATCACTGTTCTACCAAGAATGCCTCTCTCATTTCAACCCCTTCCTGTCCTTGTACCACAATCCACCATGGTCAACACATATCTGGCAAATCAGGAAACCAAGAATCCAGCTTAAAATACTGATGGCAACAAGAGGGAAAGAAGGTCTTGGTTTACCCAAATCAACACTGTGCCCAGCTCAGCAGAGAGTAGTGGTGGCTTGAGTGGTCATGGATTTAGAGTGTAGAAGGGTTTCTGTTGAAATACAATCCTTTCCAGACATTTTGCTGTTTACTTTTTTTTTCATTTGTCTTGGGAAAATGAAATCGAGATACAAGCAGCACCTGAACCACAGCGGTAGATATACTGAATATATTGTTTTTTACAACTTCAAGACATATTTACCTTAGCACTAAGAGACCTCTATGCAATAGGTGTGTTCAAATGTGATGCCATGCAACAAAACAAATAGAGACTATAGACCAACCATTGTACGCAGGCACTGTCACCTCTGAAAAATGAATTAATTTCCTGGCTTCTTCGTCGGTTACTTCCATCTGCTAACTGCTGGAAATTAAATTGGAGAAGTGGTAGTTGTGGTGATGCAGCTGGGGCAGAGAGAGACAGAGAGACATGCTAATTATAAATGAATTAACTAACTTGTGGTTGTTGGGGGTGAGTTAGATCCACCGTAATCTGATTCCTTATTATAGAATATGTGTTGCACATGCTGCAAAGAAGATATTCATATTGACATAATAAGGCCAGTGTGATAATGCGAGGGTGATGGATGGAAGGGGAGGCAATTTATGAAATCTTCAAATGTCACAGGTGGTAATGGTAATATTGGTTGACGGGAGAAGCCGCTAAAAAAGAAAAAGGCCTCTCTTGTTTAAAAAGGTAATATGTGACGAGGAGTTGTTTTCACAGGTCAAGGTTGTTGTAAATACCAGACACAAAGACGGATGAAACGATGGGCAAACGGGATCAGTGTATGGTGACGGGAAACGCCTCCTGTGACCTCTGTTTTGAATTCCAATCCATTTTCGTTGAGCTGCAGTCATTTTCACCAAGGATCTTTGTTTCCTTCTGGTATGTTTTATTAACGGCCTGAAGGAAAGTTTTCTTTTTTCTTACCTGGTCCTCACAGGTCAATTCTTTCAGCGCGATGATGCAGGTGCAGATCGCTGCGAACGATCTCGTTCAAGGTCTTCTTTTTTGACAGATATTGATGTGCTAGAGTTCAAACCATTTACTCCGAAGAACCAAATGTCCAGCCACTGCACCATGTGGCCCTGAAGTGGTGTCAGTATAATGAAGTTGGAGGGGTAGCTTCCTGCAAAACTTCTCATAAAGCATGGGGACACTGACTGAAGGATTTATGGACAGGTGAAGGATGAAGGGATGGATGGAGGGAGGGATGGATGGAGGGGTGGATGGGGCTGACGATGGCAGTCTGCCATGTATCCAGGCACTGTTTTGACAACAAGAGCCTTTCACTCCATGGCTTTTCTTTTGTCCTGTCTCTGTTTATTTTGCCACCTGCTAGTCTAGGGGAATGGGTTCAAGAGGAGCTCTCTACCACACACACACACACACACACACACACACACACACACACACACACACACACACACACCCACACCCTCTGCACATGCACTGATTTTATCATAGACATATACACCCACTGACCCACTGATCTTTGGCCTTGAGTGTGTTTATCTGTATGTGTGTGTGAGTGACTGAGAGATGGATGGATAGAGAGAGAGAGAGCATGATTGCACAGCTATTTTGTGTACATTTGCGGAGTTGTGGAGTGAATTAGGTAGAATTCTCTGCCCAGACGGAATGTTTAAGGTTCACTTGCTCAGGGCCTAAACACACAAAAACATGTTTTGGTGAATCTGCAAAAGTTTGTCATTGCTTCATGATAGATTTGGTGTTTTGGGAGCGCAAACACAGTATTATTGAAAATAAGACCCAGAGTGAAAAATTCTCAAAACACTACCCTTGGATTGTGTTCCCCTTTTTTTGATGCAAGAGCTCCACCACTCTTGCATTTGTTGTCTCTATCGTCTTTGTCATCACCATCTTATTCTTGTGTTTAAAGTTAGTTTGATTTGTTCAGTTAATTATACATAAACCACATATTATCTTGACATTACATTGGCCGACTGTTCAAGTCAATCCAATTTCTCAAATGCTGCCTTTTTTTTGTAGAATGTAACGTCAAATTAGATTAAAGTCTTCAGTAAAGATGACATTCGATGAAATAATATTTGACTGTGTCAAACCAGAAATTATGATTAGTAATGGTTGATGAATAGAGTGAATTTGTAGATGGGATGAATGATGCGTAAACTTTATTTTGAGAAAGTGAAGTCGACTATGCCGTGTATTTAAATGAAAATGTCAACAATTAAGCACTGCAGTATTTTTCTTTTGCTTTGAGTAAAAGTAAATGTTGTTGGATGGATTCAACTCATGATTTGGAATCAATGAAAAACAAAGAGAGCTGTCCATAAAAAGGGAAATTTGATGCCTTTCTGCCTTTCAGCTAAATAAGACATCTCTTTTCAACAGCTGTTTGCACTCTGCACATCTGCCAAATATTAGGATACTGTGTAGCTGCTAAGTTTAGGTGGGGATAATGTGGGTGGACCTCAAGTGAAACGTGTGGTTAGGGCAGAGAGAATCGTTGCCTCAACCAAAGGCTGCTTCAGCTGCACTTGAAATCATGAGTTTAGACTTATTGTCAATGCTTTGTGTGTGTTTTCCAGTCAGGTTTGATCCGTGTGTCTCAGGAGGAGTATTTGATTTCCCCATTACCCCAACATTTGGCCAAACGGCATAACTACAGCGCCCCCAGTGGTCACCACCCGCATGTTGTTTACAAACGCTCAGCGGAACACATTGTCGAGAGGAGAACTCGCAGCCCATCAAGCACCAGTTTTTCCAAACCTGACAAATCACCCCCTCAACATCATCATCAGCAGTGGCGGCGGCGGCGGCACCAACGCCATGACGACCAACGTGGAAAACTGACGAGAAAACACTTCTGTGGACCCCGCAAGCAAAGTATGTAAGGGAACCTTACATTCCTTCTCATATTCCTACTTTACTGTTACATGCACCTGTCATATAAAGTGTACATACAAACAAGACACTGAGATGACTGTTGTGTATGACAGTCATGCTTTATGAGGGCAAAAGGCAGATATTACACATTTACTCCCTGACTTAAAACCGAAAGTTCATTTAAAACTGCAGCGTTTTTACCCTGATAATTAGATCTGAAGCCCTAATATACTGGACAATACAAATATTAGTCATGTTGGATTATACAAATTATTGTTTTTGTAGAATGCATGGTTGGATCACAAAACCTCATCATATAGGTCAAACATTGAAAATGTCAACCCCCCCCAAAATTACACACATCAAAGACCTTTAATCCTTTTGGCTCACATATCCATCATCTTTATTTATCCTTTTGTTTGACTGCATAATATATTTATCACACATGTATTTGAGGCCTTTGTGAGAGGGCTGAACCAGCCCGAGGCTACTTAACCCTCTGCCAAGGTTACGGCCTTATCTTTCCTAGTGGTGAGAGGTAGGAAGCAGTGTGGGGAGTGAATTTCCTGTCTTTTCAGCACCAAAACCTCCACAGTTCATTCATTTGACCCTCACTGCCAAGTTCTTGCTCTCTTTCTCTCTCTGTGCCTTTGTACATTATATTGTCTGTCTCTCCGCCCTTCCGTCATTCCCCTTTTACCCCCGTAGACACTCCCAAGCCCCCCTCTGAGGACCGCTTCATCATGCCGGATGAGTTTCCGATACCTGAGGTGGAAGGGCCAGGAAGGGCAAAGAGATCGCCCATCCTCTCCAACAGAGTGGGTGGTCTGAATGTGGAGACCCTGGTGGTGGCAGACAGGAAGATGTTGGAGAAACACGGCAGGGACAACGTCACTACCTATGTCCTCACCGTCATGAACATGGTGAGGGTGTGAGAGGAGGAGGGTGGAGAGTGAATGTTTATGATGAGGAAATCTGTAGCCGAGTATTTTGTGTTCAAAGATACAGTTACTCTGGAGCAGTGTTTCTCAATACTGGTCCTCAAGGACCCCCCAAAGCCTGGTAATGGCCCATTCATTTGAATCAGGAGTGTTTGAACAGTGCAATGGGTCCTTAAGGACCAGGATTGAGAAACACTGCTGGAGAGAATCTTTGTAGTTCATTGCATGTCTGAAAGCAGCTTGAGTCTAATAAATGTCTCTAATTTACTCGTGTGATTTTGCATGTAGTAAACAACTGAAGAGGTCACATGACCCTTGTCTTGTAAGTTGCAGCTGTAGTCAGACATGTGGTTAATCACGACCGGCACACGGTCTTTTGCAGGTTTCCAGTCTTTTTAAAGATGGTACTATTGGGAGCGACATCAACATCGTGGTGGTCAGCTTGTTACTTCTGGAACAAGACCCTGTGAGTAGATTCACACACGACAACTTTACAAAAGTTTTCTTTTTCGTACCTGATGCTGTTGGGAATTATTATTATTCATTCGCTGTATCTCTGTTTTCTCTCCCTTCACTTCCAGCTGGGCTTGACCATAAATCACCATGCTGACCAGTCCCTTAACAGTTTCTGTCAGTGGCAGTCAGGACTGGTGGGGAAAGGCGGTAAGCGGCATGATCACGCTGTTCTCCTCACCGGACTAGACATCTGTTCCTGGAAGAACGAGCCCTGCGACACCCTGGGTAAGACCATGCTCATGCAGCGACCTCATTCGTGGCAGAAAACCTTTGCTTGATTTGCTGTAAATGTTGTAATTTTGTTCATGTAGACCGGTATGTAGGTGATTCAGTGGGCAAATACATTAGCCTCTGATCGGGTCAGGCGAATGAAGATGCAGGCGAAAAACACAAAGACAATGAGAGAGAGGAGGGGGGTTGTGTGAATTGCAGTGAAGCTACCCAGCCAGAAATCTCCTTGATCATCTGGCACTCTGTGGAGTAAAAAGCTCAATAAATAGTGTTCTGCCATGGTTGTCTCTCAAATCAGCACAAGAACGTCTAAATCTAAATAAAATTTTTACTTAGATTTTCTTTCACCATTTTTGCATCCACTGTATGCACGCTATGACATCATTATGTCATCCTGAGTGAATCAGTGATGTGACTTTTTTTTTTTTTTTTTTTAACAATGTTTTGCAAGATGTTTTTTTTGTCTATTCTGCATGATCCAGTTATTTTTCTGTTAAGTGTGGGGTTAAGGAAGAGAAACTGCTCATTGTTATGGCTAATGTGGCTCCAACGAAACTAAACTTAACGCAAGTAAATTGGGGAAGCACTTAATTTCAATAGCTGCTGAAATGTTTGACAAATACAACATAAAAGTGGGCAGAGACAGAGGCCAAGGCTCTGAAAGTAATAACATTTTTGTTCTGCCAGTTATGTTTAAGTTTAAAATCTGGCTCTTAAAATCACACATCTATCACATATTAACATGTTGACATATTCATATTGTATATGGAACTATTTCTTTGATCCACTGAGAAAAAATGTTGCCAGAAAATATTTTGAAAATGGTGACCACAGCTTAATACTTTCATCAGCTAGTCAGTTTCAGTAACATCACTTATCTTCCTCCCGGTGTTGTCAGGTCTGCCGTAAGCCACAGCCCAATAAACTAATCAGGCATCAGCTTTACAGCTTTGTGTGAAATTCCCCTCCATGAATGCAAGTACGAGACAGAGGTTTGATGCTTGTCAAATCTGTCAGAGGTTTCAGCAAAAGAAATGTGTTCACTGACAACAAAGAGAAAGAGACAAGAGAATTTCACAATATCGCAATTACATAATGTAATTTGTGTTGCGGTGTGTTAGATAATTACTCATTCTCCTGGCACCGTATCTCTTTCTTTCTCCCTTTGTCCATGCAGGTTTTGCCCCCATCAGTGGCATGTGCAGTAAGTACAGGAGTTGCACCATCAATGAGGACACAGGACTGGGCTTGGCTTTCACCATCGCTCATGAGTCTGGACACAAGTATGTTGAGTGGAAATTTCATTGAGACATTCTTGCACCAGTGATGTAAACCAGATAAAATTGCACTCTACCAGTCTCCTCCCTGCCCCTGTGCTGTAAGTGGCTGTAATGAATCAATATAAAATAACATGATCATGGCCTGAGTTAAAGAAACAAATACATGTAGAAGTACAAGTGTTCCATTAGGGCACGGCTTCTTCCAAACTGCCAGAGGCAGCACAGATCTGTGTGTGTTCATACAGAACTACAGAAGAAGTTTGCAGATTTCATGATGTGGTACAAAAAAATACATCTGTTTAAGTGTAAAATGCTCTGAAGACAAACAATAAAGGTGTTCTTTTTTTGACAATATGTCACCATAGAAGTAACACAATCTTCATGAATTTAGCTGGTACACACTGTTATTACATAAAATAAGTTATAACATTAGAATAAAGAAATCATGTGTTCATCATTCCGAATAGTATGGCACTGATTAATAATAACTCAACATATGATCCCTGAAAAATGAAAAAAAATGTTGTGAAATGAGTCAGAGGATGTCAGCTGAGGAGATTTACTGTATGTGATTGGATATGAAGACACATGTGTGACAGATGTTAATACGAGAACTGAATGGGGGTCAATGACATTGGCTTTGATCATCATCAGGGAAACTGTTCAAAGAAAACAATGAGTCACTGAAAAGCTTTTGGCGATATGTATCGTGCTATTTGTGAACTTGGTCTTGAAGTCATCTGCTTCTCTTCATTCCTCCCCAGTTTTGGGATGATCCACGATGGTGAGGGAAACCCTTGTCGCAAGACAGAAGGCAACATAATGTCTCCCACTCTGGCTGGAAACAATGGGGTCTTCTCCTGGTCCACCTGTAGTCGACAGTACCTCAGCCGCTTCCTTGGGTAGGCCTGACACACATACAATATCCAATTCTGTTTTTTTTTTTTTCCCATTTCTTTCTTTTGACTGACATGGGGGGTGTGCTGTGCTCACCAGAACAGCCCAGGCATCCTGTCTGGTGGACGAGCCCAAGCAAATTGGTCAGTACAAGTACCCTGAACAGCTTCCCGGGCAGCTTTACGATGCAGACACGCAGTGCAAGTGGCAGTTTGGTTCAAAGGCCAAACTGTGTGGTCTTGATTTTGTCAAGGTGAGTAAATAATCAAAAACACGATGTTGATAATAAATAAATCGAAGTAAAGTAATTTCATTGTACGGTGTTTTTTCTCTTTTGATAGCCAAAAAATACATTGTCGTACGGTCTGTCAGGATCCATAGTAACACAGTAGGTTAAAGCCAAGATGGCAGCAAAACAAGTTACAAGAACAAAGAAATTATACATAAAAGAAACGAGAGCAAAGGTGTAATCCTTTCCTGCAGCAGATCGTTAAACCAACCCTGTCTCGTGTAGTTACAGAGGACCACATCTTAGCTATAATGAATAACTGTGGTTGAACATGTAAATAAGCTGTTATGCATGTGTCTCTGCCCGAAGGCTCCACTAATAGAATGGAGCACTTGATCACATAGGGGCCAGAGTTTTCTTCTTTACAGCACTAATGATGCCTCTCTCAATTGGCACTGAATGAATTAGCATGATCGCTAACACACACAAACCACACACACACATTTGGCTCTACATTAAAATGCATTCAGTGAATTAAATAGGACCCCCCATGTTACCCTCTCAATCCTTATGGTGGGATCCTTTGTATAAAAGCCTTTATGTTTAGTGCATTCAGTGATGTCGATTCACATGTAAATACCACCAGCTTTCTTGGAGCAGGGTTGTAATTGCTGAGAAATGGACTTGGCCAAATTGTGTGCATGACGGATTAACACACACGACATTGCCTTGGCGAGTCAAAACTTCACTAAACCCGTGCTGTGTTTCCCTAACAGAAGGACAAATACAACATCAACATTCCCTGAGTTTCTTCTTAGACCTGAGTGCTAATTGGCAGGTGGTATATAAAACTACAGACAATGGATGTGGGGCTGCCTTTCCCACAATGTCCCTCTCCTGGGCTCATGTTAAAGTCAAATGATTGGCGTTCAACCACTTGCTTGGTGTCAAAGAGGTGAAGACGAAGTCTTAACAGACACACAGAGTGGAGCTGTCTCTGCTCCATCATTCTGGTTTCTCTCCCATTTGCCATTTCCTGTCGGGCAGGCCGACACTGGCGTTTACATGAATGTTAAAATATCCGAAATCATTTGATTTTAGTCCAGCTAAGACAATAATTTAGTTATGTTAATGTCACGCAAACATTTTAATCCAACTAAAATCAAGTCGAACTTGCCGTTCTGCACATGCACCAACATTTCTGGTCCTTGACCCGGAAAAAGAAGGTGTGATGGTGTCTTTCTTCGGACAACACAGCAACCACAAGAGCCATGCTTGATCTAATTTGCATCACACTAAACATACAGCAAGTACAAAATGGTTTATGATTGCCCAACTCTGTTGCCTTAGCTTGATTAAACAGTGATGAGATTTGACACCGTGACTTTATGGAGAAGCTTCTTCCTGGTTGAGGTGGCGTATCAAGTGGTGTGCTTGTGGTCCAGGCAAGAAACAGCAGCGGAGCACAGAGGAAGAAAAAAATATAAAAATATTTTTTGTCTTTTTTAATAGCTGTACCATCCTGTGTGTGTGTGTGTGTGTTTTATTCGACAGGACATCTGTAAGTCGCTGTGGTGTCATCGCACAGGACACCGGTGTGAGACCAAGTTCATGCCTGCTGCGGAGGGCACCCGCTGTGGTCCAGACATGGTGAGGAAAGGCCTCAGTAGCTTCAATGATGTAATGATTAAAAACTTAATGAGAATAATGACATCTGGCATTCCAGTGATTAAACTTTAATAACTGATAATAAGGTTTTATTTGGACACTCAAAGGATTAACAGACAATGACTAAAATCAATAAATACTGCCAGTGCTCACTTTTATGATCACACTAGTACATTGCTCTGTACCTGTATAAGCGTTTCATTTGCTCAGTTGGAAACAGAATGACTGTACTTTTTTCCATATTGAAATCAGATATTTAGAAAGAGAGGGATGAGATGTGTGTGAGGGCAGGGTTTGGCTCAGCCCAGCAGGGGTGTGGTGAACTCTGCGTGCACATGTTTTTTGGCTGCATCACCAATGTTTGTGTGTCCAGGTGTAGCACTGGGCATTTGTCCAAACAACGGAAACTAAGGGAAGACACCATGGCCAAAGCACAAGTTCTGACAAAAAATAGCTTCTTGTTCTCTTGTTTCATTCCCTTCTTCTCCTTTCCTGCAGTGGTGTCGACGGGGTCAGTGTGTTAAATATGGGGAGCATGGTCCTCGGGCGGTCCATGGCCAGTGGTCAGCCTGGTCCCAGTGGTCTGACTGCTCCAGAACATGTGGAGGCGGGGTCATGTACAGGGAGCGCTCCTGCACCAGCCCAAGGTACACACATTAGCATTAACTTGCAAATTCGTTTAATTGGATTCAATACCTCATTTTTAATGCCTTTAGATAGATGTATTCGCCAAGCAGATGACAAAGTGATTCATGTTGTCATGTGGCTGCTTCTAATATGAAAATCTGAGTTGCGGTTTGGGCCAGAAACCAATTTTTAAAGGCCTCCTGTCCCAAAATATTTCCTTTCTGAACACCTGAAAGTGCCGTCTGCCAGGTAGCTGTCAGCAGAGACATGCACACATACACTGTACATGCACAAAGGCATATGCGCGCGATAAGGGCTCTCATCTGTCAAGCTGACAGTCCAGACAGACGGACCATCGCTGCATGTGCTCCAGACAAGGAAAATCTAACCCAATAGCTGTCTCTTTGCTCTAAAAGCTTCCAAGACGGTACACAAACATCCATCGATTGCTGCTTACTCACACAAACTTAATTCAGCATAGTTCTGCAGACCCAGATTTCACGGAGCATGCATCTTTGTCACTAAAGGCCTCTATCTTTGCCATTACACACAGGAGAACGCTTCTCCATTATAGAATAGCATAGAAAACAAAATAATATAACAGCATTGTCCAGCTTTAGCAATTTTATTACATATACTTGATATACATGTACATAAATATGAAACAAAATAAGAATAAACTATAAAAAGTATCTTAGTGTTGTGCCATCAGTGCATTCATACACACATCTATCATATCTATAATCAATAAAACAATGTAATACATATACAGCCTATATGCTCACATTTTAAAGTTGTGTTTTATATCAGACGTACAGCCTCTTATTGCTATTCCCCCTAAAACACTTTTGAGTTTTCCACCCACGCAATACAGAATAAATTTATTGTTGCTCTGTTGCTATGATGCGATCAAATAATCTTTGTTGGCCATTCCCTACAGCCCTCATCCTTAAACTTTTAATACATTACGTTTTCTGAAATGTGATATTCAGAGAACAGATTTATTTCATAATGTTGATTGCCATGTTTTTTTTTTTTACTTTTATTTTGAAATACTGTACATGTAATTCATAGATGACAGGCACTCTTAGTGAGATATTGAAAACATGTATATGCAACATATGCAGTGTTTGAATGTATTTATTTGCTGCCAAGGGTTTAAAGTCATCTCATGTAGAGGACATGATGGAAACGATTAACAGTGTGGGAGAGATTTGCATAAAATCCTGCATATCAACTCTTGTGTGCTTTTTCTTGTGTTTCTCACGAGCTGCCCATTGAATGTAATGTCTCTTGATAGTAAATCAAAAAAAGCGGAATCGTTGACTTAATAGTTTTGAGCACACATGCCACATCAAGTGTGAATCTGCTGGTGGGTTTGTACTTTTAATGAATTCCATCATTTAGAATCGAGTCAGAACGAGATAGATCATAAAGGCATGTCAAATCCAATCCCACGTGTGTTTTTAAGTGCAGGCGAGATGATTTTGTTGTGAAGACGCAGTCTCTCTTAAATACTACAGTGCTAGCCAAGTTGACTTGATGTTCATAATGACTTCATACCATCACCTTACATCTTCACAACCTCCATAGCTGACAGTCAAATACAAAACAGCCTCCAGTGATTCACCACTGAATAAAACAGTGAGTGGTAATGAAGTGACCGCTTACTGCTAATTGCTTATACTGCACACAATCAATTATCTTACATCAACTGATTTAAATTTGTAGTTCAACTGCTTTCAATGCTTTTATCATCAGACTGCTCTCACCTTCCCTCTGTGTTCATTAATGATGTTTTAATTAACATCATAACTCTAATACACTTCCTTTGATACCAATTTATCTGCTTCTTCTTTCGGCTTCTCCCTGATTATACACAAATTATTTAAGCTGTTTATTGTGTTTACATGTCTTTTTAAACACTGCTGTTAACACACACAAGTATCTTCTTGTGCAGTTTAATTAAAATTCAATTAAACTGATACCTTAGTTTAAAACAGGTAAGCAACGCTATGCAAATTATTTAACCTTAAAATAACAGCTTCATTTGTAATCTGACTGCAATTTCAGCTATGGCTTCAACTGTGTCAGTATACAGTATCAGTTATTTCATTCTTTCATTCATTCATTCATTCATTCATCCTTTCATCCTCTACCACTTATTCTGTTAAGGGTCTATTTCATTTGTCCCAAATTCACATTTTCTTCAGACAATTGTGTCTTTGAGTCCATTCAAAAAAATCCCAGACTTCCAACACACTTTTTTTTTCCTTACTCCACTTGCTTCATCCCTGCTTACTTAACAATTGGGCAGATACTGATGTGGCTGTTCAGTTCGTCACAGCCGACTTGTCTTCTAATCCTTGCTGAGGGATCAAAGACGTTTTCAGAGACAGACCGGCCCTCATATGATACACATTATACACCGTGACTGGCGGACCAGAAAAGGGCGACAGAGCCCTTTAAACCAGGGTATCTGTCAGGTTCATTTATCATTCCTGTGGCACTAAAGAGCATTTTGAAGTAGCTACCAAGGAAAAATGGGTAGATCCTGCCAAACGCTGACTTGAGGGTTCGCTGGTGGAATGGAAGATGAAAACGGTAACGGTGAAATATTAAATCCAACAAACCTACGTCATGATATCATTAAAATACATACACATAGGTCAACATTTGTCCGATTCCTGATAAATCTAATGCAAAAACAGTACAATCTGGCTAAATAAGTGACAACACTTGCCACCTGCCACCACCATCCTGCCAGCACAGCACATCCCTTCACCAAGAATTACCCTTACAGTCATTCTCGCGCGTCACTGAGTCACGTTTCAGTCTCTGACTCATGACATTCAGCATGTGTTTGTTCCCTATAATCTCAGAGATTATTTTGGCAGAGACACTCCATGCTTAATCTGAACAGAACAAGACAGATGATCCTGAATCTGATGTCTAATGTCTAGCTCATGTCTAATGTCATCTTCACCCTCCTACAATTTGGACCATGCTCAGGTGTCACTGTCAAATCTAAGGAAACATGCACCATGCATGCATGCTGCAAATGGATAAATGGCACATTACGTTTACCTGAATAAAGATTATTTATTTTAGAGAGATTATGGCCTCTTTCGACCTCTAACCAAGTATTCTCCACTCAGCAGGTCTTCTCTTTTAATATTTTATGTATCTCTTGCCGAGTCTTGTAAAATAAGTTTATAGGATCAGCCAGTTAAACACTTCCCTATGAGGCATTGCTGCAAGACAGAATATGAATCCTCTGCTCTCCCCTTCCTCCACCTCTTCTTCCTCCGTTCCCCGTAGACCACCTGCCAGATCAAACGCAGTCAACCTAATCCTTCCCAACATGTCTGGGAGATTAGGTTCATGATCTTGACCTTGTTTTTTTGTAGGGAATCTGTTTTGTCACACACTTGATTTAAAGAAAACTTAACCTCCGAACCACTTTTTCCAGGTCAAGCAATGTATATGGGTATCTTGTTATGTTCTTGACAGAGCAACTTGTTAGACAGCTGCAACTCAGTGTCAGATTAGTGACATATGCTATTAAGTAGAATGTTGTTCTTGAATGTAGTTCTTTTTATGGCATGGACTCAAAACCAGAAGATACATAGTGCCAATGCAGACGGTGCTGACCTGATCAGGCTATTCACCCTGTTGTATGTTGACATACCAAAATACATACATACATTATTTGAAGGTTAAAATACTGCATTGTGTCACTTGTGTGTGTTGGGATCTATATTTGAGGGGATGATGGTGCTTTGATCAACCCCTGTTTTAGTGGAATTTCTTGGTGGACTGGTACTTCACAGGGGTTAGATGGAACTATATAGGGATTCTATAGACAGACAGGGATGGAGCACCAAGGTGACCAAAGAAGACAAGACTAAACACTGTGATCATTGTGACCTACAGGAGTTCAGTCTCAGTTTCTTTTGCTTGGCTGATTTACCAGGCTCCTGGGACATCCTTAAGGGTCCTGAAGGCTGTGTTGGGTCTGGTAACTGAAACGCAACCCAAAAGTTGTTGTATCTGGTCTTGCTTATTGCTGGAAGTAGATTTACAATTTCAATGAGGCTGTCTAATCCAGGGAGATGAGAAAAACGATATAGAAGGGGAAGAGGAACCAGGAGTATTGTGAAATTTGGACATCCAAGATTTGCCTTCACCTCCCTTAATAATTAAACTGTCCATATTCCATACTCCTTAACAAACGTGTACAGTAGTCCCCCACTGGCCTGCCTTCAACATATTTCCATATGGATGGAATGGTTCAGTTTGGTACAGTACGGTACAAATTTGTTTGCATTTACATTAGGAACAGTCCCAAAAGAACTGGCCCCAACTTGGGGTACTCGAGTAAAATGGTATGGTACAATCACGACAGTCAGCTGAATGGGTGACAGAAAAATGTCACTCCCTTGTCTTCAGTGTAAATATCCCATGGAAGTCGAGGCAAAACACCCGCAGTCAAGTAAAGGTACTGTTCTCAGGTGAAACGCAAGCCCGACCCAGGGTTTTGTCATTCCAAACTGTACCATACTGTACCAAACCGAACTGTACCATGATGGAAACACAGCGTATGTCTTAACAGGCTCAGGGCTATGAAATCCCCCACACACACCAAGCAAGCAAGATCAGTTCAAAGCAAATTAACACAGACATATACACACACAGACACCTTAAGTAATGCTGCATCATTCTTGGCGGCTTAGTGACTCTGTGATTGAGTCCAGGTCTGAATTGAGGGGAAGAACTGTTAGGCATAAAGTAAAATGCACAGAAGCAACATGAATTTTGAATGAAATGAAAAACACTGTATCACTGTAAAACACGGAATTTTCAAATGACTCTGACTTTGGTTCAATTAGACACTTTCTTTCAGTTCCTTTGCCAGAATGTTTCATTACACTGTCAAACAAAGTGAAGTGTTTGAGAGATGTTTGATCAGCAAGGTTCCACAGTCATTGTGTGTGTCTTTCTGAATGTCTGTGGCAACTCAATTTACTGTGCTGGTAGTTCCTGGTATGAGTTTATAATACTTCTGAAATCTGACATGGTGTCCTGATATTTACAACATGTCAACACTCACACTGTTTCTTTTGTTCTATCAAGTGCTGATGGCTATCATCAGTTTGATGGCATGTTAATCTTTTTGGCATGTTAAACCTTTATCTTTCTTACAACTTCCATTTATTTCTGTGGTTGAAGATGTGTTTAAGTGGCATAGCATACAGTCACACCTGATATGGCATTCAGGGTTTTCTTTGAAAGACAGCACTTTTGAGCTTAAAAACCTTAAAACGTACAATTCAATCAAGGATAACCATAAACGTCACAGATGATGTGGTATAAGTTCGATGCATGCAAGGACCAATTTGATGTTTTAGATTGTTTTCGACACCACATTTTGTGCGCAACCGGCATGATTTGAGGGTTTGAGAATAATAATGTAAAATATCTATGATGAAACAAAGGAATAGTTTAACATTTGGATACATGCATATTTCCTTTTGTGTCGAGAGTGAAAGCTGCAACTAACAGCTTAGATTAGCGAGTTGAAACAAGGGGAAAGCGTTGGCTCTGCTCAAAGGTAGAAATGCAACTACTTTGTGTGGTGAATCTGCACAAAAACAACTGTTTGTGATTTAACAGGAAATTGTATGCACGACCGTTTCTTGGCTGTGCATAAAGATTTGTTAAGGCAACGACTGAGGACACCAGGTTGTAACAGGTTTTCATTCGTCAAATACGTACAGTGGATTGAATATAAATAATGCACAATATCCAGTTCCACAAAGTGAAGCCATTACAGACATTTTCCTGAGGGTTTTATGGTCTCAGTAACTACTTCCAGGCCTTCTTCAAGATAGCATGGTGTTCCTGGCAAATTATGGTCCCATTTACCAATAAAATAGATGATAAAACAGTCAGGGTTGTGATGACGTTTCATTACTTATTGATACTCTGATCACAAATTTCACAAAATAGGATATTTCAAATTTATAATAAAAATGTCTTCTATCTTCTTCTTCTCTGTCTTGTCTTCCACTCAGGCCGCAGAACAATGGTAAATTTTGCCCAGGATCGAGTCGGCTCAACCAGCTGTGTAACACTCAGCAGTGCCCTCCCAACTCTGTGGACTTTAGGGCCCAACAGTGTGCTGAGTATAACAGCAAGCCCTTCAGGGGCTGGTACTACAAATGGAAGCCCTACACCAAGGTGGATGGTAAGGTCTTCAGTTAAAAAGCTGTTCAATCTTGTTGTGCATTTACAATATGCTGCATGTAATGTATGATTTGCTCCAGTGGTGTTGTGGATGCTTTTTCCTTTGTCCCTGTTCGAGAGGAAATATTATAGATTATTTTGTAATTTAAATTGCAGTAGCTCCCAAGGATTATGAAGATGAGCCATGGTTTATTCTCAGTACATAATGCACAAGAAAAGAAACACAGCACCACTGGATAAACAGAATTAATTTATTGTATTAATTCTGCTGATCATTTATATTCTACATCCTGCCTTAGTCGTCTAGTTCTTCACATCTCTTTTTATAAAGTGCTTCTGTAATGTCAACCTCTATTTACTGTGCAGTGATTAGGGCCAAAAAGCTGGAGGAAAATATCATTCTGTGTAATGTGCACAGGAGACTTGTAGCAACCTGCACCATCTGACACAGTGGGAATGGATTTAAGAAAAAGCCTGCGGGCTAGCTTTTTTACACAGAGCAAGGGAGAGAGATTGAGTTAAATCAGGGCGAGCAGTGTCTTTGGCTTTTGTCCCAGGCCTGTTTAATCTGTTGATGAATGGGAGGTGATTTAGAAAGGAACAGATTCTGAACTGCCTTCTGGGACCTTGAGCCAAGTCACCTTCACCGTCATTTATTTAAATCAAAGATGGCTGCAGAGACTTGTCTGTGATAACTGATCTGAACTACAGAATGAACCTGTTGCCTCACGTGAATACCCCTGGGTGCATTCATAGTCGGCTCCTGTCTTTTACAATTCAATATCAGCAGGAGCTGGAGATACTTTGTATAACAGCTTCAAGTACAGTAGCTACTGGAACTTCACAAGCAACATGTCACAGCAGAACTTATCTTCATCTGCAAGATTTATAAGTCTAACTTCTTCATTGTTATTGTGTGTGTACACTTGTGTGTTCTCTGAACAGATGAAGACATCTGTAAGCTGTACTGCATCGCAGAGGACTTTGACTTCTTCTTTGCCATGTCCAGCAAGGTCAAAGATGGCACCACCTGCTCTGATCAAAATGGAGATGTCTGCATTGATGGCGTGTGTGAGGTACACAAGCTGTTGTGTACATGTATATGAGATACACAAGCTTCTGAACCAATTCAGACCGTTCTATTATGTAGTAGTTTTAAATTTTAAACGGGTAACCTATTCTCATTTGTTCTCATTTGGTCATACCTGCACCTGGTTGTTTTAATTATCCTTGAGAGGTGTCTGAGACTTGATTGAAATCCACAGCAAACTGATCTGATGGGAAACATTTGAAAATGACACACACCTGAGGCTCCACTACTCACCGCAGGGCAGAACAGAAACCTGACCATGAAGTCCATCATCCTCACTATAGATTCTTAAACTACTTTCTGTCATTTGAACAATGCTGTAAATAGGTGAGAAGGGCCGTTGTCAGGGACATGACCATGAACACAACAGTGAGTGAAACAGAGATCAGGAAGCCCCTAACTCTAACTATAACTATGTCTAACTTTGTCTCATAATTATGTAAATTATGTGGTGGAGCATCATGATTTTTTGGTAATTCTCGGTGACGGAAACGGGGAAGGGAACGCCAATGATCCTGTTGGCTGCAATCACCTTATGCTACAGGGTCTTCCTATTGTGGGCAGAGCAGCTTCCATACCATAGAGTAATGCAGCTAATCAAGATACTCTTAATTGTGCCTCAGTAGAAGGTGGACATGATGGGTGCTGGGACCATCGCTCCCCGTTTGCGGAGGAAGTAGAGATGTTGTTGGGCCTTCTTGGCCTGTTGGCTGTCCAGGATAGATCCTTGGTTATCTGCACTCCCTCCCAGATATTGTGTGCTGCTGAGCCCGTCTACAGCCAATGTCCTGCTCTCCATGTTGAGCAGGAGATTGTTGTCGCTGCACCAGCTCCCTATCAGATTCACCTCTGTCCGATAGTTGGTCTCATCATTGTTGCTGACAAGACCCACTATTGTTGTGTCATCTGCAACCTTGATGAGGGGATTGGTGCTGAATGTTGGTGTACAGCCATGGGTTACCAGGGTGAAGAGTAGGGGGCTGAGTGCTGGATGGCGTGCGGAAGAGATGGAGCGATTTGATCGATACGCAAGCCGAAAAGGTTCCAGACCATGCTTCATGACTCAAAGCACTTTATAATAATGGGGATCAGTGTCACAGAGCAATCGTCATGATGGAGATGACTTATTTGGCATAGGGATGATTGTGGAGGCTTTAAAGCATGTAGGAACAACAGTGGCGGGTTCTTCTGAGCAGACATGTTGCGTGCGTCAAAACGTGCAAAGAGGTCACTGAGGTTGTTAAGGTTGTAGAGTGGTGTTGCTGTCAGAGGTCTGTGGTGTGGGCTTATAATCCACGATGGCCTGAATGCTCTTCCAGAAACCCTGTGCATCTCTGCTGTCACTAAAGTGGCAGGTGATCGTGTTTGTGCATTAATGTGTTTGGTTTTTCTGATGCCATGGGGCAGGTTGGCTCTGGCTGACCTCAGGTCAGCAGCATTGCCAGCTCTAAAAGCTGTGTTCATGGTCTTCAGTCTGAGGACCTCTGCCATTAGCCATGGCTTGTGGTTAGGTGGGATGGTTATGGACTTGAGGTGGGTGACATCATCACTGCAGTTAAATATTTATGCAGTGTCTATCCTGGATGTCAGACAGTCACTGCACCTTCACCTTTTTAGCAAAACAATACTGACTCTGAATGAAAGGCTACTAAGATATTTGAATCCATCTTGACCGAGCATAAAAAGGATCTCCTGAAATAATGACATCTACTGCTTAAATCCATGTGCACGGAGTTTGTGGAGACGCTTTTACTGCTGCAAAAAAATGTTTCTATAAATTACCTGAATACCACAGATGCGCAACACCTTCTAAAGCCATATTTTCCCATAGCCATGATGGATAATCGCGTTCAGATATTTAACTGTTGTTAATTCATCTTAATTATGAATTATTTTGACACAGAACATCTATTTTTATCTCTCACTTCTGAAGCTCTTTGGGTAAACAAGAGCAAAAAGAACAAAATGATTGTGTTCACCTTTGACCCTCTGTTCAGTTTACAGCTGTAATTGTAACAGCTGTAACATTTTAGGTATGTGAGCTTTTTACCAGCTCAAAAAAAAAGAGATGTAGGTAATTGGTTGACACTGCTGACACCTGTCAAGTTATTTAAATCAGTGATGTTGTTGACCATACCCAAGGTCTTCATGGAGTTCATGGAGAGGATGCATTTGGGTAACAAGGAATAGGTGCTCCAGCATGAAATATGCATGAGCAAATTTATATATATACATATATTTTCATATGATCCTTTTTTTTTAACCCATGCCTTTTATCATGTTCCATCTAAAATGATGGGTAATGCCACCTCTCCCTCTCCATGTCCTTGCACTCCATATCTGAGGTGCAGTAGTTACTGTATGACCTTCACATGAGAAGTCAATACAGATGTGAATAAAGTTAACTGTTGTTTATTCTTCCTCTCTATACATCTCAAGTTGTTTCATTAGAAAAGCTCATACCTCTACATTGCACCCATTCTTTACATCACAATGCTGAAATTAATGGGTGTTTGTGCTTTTGTAGGCAGTGGGCTGTGACCAGACTCTTGGCTCCAAGGCCTCTCTGGATGCCTGTGGAGTCTGTAAGGGAGACAATTCCACTTGCAAGTTCTTCAAGGGCCAATACACCTTACAACACAGGGCTAATGGTAATCCTTGTCTTCATCTCTATCTGTAGTGAGTCTGTTCTTTTTTTTTGTAACATACACTGACAAGAGAAAGAGAGATCTAAAGCAGACCAACGAGGACAAGTAAAACCCATTCACAGACTTCATGGACTGATTCACTTCATATGTGGCTGACATTCCTCTCGTCTGTTTTTTCCCATAGATTATTACTCAATGGTAACTGTTCCAGCTGGGGCACAGAGCATTCACATTCAGGAAATGGGAGCCTCCACCAGCTACTTGGCCGTGCGCTCCCTCAAAAGGAAGTACTACCTGACAGGCGACTGGACTGTGGACTGGCCAGGAAAGTTCCCCTTTGGTGGAACTGTGTTCGACTACGAGCGCTCCTTCAACAAGCCGGAGAGCCTGTATGCCGCTGGACCTACTAATGAGACACTAGTGTTTGAAGTAAGCCGTGGCTGCAGGGTGATGTCCATCTGTAGCAATTGACAGTGACAGGGTCTCTCTATCTCTCTCTCGCTCGCTCTTTTTTTTAAATGTCTGAACGTGATGCGGCTTAGATGAAAAAAGGGGTTTGTGTGGTGGGAGAGCAGGGGTGTGTGTAGCTGTCTGCAGTGCTTCTGTGCGGATTAATTGTGTTGGGTGCTGGGTTACGTCAGGCATGTTGTAGTGATGGGCGGGTTATGTGGGAGGCATTAGAAACTGGAGCTTTTGGGAGTTTGAGCAGGCCATTCTGGACTGTCCTCTCTGTGAGGTTGCTGGGACCAATTTTTTTTCAATTCAGAGTAGATCTACTGGAAACACACCTAATACACAGCTAGGAAACAAAGCACAGGTGGCCAATGTTAGAGAAAAACATGTATTATTACTCATGGAAATGCTTATGATATTAACAAATATGTCTGGGTTTGAGCCAACAGTGAATATCCACTACCTCAGTCCTTTTCTTGGCCCCAACCTCAACCTCAGTCCTATCCTGGTTCCTAATCTCATACATAGATTTTTATTTTACCACTGTTCTGAGCGTCTAAATGCGCTGCCAGTGGGTTTACATTAGAGTCAGACACGGAAGGGTACCTTGTGTCTGTCGGGTGACTCCAAAGGTACGTGACAGAGTGGCAGCATATGATGCTCTAGGGAGGAGAACTCTAGGGAGTTGGATTCTTCCCACATAAAAGTGTCAGCAAAAGCATTTATTTCCTTTTGAACTCTGACCCCAAGCGGCAGCAAAAGAAGTAAAAACCACGTGAAGAAGACATCACTTTTGTTTGCTACTGAAATCCTGTACTTAGAGTGGGAATGATTGACCTGTAGATCCAGGTGGTGGTCACTGCTTGTTTCCTTGTGCAAGATGAATGCTTGCAGAGATGCACATTTGAAATCTGAAATATTTCCTTGCTTAAACAAACCGTCTGGTTGTCTGACTACAATTTGTCTTGTTTCATCTCAGTTGAAATGATGCTACTGTGTTCCAAGATTTAATCACATTCTATGTTATTGAATGCATTGTTAACAAAAACAATTTAAATATTGGCCCCAAACTACGGACATAAATCCCAAGTTTCAATTGGGACAAATTGTCCTTTAAAGAATGGACTCTGCTGAATCTCACATTGCTCCTTGTGCTCGTCTGTGTGTCCAAGTCGTACATCTGTCCAGAAGAGAACTCGGATGTAGCGCAGTGTTGATCTGCAGATGACACAGCCTATAATCTCAATCTGTCCTGTAATTACAGAAAGGAGAAATAGGTTCATGGAAAGAGAGGGGGCAAAGAGAGAAATGGGAGGAGTCTGAGATTAAAAGATTAAGAATTCTGCAATTGAACTCTTTGGATAAAGACGTTAAGGACAGGACACTAGGATTTCAACTGCTAATGAATAGAGCCAAAAAACGGTTTGTTTTTTTGCGTCCTCTTTTACTTGAACTTATCTTCATCTGTTTCACACATTCTACTTAACTGGATCTGTCACAGACAGAGAGCGTGCAAGGGGGGGAGGGTACACGCGCTGATCACTCCCAGACCCTTACTCAGCTTGAGACTCTTAAAGAAAAACAAACTTTGAGGAGTGTGAGTGTAAACTGTGACAAGTTGTTCACATCTGCACAGCTGCTCTGCTGGTAAGGAGGAGGTGGGAAGAGAAACATTTAACGAGAGCAGGAGGGCGGGATCGGATACAAAATATTGCTGTCTCTCGAGCTCTCAATGGACACCAAACACGATTATTCCCCTTATTGGCTTCCATGTAAGTCAAGGTCTTGCCAGTAAAGGGCAAATGTATTGTGTATACCTGTGTCAGTGAAGTGATTAGTTGTGATGAAGTGGTTGTGAAAACTTAGATACTCTGTGGTCTGATGTGTAGTTGAGCACAGTGATATATTTTATCTTGCTTTCCTCCTTTATTTATCTAAATATACACACAAATATTACAAACCCAACAGCTGCGATTTGTCAGACCTTTTAGTTGAAAACCACCACTTGTAGAAAGCTTTAAATACTACGTGAATGTCTGCAGCTAACAGTGGACAGAAGCAAAAGAAAAGTCAACACCTTCAATTGCTTAACCATAGATTGTACATCAAATTTGATGCAGTCCTCTGGTTTGGCCCAGAAAGTAGGTCAGAAGTAGCCACCAGGGTGCGTCTCCACTGGTTGCAAAAATAACTCGGCAAACATTATCCTGAGGAATTAACAGCCTCAATTGCTAGTTTCTCATTTTCTTCAATAGCACGTGATGTGTGGACATCAGTGAGATGGTTTTATCCAGTAGGTGGCAGTTTGGAGGTTAAGTCGGTGTCTTGGGGATAGTGAAATCAGAAATCTAAAAGCTTTAATGCGACTTTATTGATGTTGTCTCCTGTCTTCCTGAGCCTGAGACATCATGTCGCTGACAAAACACTATGAAGCAGTGATATAGTAGGATTTCGCATGGAAAGGGACTTCTTCAAGGATTTTTCAAGGAGACTTACAAAGGTGTAATTATTTAGCATAGAATGTGTTCAGTTGTGCTATTTTGTAAAGTCATAACGCCCTTCTTCATTGTTTGCGTTTAGAGTTCCAAATCTTGCCATATAACATTGTTGCTATAAAAAGTCATTTCCTTCCTACTGATAGTGTCAGCTGGTTATAGAGCGTTGTTAGATGTTAATATTTTGGGACTAATAATATCCAGACAGTTTTTTGTTGCTTGTGTAAGTTTCTCACTGCAAAGAAGCAGCAGGAGAAGGCCACTGTGATTTACTGTGTGCAAAGTGGGAATGAGCATGACATCACTGTTTGGCATTTGGGATTGCAGGTTGTGGGATCATGGCCTGCAGAATAGTGAGTTAGGATACTTGCTGTTCCTAATTTTTGTGGCTCAGCTACCAAATAAGGGACAAGTGTTGGCTGCAGTTATCGCAGACTGAAGAAATTGAAAGGAGAACAGGGTTGGACTTGTCTGAAATTGTTGTTTGAACACTAGTGTCTGTCTTGGGTGTATTTAAGATCATGGCTTAAGTGGAGATCAGCTATTTGAAAGACTTCAAGATTTTGTGGGACCTTTATTGAAGGGATTATGACACAGATGCTGCATGCTGTTGATATGCAGTAACATTTCATGTTTTGCTTGAATATTCCTGGTCCTGGTGTCCAGTTGTCGATGCTCATTAATGCACATACTGATAGACCGGTATTTTTGTCAGGCATCTGAATGTATGTTGACAGTTGAGTCTGAATATAATTTGCCAGTTGGAGTGAGGATTTATAACCATCCAACATGATCGTTGTGATCTGTGAGAGAGACACAGTTGTACTGAAGACAACCTGCAGGATTTGTTTAAAATTACACATTCTGAGCCAAATGTGTACACGTACAATCCTCACCACCGCAGTGGATTTTTACAGGGTTTGTTTTAATGATAGCCTGATGCTTCTCCGATAATGGGCATGTCTGCTGTCAGTCATGCGTTTGTCTCTGCTCCACTTGAATATCCAAATAAGCCTCCTGCGCACGAAAAGCTAACTCAGTCACCCACCTGCAGAAAGAGAACAAAGCTCTCCTTAATGTTTCCAAATCCCTCTGGTTAGTGGGTAGTGGATCTAACAGCTCAGTGGGAGCTTAATGGCGGAATTAGGTTGTCACATTGTAAATGATATTCACATTATTCTCTGGAGTGGAGTCCATAAGAGACCAATTGTTTCAGCTGTATTTGTTTGCCGCACTTTCGCAATGTACCTCAGCTGTTTGCAGAATGTGCACCTATTGTGTATATAGATTCATGGAGTGCTTAGAGAGAGGGTATGGATCATACTGTTTATGGGGTGGATACATCTGTGATTAACTGATGTAGTATGTGTAGTATGTAGTATGAAGAATAATGCTGATTTGACTTCCTTTAGCGGCCAGGGACAAATGGCATTAGTGGATCGTAAAGACCTGACGTGAAGCTCGAGCACCCCTGAATAAATCTAGCTTAAAAGACAGACTATTCACACACATGTGCTGCCTTTCTGACTGACAGTGTTCTTCTCTGACAGATCCTCCTGCAGGGAAAGAACCCAGGCGTCTTGTGGCAGTACACTCTTCCTCGCACTGAGAGGAAGCCTGACTACAGCTGGGGTGTGGTGCGCTCGGACTGCTCCGCTCCGTGTGCTGGAGGTGAGACTGAATCCCTCCCTCGTGCAATGATCATCCACTATTAGCATATAACCTTACTTAGGATCAGCATCAGCAAACATTATTAGGACCCTCTTCAAAATATATAATATTGCCCCTCAGATACATGCAGCTTTTTACTCCATTTAATCAACAGCTACATGACTAGATTGTGCATGTTATAAATTATTTCTAATGGATAATGAAACATCCTGTAGCCTCAGACTTTTAACGTGGGATCATCTTTCACATTAAGGCAGAAACATGCACTGATCCTGTGTGTGACTAATATCTGTACATATATGTGGGTTTTTTTTGCATTTGTCCTGTTTGTTTTCATATTCCATGTTTTCCAATCTGCCACAGTGTGGTCCAGGTAGTGCTTTTGAAGGAGTGCGTTGAAAAACAAAAAACAAACAGACTCCCATATGTGTGTATGTGTGTGTGAGTCATTATCAGATGTCAGCATTATCTTGCGACGCATTACACTATCTCATTCTCTCCCCCGTGTTTAGAGCCAAATGTTAACATAAAGCACATGAAAATATCAATCATTGGTATCTCTGACAAAGTAAACATATGCATCAACAAAGTTACAAAATGACAGCATATTTCCAAAGCATGCCTCCACCCAAATCTGTGTTTTACCACTGCTTTGATCCATTAAGTGACTTTGAGTTGTCTCCCTGTAATATATTTTCTCAATCTACAATTGATTAAATAATAACACACATTGCAGATTCTGTCATAAATATCACATTTATTGTGCTGGGCATATTTTATTCTCTCCTCTGACTGAGTAGATGGCACCAGCTGTATTTTTTTTCTGCAGTGAAAAATCTACCACTTGTTTCCGGTTAAGTATCATTTCAGAGTCTGGAACATTGACACATAAAAGGAGCGTGATGTTATTTATCCCCTTCCTCCAGAATTTCTCTCTTCTCTCAGAATCACTGTGACAGATACGATACATTTTGCCTGAACTTTATTTAAAACTTGCCTTAGATATTATAATAATAATAATAATAATATTACAATTATTGCAGTTAACAAGGTTCTGATATATTTTTGCCTAGCCATAAATATATTGTTGTCAATATTTTAAACTACAGTAAAGACTTGAAAAATCAATGTGTCTTGTGATTCACTTAAAATAGGAGGCAAGTAAACTCTACATTTTCTATTCCATGTATGTGTTTAAAGACCACAACAATTAGCAGATGCGCTGACTGACTTAACACAGAGATGTTTGCTGTTACTGCTATGTAACTACTATCTTTCTTGCTATATTTTATCATGCTTTTTTCCATCAGGGCGTATCTCCGCCAAGGCGATCTGTCTGCAGGACCAGAAAGTCCAGGTCAACTCCACCATGTGTAATCCCCTCTCCAGACCGACACTCGGGTCCCATCTCTGCAACACTCAGCCTTGCCCTGCCTAGTAAGTGCTGCTGTATGTTTACATTTTTCATGAGCTGTCTAGAGTTTGCCCGTGGTCCGTTTGCTGTGGTCAGCCACTACTCTGCCCGTTTTCTTCTTGCTCCTCTCATTTCAAACTTCTCATTATTCTTTCCTTTTTTTACTCTTTTGGGGAAAAATTGGAAACTCTCCCCGTCCACTGTACTCTTTAATTAGTTCTTAATTTTTTCTTCCAGCTTTGTCTTTATTTCAGTGCTGACAGATTTTTACTCCTACTGCAGCAAGTGGGTTCACTGCAGCTTGTCTGATTGTGCCAAGATCATGCGAGATTAATGCCAACACTAAATAGTCTTGTTGAATAACAGTGGATTTTTAATACTAATAATATACATTAGTGATGGTTAGAGTTAATATTTCATAGATTGATCTGAAAACCTACACCTGGTTTTGTTGATTATGAGGATGGAACATTTAGTGAAAATGTTTTTGACCAATATGACAAATTGGTTAAATTTTTTTTACAATTATGTATTTTTATAAATTCACTTCATTAGATCCTCCATTGACCTTGGGCTCGGTGACCCGGACACCATGTAAATGGCATTGTTTGTCTAAAAAGACACAACTGTTTTGTCATGAATTAAATACAGGAGAAAATCTGCTGTATTTCAGAATAAAATACCAAAGAAAAAGACAATGGGGAACAAGAGAAACAGCAAAACCAACTCTGTGTGATTTTTGATTTCTGCGCATATCATGTATCGTATTGTGAGCCCAGAGCTTCCTGACATTTTTAGTGGCAACATCACGACTGGGTTTTAATTCAGTCGTCTAGGCATGCATTTTTAAAGAAGACTGAGCGGTGTGCACCACATTGTACCAATCGTATGTGGGCCTTTGACTGAGAGAACTGGAGCTCACTTGATTCACAGCGAGTCTTCAGGTTCAGTGAGAGTACACACGCGCACACAAATAGCTTTTTAACCATGCAGTAAAACTGTAAAGTAGAAGTTGTCATTTTGACCACCACCAACCATGTTTCAACAAGTCCAGACCAAGCCAGACTTGTGTTAAACAAGCCAGACAGCTATCAGTTACACCTCCAACCGTTTCTGACCAAGTTTCCCACAACCTGAGAGGGCATTTCCTGACCCTAATCTTGGGCAAACATTTTTTCTTATCTTGGCGAAAGGTATACAGTCTTGTTGCAAGCCCTGAGCCCCCTCTCCTTTCTCAGCGAGGGAAATGGTATCAGTGAAGATCCAGGAAAATGATGCATTGTTTATTAAACAGTTGCTGACACCATTTCTCAGCTGGTTATGTGTACTTACCAAATTAAGGGCACTGCACAGGAAGACGATGGAGCGGCATGAAAGCTTTAATGAGACCTCCTGGATGTATGGATACATATTCAAGAGCATAGCAGAGAGGAGAAAAAAAAATGAGAGTGAGGCAGGATGCATGTGTGCTCTGTATATATGTGTAGTCTCACAGGAGGGGTAATGTGAAAATGCCTCCTAATCTCCGTGGTGTGTATCTCAGGTGCTGACAGGCCTATCCATGTTTTATTGTGCAGAGACGCCGAGATTCCCACAGGGACCAGCCAGTCTAGCCATGTAGAGGCAGACCAAACACCCCCCCTTCGTACCCGCAATAGCATCAACCCCTTTTGCCTTAGACCCATTCTATTCCACACCGGGGTATGACACTACTTTCTGAACATAAACCAGGAATGCAAGGAGAATTTTAAGGCCTTAGTTCAATCTCCCAGCTCAGCTTGCAGTCAGGAAGAGATACACTCATATAGACTTTTATGTCCTATCTTGCTTTGTCCTCTCCCCAGCCCCTGTAACACATTTCCCAGTACCACTCTTCTCCTCCTCTGTAGTTCTGTCTGTTGTGTATAGCTATTTTGTTCTCTTTTATGGCACAGGCCATCTGTGCACTTACTTTCCAGAGATTGAGGATTTCTCTGTGAAGACACAGCACCATAGATAGACACTTGTACCTGTTCCAGACAAGATGAGCAGATAAAGTGAGACTAAAGATGTGTGCACAATTCTGGCCAGAGATGGTGCTTTTCAAGTAGTAGAATAGTATAAAGAGCCAACTTGCAGGTACATTTTTTTTCTTCTTCTACTAAGAATAAAGAGTCAGACCATTATATATTTATACGTTGAAGTGTTGAAGGATAGGATAAAGGAACGAGACACAGATAGCTGCAGTTGGTAATTCATTGAGCTCATCATTGTGCTCCTGTATGTTCTTCATCAATGATATTTGTACTTATTGTTTCTGAGGTTAGTTGGTGGTTGTCCAGTTGTATGCTGCTAAGTGAGCCTGTCTTGGCTTGCGAAAGGGATTTTAATATTATTGTGAATTCTTTGTGAAATAAAAGTTTAACAAGAAGTCATACTTTCAGTGTATGAATAGGAATGAGCATCATCAGCATAATCAATATGTGCAAAATTGATTGCAAATTAAATTGTTCACATTATTTTTGCCCAAAAATAAAAAAAAGCCTCTGTCATTTAGACATTTCCTTGGATGACACATCGTTGAGCTTCATGTGAGAATATATTATATATTATATTCTCACCTTTGTGTTTGCACTGAAACCTTCTTGAATTTGCTCTTCACAATCTTAAGAGAGCCCCCAGGTTTCTCTCGCATTTCCATGTCAAAACATCTTATGTTTGGTAGAACATGGAACTTCGGTCCTGTTTGACTCGTAGCTGCTCAGCAAAAACCTACGCAACATCATGGAATAAGTACACTGTAAAAGTAAAAGAAAAAAGAGAGCGCAGGCTGAAGGGACCATTGAATGACCTTACTGAAGTGCAGTGGTGTGTATTCAAGAAAAATGAGTCCAGATGGGAAATGTCCAAGTACGCCAAACCACATAAATATGAAAATGTATGTAAGTCTGAGTGCAAGAAGTACTTCCATGGAGTTCTGCTGAATATGGGTATAACAACCTGCTAAGTAGAGGTGGTCATGTTGGTGTATAATCATGCAGAATACCTTAAGAAATGTTGGTCTCTGAGCAAACTCAATATTAGGGTAAGAACACATATTTATTCATTGGTCGGAACTGGTCTCTAGCCATAGAAGTTCTAAAAGAAATGCAAGGGCGTTCTTTTCAGAACCTCCCCTGCAGTATTGCACTATTCTACCTCAAAATATGTCACCATTGAAAGATTTGAGAGATACAAATTACAGTTGGGTCAGTGGCGGTTTGCAGTGAGGCAAAGTGGCACTTGAGCCACTTTCCCCCCAATGATATATTGTTATTTATAAGCCAAGGAAAAACAGTGGGGGAAAAAAAAGCAAACAGACCACTAGCCAAAAAAAATCCAAAACCAATACTTACAGGTCCCAATGGTTCACGTCTTTCCCATTTCCAAATTGCAGTTTAGTCCTGCTGCCTCATTTATCTGTGGCATTTGAATGAGCATGAAAGCATTTTTCCTCCCCTGAAGCAGGTCGGGCGGTGTGGAGGAATGGTCTTTGTGGTCGCGTGTCGTCTCAGAATTGGACAGAGCCATCTGCCCATCTCTCCGTGTCCTTCTTCTCAGCCTGTGGTTGTCAGACCTCTCATTTGCTGTAATCTCCCCACGTTCAGTGGCGGTGCCTCGACGAGCTATTTTCAAGGCAGAAGTGGGCTTTCATCAGCAGCAAAGCTTCATTTCAAAGACACTCGAGAGGGAGAAGAGAGGAGAGGAGAGGATAGGAGAGGAGAGGAAGTGACAAAATTGTCTGTGGCCGCACTGTAGACCTGGGATAACTGTAACGTAGAGCTGTATATACAGTATTGTTTCCATGTTTAGTGTCAGATGTGAATAGCACTCGTGTGTGTGTGTGTTCGCTGCATATAGATTCTGTATATTTTCTCATTATCTTCCACTTTGCGGGTCCATGTTTTAATTTGTCACAACTTCAAAGAAAAACAGGAAAAGTTCTCTATTTGCAGCTTGCAACCACTTAATAATATATGGTGTGTTAACATCTGGTCCGATAGCACTCACTAGCAATTTAGGGTGAAATTGTATTGGGGTTTGTGTGTTTGTGTGTGTGTTTGTTTTGGCCCAAAATAACTGCAGCAGATTAGAGCTGGGACCTGTGGGTGTCTCTCCTGATTAGAGCTCAGTCACGGCTGGTATCCTGCGATCAGAGTTCACTCTATTGCTCCATATCAAATGCATGCATTAGACTTTCCTTCAATCATTTGCATATTATGCAATTTTTATGATGAATATTATGCGACGCATACTACGCATGCCCCATGTGTCGTTGAGTCCCCTCAGTCACCTGCTCTCTCTTTTGTCTCCGCACAGTTGGGCGACTGGAGACTGGGGGTCATGCAGTCGCTCGTGCGGAGGAGGCCAACAGACGAGGACGTTGCGCTGCCTGAGGAAGGTCACTTACCAGAGGGAGGAGGTGGTGGCGCACTCCCTCTGTCCTGTCATTTCTCCGGCTCAGGTCCAACCCTGCCAAACCCAGGCCTGTCCGCCTGAGTGGAGCACAGGATCTTGGTCACAGGTGGGTTTGTGGAAGTCTTTGAAATCCACACGAGCAGCACATGGGATTGAAACTGTGAATATAGTATCGCTCATTTCATCATCGCTTACTCTAATCTTTAACTGCTTTATCCTCCACATGAGGGTCCTGGGTGCCAATCCTAGCTGACAAAGGGTGAAAACTGGGGTACACCGTGGACATCGCAGGACCACATATAGAAACAAACAACTATTCACTCTCACACCTATAGCCAATTTAGGGTGTCCTATTTGCCTAATCCCCTAATCTGCATGTTTTGGACCATGGGATGAAACCAGAGAACCAGGAGAAAACCCACGCAGACATGGGGAGAACATGCAAACTCGAAAGGCCCTTGTTACCGCAACATACAGAGTTGCTACTAATGATTATTATCCTCTTGATTCAATGATTAGTTGTTTGCTTCATAAAATGCCACAAAAAAAGCGAAATGCAGATTCAAAATGTAATTTTAAACTTGTTTTTTGTCCACACATCAAAAGAGTTTAATGTTATCAAAACAACAGCAGATATTCACGTTAAGGAGGCTGAAATAACAGACTGTGTTTGTATTGACTGGTCAACCAAAGAAGAGCACAAGAATTTAGGTGGAAAATATACAGATTTTAATCGTAGCAGCAACAGTTTATTTGTCCGATCTTTGTTTTTCTCCATTACATCATTGTTTCTGCTTCAGTTTAATGTTGCCCATGAGGCTAACACACAGTTGTACATTTGAGAGGAGACACCTCAAGTTCAATGTGCAAGCTGTCAGAAGAGTCAGTCAAGCTAAAACAAACACTCTGCTGCCCTCTGTTGGACATGTAGGAAAAAGTTAATTAATTAATGCCACTTAGGAGGACCATTTTACTCTGGCCTGTACTATCTGCTTGTGATTGAAAACACTCTTAATATATTTTAATTTAGGTTACATAGATTTTTGTCTTTACTTCCTGTTCTTTTTGTACAAGTTGTTGAAATTTAATTCCTGTCATTAAATCTGCCCGAATGATCCACAAAACAGCCACACAACAAAAGTGATTATAAGTCATTGTTATTGTGTAGTTTGCAACCAGCCCCTGATCTGTCAAATGATGCAGGATTAGAATTATATTCTGCATTAAAAACATGTCACTTATGTGATTTATGTATTTAAGTTACTAACATTCCATACGAACACACCGTTTATTTGTTCACATTCTTGTACACTCTGTTAACAGACATCCCATAACACATCCTATATCCGGTGTAACCTGCACAGTCTGGACATTCAGCCGTCATCCTTCAGGACGCTCTCAACAGCAAAGAGTTCATTTGGTGGTCATGCAGACACAAGGCCGGCCGTCTTGAAAAATAACTCGAGGACCTTTCACTGACAAAAGGACAATTGCGTGTCTCTAAGTGGATATACGCACAGATGTGTGTCTTATGTCTCATAAATTAACGTGGCGATGCTGCATAAACAGCAGTGACGGCTGAGGTCATCAGTCAGTCCCAGCGGAGCAGTGTGACTCTGTTGTCCGTCCCTCTGTGGTTCATATGGAGTTTACCGCGACAGCGTTGATGGAGACTTTAATGGGTCGGGGTCACTTTCATTTATGAGGTATTGGTTTATTGTATATAATGTTTGGCCCGTAATGGACTGTATTCAAACTGGTGACCTTCTATTTGCTGGTCCACTATGTGGTAAAAGTGCACTGACAAATGCACTGACAAAGCCAAGGATTTAACCTTTGTTAATACTGGCTTGTGCTTAAATGTGGTCAAAGCTGAAGGCTAAAACAATCGTTATCAAGTGTCAGGCTGAGTTGACGTGTGCGTGATCTTTTAACCTTTGTTTACTGAATCACTAAGCTCTTCGTGTTTTTTTTTTTTTACTTTTACTCTACTACGTATTTCCATCTCTGTCTCCTCTCAGTGCTCCAAGACCTGTGGCCGCGGACTGAGGAAGCGCAGTGTGTTCTGCCGCAGCACCGATCCCGGGGCCAAAGCAGTGGTTGTGCCTGACAGCATGTGCAGACAGCACCACAGACCCAAAGCCCAAGAGACCTGTGTCCTGCAGCGCTGCCCCAAAAATGAAAGGCTACAGTGGATGCCCACTCCCTGGGGAGAGGTAGGAACACAGACACATGAGACTCACAGTGAGCAGGAGCGTCATAAGTCAAATGAGTTGTTTCCAGTTTAATCATCCTGAGCAAAGATATTCACCCTAAAGCACATCCAGTGTTTATCGTCTTTATGATGCACGTTGTGTTGCTTGAAATATAGGAGGATTATAAATAGTAAGTAAAGAAAAACACACTTTTTCATTAAATAACTGGATATAATTTATTTAATTCTGAATTAATTAAAAAGCAAAATGTATATTAAAGCTGCATTATGTAATAAATCTAAAACAACAGGCCGTAAAATCCTCCTAATATGTCATAGAGACTCAGGAATAATATTCATATAACAAACTGAACTTACCAACAACAACAGTACAGCCGAAATATTTGCAGTAAAAAAATATTTTGCAGACTGCAAATCATGTTTATGTTTTGAAATCATGTTTTGGCATGTGGCGCCACCTACCGCCGTCTACCAATCATTGCAGTCAGTAGAGTCTCAGCTACCGAGCAACCACGGGTTGCCAGTTACGTCAAATCGTAAAAGACCTCGGTATTTTGAATTTGAATGTAGTAACCGTTTTTGGCCACATTCTTACATGTGGCACCTTTAATAATGAGTCAATCACTTTGAACAATTATTTAATCTTTGATTTTAGTTTCTTAAATATGAATATTTTCTGGTTTATTTGCTTCTCTTTGACAGCAAACTGAATAAGTTTATTTTGAGGAAAACAACTTGACGTTTGTGAAACACTAATCAACATGTTTGACATTTCGTGGACCAAACATGTAATTTGTTGAACGAGAAAGTAATTGACATAATGACTGCTGATGTTAAAACAGTCAGACCAGTGGATGACAGCTTTGTGTTTATGAGGGGAAAATTGTCATAATTGTGGATGTTTTTCTTGAATCCTGTAAACCTTTATCAATTGAATACTGTGTCTGCTTTGTTTTGAATGGTTCACCATGATATAAAGCAGCTGATGGAATTGTGTTTAACTTGAATTGTTTCTCATTTTGAGGAGAACAGCTCAAAATTAGGCTCTTTTTCTACAACTAAGTGACCTTGTGGTGTCTGCGGCAGACACACACACAAATACACACAGAGTTCATTTTGTAATTTCATCCCCCCTGCTTGCATTCTTTTTTCAGTGCTCCAGGTCTTGTGGCTCAGGCATCCAGAAGAGAGAGCTTCGCTGCGGGGAGAGAGACTCACAGGGAGGGTATGTGCCTTCAGCTGCTCACCGAGACATCCCTCACACGTTAATAGATTTGATACCCACTGCTTCGTCTGTGTCGTGTGTCCCAATCAGTATCTCGGTGCTTTCACAATTCGAGTCGTGTTGAGCAGGCAACCTGTCTTCTTCTGCACAGGTATGTGGAGTTCCCGATACGGAGGTGCAGGAACACGGCCAAACCTTTAGTGGATCTGCAGCAGGGCTGTAACCGAGGTCCATGCCCAGAGCATCCATGGGTCGTCCCGGGCAGAACAACCTCCAGTGCTGTGGTTTTAGGCTGGTACTCCTCTCCCTGGCAGCAGGTACACTGGCTCGTTCTTTCATCCAAAAACCGGTTGACATGACATGAGTTTTAGTCTGATAATATGTCATTTACTCCAGCTGAAAGCCTTTCAGTTCCAAGCTTCTGTCCTACATGCTGTGGTAATGGATGCAATTGTGGGTCTCTGAATCTAAACAAAAACAAAAGAACTAGTTGTACGGTGTCAGAAACCAGTGTGGAATCGTAGGAATTGTTGTCTTGTCTCACTTTATTCCACTGAATGTTTGTGCCTTCCAAGAAGAGTTACCAAATTACAGCAAAGTTAAAGAGTGTTGGAATTTTTTTTTTTTTAATTAATATAGGTCTAATTCTCGACAAAATATAACGCTAGTGTTCTTTTTAGATGTTATAATGCAGAAATATTACATATATCTTTAGCTGAACCACAGAGGAACGCACAACAACAACTCTCACAAACACTATCATACTCTCTCACAAACACTATCATACTCTCTTTCAAACACTATCATAGTCACATACACTTATTATCATACTCTCTCACAAACACTATCATACTCTCTCGCAAACACTATCATACTCATACTCTCTTACAAACACTATCATACTCTTACAAACACTATCATACTCTCTCACATACATTTATTATCATACTCTCTCACAAACACTATCATACTCTCTCACAAACACTATCATACTCTCTCACAAACACTATCATACTCTCTCACAAACACTATCATACTCATACTCTTTTACAAACACTATCATACCCTCTCACAAACACTATCATACTCTCTCACAAACTATGTCATACTCATACTCTCTTACAAACACTATCATACTCTCTCACAAACACTATCATAGTCACATACATTTATTATCATACTCTCTCACAAACACTACTATGGCCTCTCATAAGAAACCTTTCTCTTATCTTGCTACAGTTCTTCCAATCAGCAGCCACTTCTTCACAAAGAGCCGGTCCCTAGCGAGTAAATGCCTACTCTCACCGGACATTTATTTGGTGACTTAGGGAGGAAATGACCCAAACCTGATTATCATTTCAAAGTTTTTGTTCCCAGGTATCACATACTCTATTCTGTTAGGAAATCCTTTGGGGCAGATTGTGTAGTTTACATGCTATTTCATCTAAAATGCAATAAGTCTTAAGGGCAACCTCATACAGCACACTGTCTCATTCCGCTTGATCTGGCACTTGTGATCCTTGTACGTTTCTGCCAGAGAGAGTGAGAGAGCTACATGTATCATGACAGCTCAATGGAGGGCAAGTACATGCTGGATGGGATGTTTGTTTTATTCATCAGTTCTTTGTCTGTATGGACTTTTTCTCCACCTGTTCTGCTCCTCTGCTCCTTTTATGACAACTCTCTTCCCTCCATGCCCATCAATGTTTTCATCTCCCTCCTCATTGTTTGTCTCTACATTCTTTCTCTCCCTCTCATTGTCCCCTTCCTTTTTTGTTTTTCTCTCACTGATTTTCCTCTTTGGCCTCCGTCTCAGTGCTCCGTGTCCTGCGGTGGCGGAGTTCAGACTCGGTCCATCCAATGTCTCCGGCAAGGTCGCCCCGCTGCTGGCTGCCTGCCCCACCAGAGGCCTGTAACCTCCAGGGCATGCAACACACACTTCTGCTCTGCCGCTCCTCCAGCTCCAGCACAACGTCCTGGCTGGATCCCAGCTGCTGGACCCACACTGAAAGGTACATTCCTCAGGGGAAAGAAGGCAAATTCATCACGTTTAATTTGCCTGCAGTGGGTTGAGTTTTCATTCCGTCTTCTGAGGAAATTCTTTCTATTTAGCAGAGACAACCAAAATTATACACGCGGTTGTTTGCACATCGGCCCATTATAAAGTTTGCATTCATCTAATTTATCCAGGGTAATGTTAACCAGTCCATTTACTTATACGTTTTCGATTTTCATCATGATACAAGCTGGGTGCTAGCTCACCTGGTACAGCTGGTACTCCTGAGGCTGTGGTCCAAGTTCATTTTGGTAAATATCTATCACTCTCTTTATCCTTTTACAAGTAATATGTCCAATTGAACAAAGACAGTAATGCCCCAAAAATAAAAAAAATAATAAAAGCAAATATGATGACACTTTTGCTTCAGGGGAATTTAACATTCCTCATTGTTTTCTAACATTATTTGGCTGAACAGTCAAAACAAGCCTATTAAAATAAATAAGGAAAAGCTCAAAAACAACCCCCAAAAAAATCTGCTAATTGCATTTTCTGCTTTGTAACCTGCAGATGGACACTGTGTGGACCATTTCAGCTGGTGCCACTTGGTTCCCCAGCACGGCATCTGTAATCACAGGTTCTATGGACAGCAGTGCTGCAAGTCCTGCTCTAATAAGAGGCCGTGAAGCTCTGATGTACTGTACGTTTGAACAGAGGTCCATCCATGGTGTGATTACTAATAAGACACAGGACTGTTGCCCAACAGCACGTGTTTTCTTCCTGGAGTACTTGACTAATGGATTTTTGGAAAAAAATAAAAAAAAACAAAGTGAGAATCTGTGGACACTGATGATCACTGTCATCGCTCACATCGAAACTGAAGAGACAAATCACAGAGCATATGAAGACGTGTGTGATGTAATATATATATATATATGTTTTCAAACCTCTGGAGCTCCAAGCCATCATGAGAAGAGGAAAGGACAAAAGTGTTTTCAGCTTGCTTATAGTGTATGTTCTATGTTTAAAGGCGTCTGGTTTCACACGCCTTTATTTAAGTTATTATGGTTTCGTAATGTATAATTTACAGTTTGTCTGATGTACGGTGGACCTGTGACATGTTGCTTCTCGTTATGTCTCTGGAAAAAACATAAGATTGTGTCAGTTGCCCTTGAATCCACATTTTACATTTACGTTGTATGAGCCATCAGTACTCACCGGTAAGAATTTCTTCTTCACCTTTACGTGTCCTCTGCTCGTTTTTGTTGCTGCTGCTGAATCGATGACAGATACCCCCTGCCCCCCCCCCATGCGTGTGTGTAAAACATTTTATTAAGTCATGCTGTAAGTGGTCACTTTTATTGCTCCTATTTTGGTATGGTAATACAACCTGATGAGCTACTTGTCTTTATCTCTCAGTTGATTCTATAGTAAGAATTGGAACAGAGGCTGTCTGAGGGGCTGGGGACACGACGGGACAAAAAAAGAAAATAAATATTCTAATGGTGGTGGATTTTTAATGAGACTGGGTTCAATCTGTAACAGAATGAGAGAATTATCACCGCAATCTGTAGTAATGTTCATACTTTTTCTTAGTAGTGTGACGTGATGTGATGAGAAACCTCCAGATGAATTCACTATTCATTACTTGTCCAGCACCAAACAGCAGCTCAGTCCGTTATCATCTTGTTTCTTTAAGCACTATTTTGGTCTCCACCAGTTCTAACAAATAAAACTTTAGTCATGTGCTGCTGCATGGCTTCTTTTTCCATGTGTAACTGCATGTGATTGTGAGATAGGTTGCAGGTTTCCACGCATGATTGAATGACATGTGTTCAGGTGGATCCTGCGAGCTGATTGGTCCTGCACAGGAGGCTCCAGAATAAGAGGGCCTGATCGTCGCAGCTGCATTGGAACTTCCTTGAGCCACTCATAGCCAGACTGCCAGCAAACATTTTGTGCTTGTTTTCCATTAAACCTTTGTCAAATTGTTTGTTTTACTTCTTGCTGATGGTTTTTTTCTTCGGAGTTGTGAAGAGGGATTCATTCTTGTTGTCCGCCCTATCCTTATGAACGGTACAGCTCAAGAACGTCTGAGAAATTTGGTACAAATGTTAACTTTAACCCGAATTTGGTGGATAAAAGATCACTGCGTCCAAAAGTTGTGGAGCACCTTGATGGAATTTCTTTAAATTTGGCCTCAACATTCATTTGGACTCGAGGATGACCTGCTTGAACCCTTTCAGATTTCACACAGATTTTGACTTGACAAATGTCAGACACAGTAATTGTTCAGATTTTGGGTGGCTAAAGATCAAGGTTGCTTTTGACCATTTGAACTTTGAAATTCCTTTAAAGTGCATATATGATGTGATTCTGGGAGAAAATGTAGTTCATCTTTTGACCACTGTGACTGAAAACACGAAAACCATTAACCTTAAAGACTGAGCTGAGGGGGCGACTGCAGTTTACTGCGGGTTTCACATTACTTGTGTGTTCCTTTAATTCGTGTTAGTAATAAAAGTATTGATAGAGCGGCTTTAATGTTTCACTGGGCATTATTAACGGCTTACAACTCCCTGTGAACACAATTATTTTTCCACCCAGTCTGCTTGCAATACCACTGGCTATGTCAACCTATGACATGAGGTAACTTTTTTGCCACCTCGAAACTTTAATAAACTTGAAGCGTGCTGAGACTTATGCTGCTTTAATAGTATTTTTTTTTTCTTATGATGATTATCCTAGCCTCTCTCGCGCTGCGGGGGCTGATATTGCTCTTTAATCAACCCGTCTGCATGAATCACGAAGCCTTGAGTCCCCACATCGTCTTGGCTGCATGCTGTTTACTGGCATGCTGTGAGCCAGACACCACAAGCTGGGGCCCACGCTCATTCACACAAATATGTCGACTCAGCTCACAGACACATATAACATGTCCGTGGGGCATCGCGCTTGGTGTGAAGGTGTACATACTCCTGTGTGTGACATGTGGGTGAAAGCACTGGTTGTGAAAATAGTGCGTGCATGCATGTGCCTTCTTGAATGCATGTTCCCGTCTGGTTGTGCATGTGTGTCTTAAATGCAGAGAGAGAGGGGTAGGTCGCTTGTACTATACATATGAATGATGCCTAATTCTCATTGGGGGCATTCATTTTACTGCTGAGCTGATGTAAGAGTTTCTATTTCTGCAGCATCCTGCTTGCAGTTCCAGATGGGACTCGATTCCTCCAGTCCACATCGGTTCATAACATGTTTTGATTGTCTTGGCAAGGGGGAGCCACATCAACCCTGAGCCTTACTGCAGCAGAGAAATGAAGAGATTGAGGCACAAATAAAGAGCGGATACAGAGCGATGTGTACCCACATGGGTTATTATCAGCAGCAGGATCGTGTGTCTATATTCAAAAGATAATTCCTTGTTTAAAACATTGATGATTTTAGATCGATCAACATTAGATTTTGAATTTTGTTTTCTTTACACCTGCTGATGCACTCACTATTTTGCTTCTATTTTTTTATTATTATTTAATTATTTTAACACAAGGTCTACACACAAATCAAAGTTGTTGCTGTAACTTCCAAGTCAGGTCCGTATCTTGTAATACCTTACTTACTTACTCGGGGTGATTGATACAAGTATTCCCTCTGTTTCCAGCAAGCTCTTGAGATCCCTCCCTCTTTTTTTCTCCCCCCAGTGAGCAAATCACCATTCGTTGTTGGTCCAGCTGTAAGTCAAGGTGCACATTCCTCCACCAGCCAACTGTCAGACAGCGCGGCTCAGACAGGTCATTTGTGTGCACTTGGCATGCAGTGAACCTTGATAGGAACCCCTCACAACTGACAGTCAGCTTAATCATAGCAGAGTCTCAGTGTGTGTGTGTGTGTGTGTGGTTCAGGTATTACTCATATTGTGGGGACCTATATCTGTTTGCAGAGCCACATTATGGGGACAAAAAGCACAACCCCATATCATAAACGATTACCTTGTAAGGTGAGGACATGCTGTATGGGTAGGATGAGGTTAGCGTAAGGTTAAGGTTATAGGGGTTAGGATTCGGCCAGTAGTAGTTAAGGTAATGTCCTCTGAAGTCATTGAAACATGAGTGTGTGTGTGTGTGTGCGTGTGTGTGTGCATACTGAGAAAAAGTAAGAGTGATCTCTCTATTTTTTTTTTGCCAGGCTTACTTAGAGGGCAAGCCCCAGAACAAGTGAGAGCTGTCATATTTCAACACCACCTCTCCCGTCAGTCCTTTGTATCAGGCAGAGTTCACTGAGGACGTGCTCACATACAAAAAGCTAAAAACCACACACACACACACACACACACACACACACACACACACACACACACACACGCACACACACACACGCACACACCAGTCCCTTTACTTTGACTTTTCTTTATTTGTGTATTTATTTCCCCCCTAGGTTTTCTCAGTTTTTTTTCTCTCTTTCTCTGTCTCAAAGACACACACACACACACACACACACACACACACACACACACGCACGCACATACATGCACACTCATACATACAATGAGGCTGCCTGGTATTTGCTGCAGGGGCGATTGCAGGTGTCTGCAACCGGGGCTTTAGAGGTGTGCGGGCGGCTGTGCGGGAGCCGCAGTGTGGGGCGCATCCGTTGCTGCCAGACATCTCCAACATTAAGAGATCTACCCCCCTTTGCAGATCTCAGTGATTAACTGCTCCAAAGACGAGTGACAGCTCTGCGTCAAGCCAGGCCTTTGTGCCTCTGTCATGCTGGATGATTTAAGAGTCGAGTAAAGACCCATGGATATCTCACTTGCGCCCTGCTAAGCCTCTTCGGCTCCCCTGAATCCTTGCCCTGGTCCTTAACCACAATCCCAGTCTGCCTCTCTTTAGCCTTCTCCTCTATCCATTTCCATATGGGTTTTTTTTTTTTTTTTTTTTTTACATCATCATCCACTTCACTCCCTTCCTCGCTCTGCTTTCCTCTGAGCACCACAGACATCCTTCCCCCTCGATTTCGCCAGCTCCTTCTTCGTCTCTTCCTCTCTCCTTGTATCTCATCACCTTTTTTACTTGTGCTTTGTCAAGTCTCTAAAGTTTGTGATAGCTTTTGGAGAACCCAAATCACTTCTAACGCCACCTGCTCTGTGTTCTCTCTGCTGTGTGGGTGTTATCGAGAAATTAGTCAATGTGACTCTTCAAATTCAGTTTTAAAGAAAAGCCTCCATGTAGATGATGATGTTCAATTCACACTGTACACTGTTCAATAAGTGCAGAAATTTACTAACTTACATTACAGGACATTTCTTATCCTCTCATCCTGCCACAGAACATACATATTTCACAAAGTTAAGGGGGGATGATTTTCTTCCTTTTTGCTGATACAAGACTATTCGGTCTCACATAGCTGGACACAGCAGCTGCTTTTCTGAGCGCTGCTGCTCACATCCATTGAGTAAAAAGCTTTTACTTAACATATTTCCTCCTTGAGGCTATGAATATTATTGATCTGTGTGTTTGCTGCAAGTCTCTCTCATCTATCTTCCTTTGAGCGGCTAGTTTCTCATCATCCCCGCCCCCCCCTCCACGAAAAGTATGAACTGATAAGGGTCCTCGGGGCCATGAAGGCACCAGCTGCAGCAGTGCCCACCTGCCTGTTAACCCTCTGACCTTGAGTAAACAGCGTCCGAGTGGCTGCAGAGGGCTTGTGCTTCTCTGTGTCGTGTCTTTATCCGTTGATGTTGTATTTGTGTAGTGCCTGCATGTATGTGAATGAATCAATGTAGAGCAGAAAGCTCATCAATTTCAACCCTCCTCCTCTTCCTCCCTGGAGATGCATCGCTTGGACTGACATCAATTTATTCAAATAGTGCCATATACAGTGGACATGTGTGAGGACACACACACACACAGACACAGACACACACGGACACGGACACCATGACTTAATTTGAAATGTTCTTCTGCTGTGCCATAAGCTCCCACGCACACTGGGAAAACAGGTGAGATGAAACATGCCCAATCAGTTCTTAGTCTAACCACTAGGGGGCAATGCTTACACAGCAATTCCACTACATGCCCTCCTTCGCCGTCTCCATTTGAAACCACATTTTAAATGCAAATTACAAACAACATAAACAAAGGAACAGTGGAAGAAGAAAAAAAAATCACCATAAATTATACTGTCCTACACCTGAGATGCATGATTTGTGCAAATACTTGACCCTGTTTTCTTTTTACTTAACCCCAAACAAAAGCATTGCATGTTCTGACGTCCACTGCCTGGTCAAACATTACAACTCTAGTACTGACAGACACAAAGTTAAATTTGACTGGCGTCAGTTCAACACTTTTGGTCATAATTGTTGATGAACTGTGTTTTCAGGCTGGCCACGGGTGAATGCAGCTGGACAACAGGTCAATTTTTCTTTAGCCTGTGATGCCAGCAGAATCTCCTCGATGATCCTTCATTTTTGCCCCTTGCGGATACAGAGACGAATAGGCAAAAACAAACCAGGCTTGATTTTTGGACCACCGGTGATTTCCTAAGTAAATGAAGTGCTCTCCGAGCATGTCGAGGGCAAAGCTGAATTACAAATAATCACAGGGAAACATCATCAGACGAAAAAGAAATGAGGTCAGAACTATTACTGATTAACTACTACTTTTTTGTGCAAGGCAAGCAACAAAAGTGTGTGTGTGTGTGTGTGTGTGTGTGTGTGGGGGGGGGGGGGGGGGGGGGGTTAGTGAAGTGTTCCTCAATGTGAAAAAAACAGCAAGGGAGTGTGTTTGTAGGTAATTGGCCAAGGTTACAAACCTCAATAAATCAAAGCCACGCTAGCGTTTCAAACAAGGACACAGCAGTGGTCACACTAGAGCAGATACTTTATTTTCAGACACACACTTTATTTGTCGACATCCTCATGCCTAATCACCGTATTTCCTACATCTGGCTAGCAGCCCTACCTGTTACTTGACCTCCCATTGCATATCCAGTCACCCTGAGGGGAGCCTGCATACGGGACGTTCATGTTATCGATGCCATCATGAGAGTAAAAACAAAGTCCTTGTACTCGAACAAAAGTCCGACTCCAATATGCATGCAGGAGTAATCGTAATATGAATTGCATTATCCAGGTACATTAGTCCGATTAAAACTGGCTCGATTTTAGTCAGACTAATGTGTTTACATTAAGGCTAAAATCAGACTTTTGAAATGCATGTAAACACACAGCCTGAGTTTGAGTCTCATCTCCCCAGGTCAATAAATATACCATTTGGGGATTGCAACTTTCACTATATGAGCACAGACAGATACACACACACACGCATGCAAACTGACTGATGGGCTGAGGCAATCTCTCCATCACTGAAATGCTACACCCACGTTGACACACGACGTCAAGGGTTAATTGTCTAACGCTCTTTTACGGTGCATTAACTGAAGGCGAAGCAAATCGCGTTACTTGGGTTGCTGGATCATTTACGTGAGTAAATGCAGCTAATAGAGCTACTGTAACTACATTCATAGTGTGTGACCAGAGTCTGAAATCAAGCGACATATACACATATATTTTCAAAACTATTTGTCTGGTCTCACTTGCTGTCAGTTGTATTCCATCTCTGATGGAAATAGGACAAGGGGATGTTGGAGGAATCTCAATACCGGTTGGCTTTCGTGACGCCGCATCACACAATTTCTTTTTTTTTGTTTTTCTAATCCAAGCAACCAAAGTGTGTTCATTTGCAATTTCATAGGATCCGCGTTTGCAGGAATCACGCGATTTGTGTCACCTGACACGGCTGATGTTCTAAATTCATACGTGATCTAATCGCACAAACGTTCAGCGTCGCTTTCGGGAACGAATGCACCACGACTATCTTCCTTTCGCAAAACTGCTTAGCAAAAATGACTGACTGTGTCTACCTTAAACTCTGTCTGGCATCTCTTCCCACCTCAGTCTCATGCAGACACAGAGATGGTGTGAGAGAAAAAGAGTCTGACAGATTTTGGTGACAATCAGCCTCACAGCTACGTTTTACCCCATGCTTCTGATGAAGTACACGCATGAAAGTGAAGGAGGCATAACATGCAGCCAAAACTGTCGAATGGCTTCATTACACACAAAAAAAACATCTGCAATCTTAAGTAGTATTCGATGGATTTGACCGCTTACCTCAGCTGACTTTCAGCAGCTTGTTTACAGGGCCGCTCAAATTGTGAAAATATAACAAACACAACAATAAAAAGAACCTGACACGCAAAAGAAATCAACATGATGAATAAATCCAATTTTACAAATGATTTCCTTTATTACACTCAGCACCTGTAGCAGCCCGGAGTGTTCTCTAAATATACCCCTTTTGTTCTCTCTGAATTTGTATCAACCTCTATCATTCACATCTGCAATAGACGCAAATCCAAATGAAGCAAATCAATCAAACCGCTTTCCCCCCCCCCAACTTCTCCCACCCGCTTCCCACCAGCAGGGAAAACAGCTGCCGTCAGAAAGTGGAGCTAAAAACAGAAAAGTTTGCCTCCGCTCGGGCCAGGTTTCCTTCGGAGAGCAGTGGGCTTTGAGCAGGGGGGGGGCGAGGAGAGGTGGGCAGGTGTGTCTGGCTGTGCAGGCGAGGTTCAAGTTTCCTTAGTTACCTTTGTTACACCTCAGCTAATCATCTAACCCAGTGGTCGGTCTGCCCGGCAACAGACTCCAATTCCTTGTCCCTCCCTCCGCCCTCCCCATGTTGCCTCAATTAGTCAGGAATTAAAGTCCTGCTTCATGGACGGGATTCATGGGGGACGCTACTCCTTAATTACAGCAGTGCTCTACGTGCTGCTGGGGACTGATTGCAAAGCGTAACATCCCCCAGCCCAGCAGCACACCCAGCCCTTGTTTTTGGGGTGTCTGGTATACCAGCATTGCTCAAATCAGCAGGCAGATTCCGATTAGTTATTCAGCTGATACAAGTGTCACAATCCCTTTCATTTTATTCTGCTGCCTGCAGCAAGTCCGGGGAGAGAGGAGTCCATTTTTAAATGCAAAAGGCATCAACAACAACACAGCTGTGCAATCATTTCCCCCGGTTTTGAAAGTTTTGCAGAGAGAAGACTTTTGGATCAGAGAGACTTTTCCTTCCCCTTCATTTGAGCCCAAACTCTACGGTTTGCATCGCTAAACTCGGAATTCGTTCAGTGTTTGAAGGTCCACTGTGTAAGAACTAGTGACATGTCGTGTGGGACTGCTGCAGTTTAGAGGACCCTCTGATCACACCTCCCTTTCCCAAAGCACGTCAGGAATACTTACAGTTGCCTTCACATACCAGAAAGAAAAGATGTCATCCTTGTTCATTTGTGTAGCTTACACTTCAAAATGCACGCTCTGGCTTCTCCATTCAGGCTGCTGTAGAAACATCCAAACAGCTTGACCCTGGTCTAAAATACCTTTTACAAAGCTTATTTTAAAGATATGAAAACCATTTTTTTTTAAATTTCCACTAGGGGTCTCTCAGTGAAAACAACAGAAGACTTGGGGTGAATTCCAATTCCTTGCTTAACCCTCAATCTTAACCCTCAATCTCAAAAGTGCGCGCTCCCTCTAGTGCAAGTGCTGTCCCAATTCTCAGAAAAATTAAGTTGAGGAACAAGTTTAAGGGCTGTATCGCCCTCAATATTGAGATTTTCCGAGACCACCCTTGGGAGCAAGGGCTACCCAGAATGCATTGCGTGTTTTCACATAACAAAGATGGCGCCGAAAGCAGCGAAACGAGTACGCTACAAATTAAGTATTTTCTTTGTTAATAGAGATATAAACATTATGAAAACCATTGTATTATCTTAGTTTAGGCCCATATTATGAATTTCTGCTGTCAATGTTGCGTAACATTTATTTTTATTTTACGATCTTTTGTCAATAGCCGGGCCGGTGCGGACACGCGATCGTTTACTTTTCAATAAGTCGTGGTGTGTGGTAACTGTCAGCTGAATATGTCCGTGGTTGTGGTATTTGTATGAGTATCATCTTATAACTAACTGACAACCTAATAACTTGACTGACAAACGGATCGTAATAAATAATCGTGACGTAAATGTGTTCTTCTTCTTCTTTTTTGGAGTTGACAGACTGGACGCAGCTTTCGCGTTATTCTGCCCCCTACAGTCTGAAGACATATCTGCATTTAAGGGGTGTCCCATTTCTAAGTGACAAAATAACCCTCAACACTTGGTTTTGAGGACCAGTTAAGATTAAGGGTTGAGCTTGAGGGTTAAGATAGGAATTGGAATTGGCCCCTAGATTAATAAAATTGCATCTGATCATTGCTATTGCTGTCCTGTTGTGTTGTGTGTTTGTGCTTTAAAAGGAGAGGTTTGGAGGCAGAACGTGCAGCAAAACGGTAGTTGAGCTCCTTCACTGACAAACACACACAACAAAATAATAAAGAGAATACAAGAACAAAAGACAGCACACTGGCTGAATACTAGTACTGAAGACTTCCTTCCTCACTTTTATGTTTCATAGAGGGTTTGCCTCAGAGGTTATAGCACAGACGCTAAAACAGACGATGTGGCTTTCGTATGTTGGCACTTACGCAAACATACTTGTCAGTAAACCCTCCTAAATGTTAAACAGACCATATGTATGCTCCATAACTTTCTTTTGAATTTTAAAGCTATGCTCTATTAATAACTTTATTCCTCCTTACTTTTATTTCCGCCTTTTCCTGAAGTCATTTATATCAAAAGGAGAAGGAAGTTGAGATACTTGAAGATATATCACAGGGCTCCACCAGACAGATGTCTGCTTTTATAAGGAACAGGAACAGAGATAGAACAGTCTTGAAGCTTGTAGACCTGCCACAAAAATCCACATTCAACAGTTTAAAGTATTCAGTACATTTCTGGGTAGACTGTCACTGTAAATGTGTGTTTTTCTCTGTGTTTCTTGTTGGGTTTTAGCTCCTGCCCGTATACTTTCCCCCCGATGTGCTGCCCTGATTTCACCTGTGCTCATCTGACCAATACAGCCTTTGTTCTCCCCCGTCTCCTCAGTTTGTCCATAAGCATCTCTTATTAGTGCAGTGTTTCTCAGTCCTGGTCCTCAGGACTCACTGGCACGGCATGTTTTAGATGTTTCTCTGCTCCAGCAAACTCGATCCAAATGACTGGTTATCGTTATCAGGCTTTCGCAGAGCGTGTTGATGAGCTGACCGTTTGAATCAGGTGTGTTGGAGCAGGGAAACATCTGAAAACATGACCTAATTAGACGGCTGTTTACCGAACCAGATTTGATTCAGAAAAGACCGCTTTCCTATCGCCGGTCCTGAGAACAGTAAGGTTACTCTGTATTTTGATGTCGTCTTTTCTTATGACTCAATTTGGCTTGTAAATCTGCTGCTGAAATGTCTTTTTTTTTTGCTAACTTCCCAGCTTACTGTCCATCTCAGGAATACAAGCACTCTTTATACTCTTTATATATATAGATATAACATAAAGAGTGCTTGTCTTATTGATATGTCATATTATGTGCTGAATGTGCTTAATGTGGTGACTATTAAGGAGATACCGTGTCCGATCAGAGAACGCATCGGACAAGATGAGATTAGATTAGAGAAACTTTATTGATCCCCGAGAGGGGAAATTTATTTGCTTCCAAACAACATACATACAACAATACAGACAACACAATCGAATAAATGGATAAATAAAATACATTAGAAGCATGATCTACAGCAACTGATGAAGGAAAGCGGAAAAACAACTATAAGTGCTCCTTAAAAAAGTGTCATTAAAGGCGCCATATGTAAGAATGTGGCCAAAAACAGTAACTACATTCAAATTCAAAATACCGAGGTCTTTTATGTTTTGACGTGACTGGCAACCCGTGGTTGCTCGGCAGCTGAGACTCTACTGACTGCAATGATTGGTAGACGGCAGTAGGTGGCGCCACATGCCAAAACGTGATTTCAAAGCATAAACATGATTTGCAGTCTGCAAAATATTTTTTATTTTTGGCTGTACTGTTGTTGTTGGTGAGTTCAGTTTGTTATATGAACATTATTCCTGAGTCTCTGTGACATATTAGGAGGATTGTATAGCCAGTTGCTTTAGATTTATTACATAATGCACCTTTAAATGTAATTAAAATGCTCTGGAGGTCGTGCATCACAATTAAATGCATTATGTACTGCATTGAATGCATTTGACTTTTTATTTGCTCAGATTATCTTCACGTTTGACATCTTAATGTCTTGTGACCCAAATGTGAGGTTGAGACGACAATATAACAGACAAATTATTTCCGAATGCGTCCTAAAATGGGTCCCAGCAGGTTACATAAATAGTGCAGAATTGCATTGATATGCCAATAGACAATAGCACAGTTTTAAATCGTGTTTGATTTATGTGTGAGGTTTTCAACCGTCCTCACTCTCGCAAAAAAAAAAATCAATTGCAGTAGAAAGAATCAAAAGAAAAGTGTTAACCTAGAGTAATGTGGTGAATCCTGGGAAGAGCTTTTCATATCATATGTGCAGTGGGAAATAAATGCTCACAATATTTATTTATTTATTCCTGGACAAGTGTTAAACTATATATACCTCTCGAGGGGATTGTACCCAGAAACAAGATTTGAACTGGAGTGTCAAAGGGCCTTGTGCTTTGGATGCTTTGATTTGCATTCTCTATTTTGGAGTGCAGAAAAAACATACACTGCTTATTTTCACAACCCACGTTGCAGTATGGCTTTTTGAAAAAAAGAAAGGTTGCAATAATTGCCCTTTGTCTGTGCACCTGTGTGACACCAAAAAAAAAACGAAAATCCTCCTTGAATTTCTATGCAAAGGCTGTGAGAGCCACTTGTAACAGGGGGAGCAGCAGCGGTTTGAAGTGGCCACAATATTCTGGAATTAGCGCTGATAGCTGAATACTCATGGGAGGCAAGTGGGTACACATCTTATGTTTTTAATGTTTTCATTTTGAAAAGTCAGAGGGAGACGAGTTAGTGAGTGGGAGGCATCCGTGTGCTGTTAGCAGCGGCCATCTCACATCAGTATCATCACCACCGAACAACCTTGTTTCAGTTGCCTTTATACAGCGCGTGACAATATTGAGCTTCGCGTTAGGTAAAGGCTCCGCTCTTGCCTCACAAAAGATGCCCTATTTCTCTTATACTGAGGAACCATATACAGACTCTAGCCACTGCCTGACACTGACAAATATCATAGGACCACCTGTCACATTGGATTTTGCACTTGTATCAATACTTAGAGAGTTTTCATAAATCAGCCGAGACAAGTTTCCCCCAGTCTTCTCGGGGCTTTAGATTTACAGTGGTGTCGATTGCGTGACAAATGGGTGCCATTGTCACTTTTGAAGAAACCCGGGGAAGGGGAAATATAAAGGTGGACTGATAGAAGTTGAAAGGAGACGAGCGATAAGGAGAGAGCGTTAGGATGTGAAAAGGGAGGAGTGTTGAGACAATACCAGATGAATTGGATGGTTTTTCAAGTTTCTTCAACCCACTGACAGGGGCGCAGCTTGTGAACGGGCAAGGCAGGCAACTGCTTGGGGTCCCCGAGCTGATAGGGGGCCCCCGACACTCGGAGCCTGAGGGCTGTTTTTACTGAAATGTGCAGTGACCAGCCGCCTCCCCATCCCCCCTTTAAAAAACAATGGGCGATTTGCAATGACATCTCAGTAGGAAACCTCCAGTAGGAAACCACTCGAGCCTTTATACTTCTGCGTCGTGGTGGCGGATACGCGCTGCAATTTCCCGCCCGATCAGTAGGGGTCGCTGCGCAAGGTTGTTGTGCTTTTGGCTACAGTGAGCAATGGCGTCCGAGGGAGAAAGACTGTTGTTGTCGAAACAGCGGCCGTTTGTCACTTTTCTGTGTCCCGGAACGCAGTTTTAAGATAATTTGAGGCGAGAAATTGGCCATTTAGAGTCTAAACATGTGCTGTGTGTGTTAAGATATGACGTATTTATAGTTCGGCAGCGACGAAGTCGGCGGTGTTCAGCTCCGCCCTCTGTAGACGCTCGGTGCTCACTGTGAGCCGGCACAGAGCAGCTTCGCTCTGCCTGTCCTGAGGACCAATCGCAGCTCTTGCCATCTCCGTTGTCCCTTGACGGAGTGACGGACACTTAGAAAACGTGTCGCAGAGGCTCTTCGACAGGTTCTGCGTAGGCTACGCAGAGGACTCTGCGTAGCCTACGCAGAGCACTTTACGCAGGAGTATAAATTGGGCTTTATCGTTCTGCAAGTTGGAAAATAAAGAGGATTATTTACAGTGTAATGCATATCTTTTTTACTCAGTTTATATATGTTTTGTTCAGTTATTTACAGTATTTTATTGTTCTATATATTTATATTGTTTTATAATGAGGGTTCTTTACAGTGTGATGTATTTTTTACTAAGTTTTATAGTTTTTTTTAAGCTAATTGCAGTATTTTATTTACATACTTTTTAATTACAAGGTTTTTCCATGTTATTTCATTCATTTCGAAAAAAAAATAAAATATTTTGAACTCAAACATTTTTCGTTGGTGTCAGATTATTTATAACATAACGGTGAGGAACACTGGTTGGAAAGGCCCCCCTGGGAATTTTTGCTTAGGGCCCCTACAGACTCTAGAATCGCCTCTGCATACTGACCCCATGCTTACACACATATTTACGTGGTTTGATACATGTCAGGAAAAATGATGTCGGTCTGTTGTGCTTCAATGTGTTAGTGTGTGACAGAACGCTTTTTGCATGACTTTTTGCAAGCAAACGTAGAAATAACTACTATGACTAAGCGTGTGTATGGTGGCACATGTTCTCAAGTAGGGAATTACTGAAGAGGAGACTGAAATGAATTTAAATGCATTAAGTGCATTATCTAAGGAATGTATTCTGTTAAGTCCTAAGATGACCATGATGTATGGAACCATACATCATTGAAACAAATTGAAATACTGGCTTCACTGAGAACAATGTTAAAGCCTAGAGTTTATACACAATTTAAACAATAAAGATCCATTTAATCCCAAAGCTGGGACAGGATGGCACCTCTCAACTGAAAACATAAAACATTCCGAATCTAGAACATTCCAAAACCTTGCTTATGCATATTTTACTTATTATACACAGTATTACAGATATTGAAATATGCATTAAGTCTGAGAATTCCCTGAGAGGTTCAATATTTATGGGAATAAAACAGATGGTGAGACAATTATGTGTGTGTGTGTGTGCGTGTGCATGGATACAGTGTAACACAGTGAGTATTAGTGCAGTGTCTTGTTTTAGTGTTTGTGTTAATGTCCGTGCCAACCTGACCTATTCAATGTTTTGAGACTGGGAATGCAGTCTGCAGTTTAATTGTTAGCGTTGCACATATTGTACATATAGCACCTTTTAAATGTAGATTTGAATGAAATGTGAATGAAATGAGTGACTGGAACATGCGGAGGAAGATTCCCACTGATGTCAGAAAAATCTTTAGAAAAATTAAAGCAGCTGTCTCCGTCATTCATGAAAAACACCATTCTAAATGGGCAAACGAAATACATTTGCCTCAACATAATTAAATGCACAAGTCATAATTAAGCATTAGCCTCAAAATAAAACTTGTCATGGTTTCCGGAGACAGCAACGCCACTCTGGTTTTTTTTTAAGCTGTTCGACACCTACTGTTCTGCTGTTCTGCTGTGATTGTTAGGGTTTGGCAGTTCATACAAAAATGAGAGGAAGGGAAGCTGCGGGTCTTTTAGCAGCACAAAATTAAAATGTCATTATGTGTCTCTATTCTTAGCCGAAGACTGCTGCCGGGATCTCCCACATCTCTGGCTTTGTTCAGAGAAGTGACACGCGGTTTCACAAAAGTTTACAATGCCATCTAAATCCCAGAAGGGACTCGTTCTCACAGCAACCTGACATGACTCTCAACAGGCTTCCAATATTGTGCTTTACAGAATATAACACACATGAATGCACAGACAACTCCCTCTAATAATCTTAAGAGCTGTGGAAAAAAAAGATTACCTAGACAAGATAACGCTGCAGTATCAAGATGTCAGAGATGGGTTTAATAACATGAAAGTGACTTTTTCCTTGAACTACTGCAATTCTCTGGAGATGGAAAGATTGTATAAACCCCATGCTGAAACACAGAGTTTCTCCATTTCAGCTTTTTAGGGTCCACACATGCGTCAAACCGTGATTGAGGAGAATGTTATTTCCTCATGCAGTGCAAGTAATTGAGTATAGGAGACGTGAACAAAACATGTATTAAGTGAAAACAAAGGGAAAATCATTGCAGGGCTCAGAGGCAAACACACAAATCCGATTGAATACAAACCCAACAGTATATGTGTTTTCATAATGGTTTGTGCATTTCTCAGAATCAGCACTTAGCATAATTAGTAGTGGCTTTGTAGGTCAGCCACTAATGAAAGCCTTTCTTTAAAATGTCATGCAATCAGTTTCTTTCAAAGGTTGTTGGGGGGCAGGTAGAGCTGCTCTCTGCTGCTCCACCATCAGCTTTTGTTTGTTTCTCCAATCGGGTGACAAAACTATATGGATTTAGAGAAATAACAAGTGTATCGTGTATCATTATTCTTTTTTTATGAATGATCTAGAGAACGTACATTTTTCCCTCTGACAAACGGGCTTGTGGTAAATTTCTTGAGCTTTTAACTGTATGTCAGTTTTTAATCGCTGTAAAGGAGGAGCTCTTAATGATTCTTCAGACAGAAGATGCCAGGCTTGAACGTGTCAACGGCAGCACATGCTGACATGCTGATGTACCATCTATGACATGGTAACATCTGCTGGAACTGATCACAAGGTTCAGATGCACACAAAACTAATTTTGCAGGCATTTCATCATAATCCAGTTTGTTAAGAGTTTAGATTTCCCCCTAAGAATGCATGTGTCTGTGTGTGTGTGTGTGTGTGTGTGTGTATGTGTGTGTGTGTGTGTGCGTGCACGAGCATGTGCATTCCACTTTTGGTGTTCCCTCCAATTCACCTACTCACCTGTTCCTGATCACCACTGATTGCCATTGCCTTTCCCTGCTGTTCAAAAGCCCAATCTGTCTCCTCAGTCTTTGCTAGATTGTTGTTGATCTCACAGCGGTACGACGACAGCTGACTGACTCCTTTTTTTTTTTTTTCTCGGCTTGTTGCGTGATTATCTTGGATATTGCTCTGACCCTGATTTTCTCTTGTGCCTAGAATCTGCCTCACTCAAACTCTTGTGAAGCAAAGTCCACCTTCTGAAAGCTGGCGCACTTGCACCCTCAAAGCCCCACAAGGACACAGAACCTCCTGCATGCTGCACTTCAGATCTCTATGAACTCACCATGATGCACCCCGGACAATCACTCTCTCCGGATTCCCTTATCGCCCCATCCATCGCTACTGTCTGAGTATTACTCGTGGAAAAAAGTTTTATGCTGACCATATAACTGCCAGGGGATTTCATGGCAATTCCCCCCAAAGAGTTGTTCATGCATCCATTATCTACCGCTTTATCCTCCACCAGAGGGTCACGGGGGGTGCTGTGACTATCTCAGCTGACAATGGGCGACACCCTGGACATCGCAGGGTCAGACATATAGAGACAAACAACCATTCACTCACACTCTCACACCTACTGTCAATTCACCTAATCCCCATATCGCATGTTTTTGGACTGTGGGAGGAAGCCGGAGAACCCGGAGAAAACCCACGCACACACGGGGAAGAACATGCAAACTCCTTGCAGAAAGGCCCTTGTTCCGTGGTTCTTCCAAACAGGGCTCGAACCCAGGTCTTCTTGCTGCAAAGGCAAGGCAAAGTGCTAACCACTACACCAACCGTGGTGCATTTCACTTAAAAAATCAAAATGACAGCATTTTATATATATAATGTCAGGAGGTTTCATCCTCTGGGAATCATGAATTCCCAGACCAATGGCTATTTGAACAATGCAGGACTGAGAAGAAAATAAAAGAAAAAATGGAGGACAGTAATATGTTGCTTGTTATTTGCAATTCGTCCATCATTTTGTCGTTTTCGATATAGACCAAGAATTGACAGCTTTCTACTGCCATTGGTATTACTGGCAGCAGTTGTTACCATATAAGTCAGCCAATCCCATGTCATACTTTGCTTATACTGCAGAGAGCTCTCAAAAGCTGCAAGATTTTGTGGCTATTTTCTCTCTATTACCATTGAAGCAGCCTGTCAGTTTGGACATTGTATTTTCAGCTCGAGCTGAATCCTCCTCATCCCTCCCTCCCTCTGTCCCCTAGATAGTGTCGTGGATCTAAAAAGCAGCCTGTTGAGCAGCCATCAGTCTGCTGGCATTTGATCAATGCCCAGGTGCCTTTGTGCTGCTAAGCGATAGATAAAAGAGACTGTTATCAGCTCTACAACATCAGCAGCAGATAGCTATGTTGCAGGAGCAAAGCAGGCCTGTGGGGCTGAGGATGGGGGGCTGGGGGTTCACACTTCAGCAAAGTATTGAAGAGGAGAATCATGGTGGGATGAATGACTGGGAAGAGGCGGGGGACGATAGGGAAGTACACTGTAGGTCAGCGCCTTGATACAAGGTTTTACAGCTGTCACCAGCTCCTCTAGAGAGGAACACAGGGTGGAGGAGATGAGGGCACTGACAGAAAATGAAAGGGAGTCAAAGATTATTGGGGGGGAAATGGTAAGAGCCAACCTGAACCTGCAGGAGAGGGAATTGGACACTTTTAGGTGAAATGTGCAGTTGACTGTGACTGTGAATCTGCTGTTAGATCAAGCAGCAAAAAAAAAGAGAAGCAAACTCAAAATCCAGCATAAAACATGCAGATATTTCTCTAGTGGCAGTTGATGAATTTGGCAAAGCTAACCCATCAAAAACTTGGCTTTGTAAGAGCCAGTAAGGTACATTAATGGCATGTTGATAAGATCATTTTTTCCCCCACAAATATTATGTTGACACTTCAACACCTTGCTTTGTTTGAAGGAAACAAATATATTTGAATTATCCAAAACAGTAATGTAGTAAAGCCCAATGTATACTTCTCATGGATGTATAATATGAACTGGATAGAGCTCCGCCCCTTCGCTTCCTTTCATTCCTATGAAGCTGCTCACCCAGCGCATATGCCAAAAAAGTTTTTGACTTCCGCGTTTATTTCCGGGTTATGGGGCCCATAGAGCATGCGCAGTAGTGTCCCTACCATCATTCCTCTCGGCTATGTGAACGAGCCGTTAACTTCGGCTTTAAACCATGGATTTGTAAATAAATGCAAAATCAACGATAGCGAAGTGAATATAGTGAAGCTGAAAAGTACAATGACGGAGTTAAAGATTAAAACGATCAATAAAAATCGTTTATTTTGGTTAGGACCGTGACTATTACTTTATATGTGTTACAGGAATCGTGTTGTTTTTGTCTGATTTCCCTTATATAATTGTATAATTATTATTAGGAACAATAAAAACGTGTTAAAGTAGGTTTTTAACTCCCGAATATTTCCCTCAACACATTTGTATTCAACTATAATTCGCGTATTCATCACATTTAACAGTAACTTCATGAACCGATATAGTGAGACAAACAGCCTCCCCGGGAATCAGTGGTGAAGTGACCGCAGGTCTCAGTGCATCACACAGTCACAGCTCCACAGTCCACACTGTCATCAGTGACTGAACACAGTGATAAAGTGCAGCATGTCAGTCTCCTCTCCTCAATGAATCCACAAAGCAGCTCGTTAATACATCGATAATACGTTTGAAAATAAATGTTGATGAGCGCCGAATAAACATCTAAAACTTGCTTTGTCATAATATTTTAAAAATGTAAACGGAAAACCCCGCATTGTGTTCATTTATTCACATTTCTCATGAAGTTTTCATATCGTACTGTTCACTGACAGTAGCGCTGTTCCCGAGACGCCACATGACCGCGTTTGGCTGTGCTAGTACACAGCTGTGACGTCACTCTGAGAAATACGATTTGTCTGGGCTTTTTATGGCATTTAGGAATGTTTTTCAAACATGAAACTCCATAAATTAAAAAAGTATAAGGTAAAGATTTAAAAAAGCCTGTGTCCATGTCTCGAGGTGTCCTGTGGACACTTTTACACGCGTCTATTTTACTATTGTGGTCAATGGGAAAATTGCTTTTTGGGCTCCATGGGATTTTTTGTTGCAGTACCCACAGTGGCCACCATGCAAAAATTGTCTTCAAGGCAGAGGGGGAGGTGCTCTATCCAGTTCATATTATACATCCATGATACTTCTGCGTAAAGTGTTCTACGTAGGTTACGGAGACCCCTCTACATCGTTGGAGAGGCTGTCGGAGAGTCTCTCCGTCGTCTTTGGGTGCACAAAATATTTTTTAAGTGTCTGCCACTCCGTCAAGGGACAACGGAGACGGCAAGGGCTGCGATTGGTCCTCAGGACAGGCCGAGATAACCCTGCTCTGTGCCGGCCACTGTGGGCACCGAGCGTCCACAGAGGCGGAGCTGATCACCGCCGACAACGTCGCTGCCAAACTATAAATACATCATATCTTAATACACAAACCACATGTTTAGACTCTAAATGGCCAATTTCTTGCCTCAAATTATCTTAAAACTGTGTTCCGGGACACAGAAAATATTTATTTCAGGTGAGAAACGGCCACTGTTTCAATTGTATTCAGCTGCAACAACAAGTCTTTCTCTCTTGGATGCCATTGCTCACTGTGGCAAGAAGCACAACAACCTTGCGTAGCGACCCCTACTGATCGAGCGGAAAATTGCAGTGCGTATCCGGCACCATGACGGAGAACTATGAGGGGTCTCCGTGGTTACGCAGTTGGATAACGAATTACACAGACGGAGAAGTATAACGTGGCCTTAAAACAAACAATAGTAAGTCAACTCCCAACCTCATTATATGGGTGTGTTAGTCTGACTTTGAGAACATCACTTAAATTTCAGTCAGATTAATGAATTAACATGTATTTTTAAAAGTCACATCTTATTCAGCCTAACACAAAAACATTTTTTTTCTAACGTAATATAAAAGTACAACCAATTCGGACTATTTTACTTTATCATGTTGTCGATTTCATATTAAACTGATACAGTTGCCAACACTGTCCAACAACATATATCGATGTGTCCATATAGTTTTTCAAACTTGAATACTAGTGTCCAAACCCTTTGCTGTGACACTCCCAAGGTTTGCCCAGGTGCCCCTGTTTGCCTAAACATTCCTTGACAGGAGTCTGTGACCTTGATTGGGTCCACATGTGGCAAAGTGATCTGATTGGACAGAGTTTATAAAGACACACACCTGTGTGTCAAGGCTGCACTTGGAGGAGACTGAAGTCAAGCACTGTGAGAAATGAGACGGTCGAGCCTAGACAACTCTTGGCTATGTCACCAATTCCCCTTTTTCTTTTTCTCCTTCTTCTTCTTCTAATAAATTGCGACAGGCTGTACACTGAGAGGTTCAATGCCACCCTGCACAGTTTGAGGTCTTGAATCACATTTCTTTCTGCCCCTTGAAGCCTGACTACTGGATTAACCCCTGATCAGCTGCACAGATCAGCCAAAAAATAAGTTATCGGTTGTGGGACAAATAAATGATTATCTTAACTTATATTTGTTTTGTTGTTATTTATTCGTTTTTGATGGACCCTCCTGTGTGTCCTGTATTAATATATTTTGTGTAACACTGGAGGAAATGGAGATGTGAGATGTGATACATACATAATTGTATTATTAAAAATCAGTGCTCTTCCTCTGTCACGACTATACTGGTGAAATATTTTAAAGTTGAGGGCTTACATAAACCTTATGTCATAATAAAACACGGATAATTAACATCTCATACCAGCGGTATTACAAAGACATGTGTCGATACCTTTTCTTCATTTAAAACCATGATTTTTCAGATGAAATTGCCATGTAATTTTAACCTACTTTAGGCAGCAGCTCCCATTTGACAGTGGGTGCGCAATATGAGTGTTCAGGGGGAATGATTCCTCCGTCTTCCAGTTCTGCTGTGATTGACTCTGCGTGAGTAGGAGACAGCGCTGAGGAGAGTGATGGGGGGGGGGGGGGGTTCTGTGTGGGTGGGTGTCTTTGTTGATTGGTATGAAGGAGAGTCTGTCTGTTTGGTGTCAGCAGGTACACTCACACCCAAGAAACACTTTCGGTCTTCAAATTCTTCTATTGTCAGTTGCCAGTGGGAGAAGCTGGAAAACATGCACCTGCCTTTGCAGAGCTTTTATTCTGGATTCTGCCTCCCTTTTTTTTTTTTCTTCATTCTTAATCTTTTGTTTCTTTCACCTCTTATTGTCCTTGTCAGTTTTTTTTTTGTTTTGTTTTTTTCCCATGAATATTAAATGGCCTTGTATTGGTGTGCTCATACTCGTGTGCCTCGCAATTCAGGATCGCCTTATTTGTCCCAATTACACAGACAATTAAAGCAAAGTGACCGACATTCACAGTACGCTCACAGACTTAATGAATTAAGACTAAGTGTGGACATAAACTGCGCTCTGACTTCCCACCTCCCTGTTTCGGCGGTTGTAAAGATTCACTGAAGGAGAGCAGTTTGTACCTGAGTGAAGCACTTTGAAAACAGGGCACAGATGCTTTTAACAAGCCGGTTTATTTAGACTCTTATTTCAACTGTTTGTGTGTGTGTGCGTGTGTGTGTGCGTGCGTGTGTGGTCTCATCTTGCAGGCTGTTGTGTTTCAGATCACTTGCTTGATCATATGCCCATTAAATAATCAAAATGTTTAAACTTACAAAGCGATTGCATCATTAACTGTGTTGAGCTAAATGCTACTGGCTCTAGTTTCCAACCTTTTAATTATGCAGAGATTTATTTCAGCACCTTTCCACTTTAAACTCACATTTTGTACCCTGGCACCTACCTAACCATAATATACTGGCAGCTCCTTACTCCAGTATGATGGCTTTGTATATTCATTTGTTTCATAAATTTGAAAGGTTTCACCTTTTCTGGTTAAGAAAACCCAGATTAACTCTCACTAACATCTGACTTTTGTCCATAATGGTTATGATACAATCATGCAATCAATCCCAGGTCAGGAGACTCTCCATATTGACAAATATGGGCTATGGATTTCACTGGCACTTCAGTTCAGTATCTCTACTATTGCACTTCTCTGGTGCTATGTTACACCTAAAGCAATTGTCTAAAAAAAAGTAGTCACAGCTGATTTGGAAAGATGGACTGAAGAGAACATAAAATAGGACATAAGCTCCCCCGAAAGCCTACTCTGAAACGTTGACTTTTGATTTTCGGTACAATTAAGTTTTTATATATCAATATGTGTTTATTCGGGGGCCACAAGATTAATGTAGTGGTTAACGCTCCTACTTCTTACCTTTGCAGGAAGACCTTGCAATCCATTTGGAACAAGGGCCTCTCTGCATGGAGTTTGCATGTACTCCGATTTCTCTGGATTCCTCCCACAGTACAAAAACATGCAGATCTGGGGATTAGGCAAATTGGACACTCTCAATTGACTGTAGATGTGCGTGTGAGAGTGGAAGGTTGTTTACCAATGTCTTTGTTGTATGTGTGGCCCTGTGATTGCACTAGAGACCTATCCAGGGTGTACCCCGCCTTTCGCCCTATGTCAGCATGGGATTGGCACCAGCACCCCTTGCCCCCATCATGTGGAGTATAAAGCGTCAGAAGATGTATTTATTCGCTTATTATTACGAACCAATTTCTGAGCATTTGTCAATATCCGCCATCAATCACCTATATTTGAAAGAACTTCTCTTCACTGATAGCACCTGTATTTTAATGGAAAATAACTGCTGAGTAGCACAAACAGTAATCTATTTAAAATGGTCTGTGGATGAGGCCTCCAAATGTCAATGGTGAACATATTGTCAACGGTGAACCTGAAAATAGGGCTCCCCAAATGTCACGGTGTAATTTGAACACAGGCAGTGAAAAAGTGAAAAATTTAAGTGGTATTATTCTTGTCTTTTGTGTGGGAATGACAACACACATTTTGTGTTTTCACATTCATTGTGTTTTGTGTTTGGCATCAAACACGACTGTTGAGAAAGATGAACTCCAGCTGGCAAGTCAATCACCTTTTCTTAGTGAGTTAACCTGCATTTCAAAAAACCCTTGGTTTTACTCTCTGCATCACATTAAACAACAGTTAACCGGAAGATTCAAATAACACTGTAGCACATCACATTATGCATTATAGCAAGTCCGTGAGCCACAATTCAGTGGAAGATAAGTTTGAACATTTCACTCAGAGAATATTAACAAGTGAGACTTTGTACAAGCAGCTGTGAAAAAAGGTTTGACCACATAAAAGGTGGATAATAAAATGGTGAGTAATGGAAGGTACATCTGAAACTTTTCTTTTTGAACACACACAGTCAAATTATCACTTATTGAGATTAACTCTCAGCTTTGGAACATTTTATGAGAGACCGATGAAATTTGAAAGAAGGTGGCTCAGTCATATTTATTTTTATGACATTTATCCTTTTCCCTGATAGGGCTGCAACTAAGGATTATTTTCTCAATTGATTGATTAATAGTTTGGGCCATAGAATGTCAGGTAATGTTGAAAAATATTGATTATTACAACCTAAACCTCAAAATAAAGACAATCTCAAATGCTTTTTTTCTCTCTCCATGAAATAAATATAGTTATTTAACTGTCATGAATGAAACAACAACAACAAAAATGACATTTCAGATTTATTGATCATTGCTGCTGTGCAACAACAAACATACCTGCTCAAAGAAGTGGAAATTAGTATAAGATATTGCAAATGTTGAAACAAATTTTTGTATGAGACTGGGTTGCATATTGCTGTTGTGACCTCTAGAGCAGGGGTCTCAAACTCAAATGACCTGGGGGCCAATGCACATCTATTGTGGTCAAGAGGGGGTTGGCCTAGAGAGGAAAAAGTGGGAAAAAAACAACTGTTTACAATATTGCATCATGATATCACACGTATACTTACACTATTTATGATGCAAAATTGACATACTAATAGCAAAAACAGACATTTATTTTAAAGCGGAACTCGACCGGAAGTTCCTATTAACGCTGTTTTTTTGGTGTGTATCAGCGTCATTACCTTGTTTATGAAGCCCTGAAGGTTCGAAACAAACCGGGGCACTAGTCCGGGCACATCCGGTTGCGTACATTGAACCGCAGAAGAAGAATAACGTCCGTTTTGGAGGTGTTTCACGAGCGACAGTGTCTTCTGACTCTGGTGTCTGACTCCGGGTCAAAGTCATAAAAGGGACTGCGGTGGGGAGTCGTGACGAAGCTATTTTTAAACACTGTTAAAACAATGTTTTGATAATGAGGAGCAGTGCATCCACCGTTCCAGAGGGGGGAGCTGTGCTTCTGAGAGCTGGTGTGCTGAATAGTACTGGCCAATCACAAGCCTCCACGTTTTCTGGGGGTGAAAGTTTACTCTGACATATCGTGGCTGATGAACAGCGTCAGAAAAGAGGATTTCAATCGGCTCGTTTACAGCAACTAGGAGGTTTTTGACCATAAAAACAAGTTAATGTATGTAAGTAAACCTCCATATCTAACATTTATGTGCAACAGGACCACTCTATGTGACCTTTAAATAACATAAATAATAGTGTCGACAACTGTAATTAAAATTTGTACCATGACCAGTTCCCTTCAATCAAAACATGTGCAAGTAGAGACAGTACTACATTTTATTTTGGAAACACAACTTATGTGAATGTGAGGTTAAACATGATCTGGCCTGAAACCTCTTTATTTGTGAGTTAGTAAGTTAATTCAGGGTTGGTAATTGGAAAGATAGTTGTGAAGATGTTATTTACATCTGATTCATAGATTCCGTTCAATCATTCATTGTCGTTTATCCTTCACATGAGTGTCCTAGGGTTCCAGAGAGCCAATCCCAGCAGTGTGAACGGTGGAATACATACACCCTAGACAGGTCACCAGTTCATTGCAGGGCCAACCTACAAAGAAGAACAGCCATTCACATTCATACCTTCAGTCAATCTAGAGTTTTGGGGTGAAACCAAAGAACGCGCACACACAGGAAGAACATGCAAACTCCATAAAGGTTTGGACCTGCTGAACCTGAGTGTTGTTGCTGCAAACCAACAGTGCTTCATAGATGTCAGAAATGTTTTTCCCCTCATCTCTCTTTTCTTTGCCATCTTTGACACACATACTTCTGTATTTATTTTTTTCTTGTTTGCCTTACTTTCTATTTGGTAACTTGCCCTAAAGAGCATGTTGCGTGTACACATTTGTAATGCTTGCTAAAGAATATGATCAGCACGTGTCTCTGATCAGGGAATATGAAGAGAATAAAAAAATAAAGAGAAACTAAAATATAACTTCAGGCAGTTTCTTTGGCTGGGTTTGAACCGTTATGATTCTTTCTGGTAGCTTGTTGAAATTAATCTCAAAAAGTCGGGAATAACAGTGATATAATATGATTTTATGCATGCAGTAAACCGTACGTTAGATCTGACCCAAGTGTGCAATCCGCAGGTTATTATTCACATTCCTCACCAGATTTATGTGCATGTACAAAACCTCCATGCTGTAACGCAGCTGAATTATCTCAAACGCGGAACATTTTGGATTTTTCTTTTTTCTCTACTGCCTTAACTTACTCGGCTCCAACAATTTCATACTGTGGACCCTACTAGATGGTACGTTTCTGTCCAGAGGGCTTGTTTGTTGCTTGTTGTCAGGTTTGAACGATCACTTAGGTGAAGGAAAATAGGGTGAAGAAGTACATGCTGCACAGACGGTGTCAGTTGTGTGTGTGTGTGTGTGTGTGTGTGTGTGTCTGGGGCGACAGCTGACTCAGACCTCCAATTCTTGCACAAGGAGGCCTGAGGGCTAAGAAAAACAAGTCGGAGGTGATGCAGCGTTGAGGCCGATTTTTTTTCTGTGTGTATGTGCTTGCTGCCTTGTTTGCAGGCCACACATCAAGCGGCAGATGGCAAGGAACGCTGAGAAGCCAGGAGATTGACAGGCTCTATCTTGTGTCGACGAGCTCCCATCCACCTCTTGTCCACCATGTGACTCGGCCTGTCAAACCACTTTGTCACAGTGGGGGAGAGGATGTAACACACATCCATGCACAGGGACACACACACACCATCCACTTAAACTTTTAGATCAAGGTGCGAAAGAGGGGGAGGAAGACACAGAGAAGGCAGATAAAGGCAGTGGGGGAGTGAGAAATACATTTCTTATTCGCTGGGGAGAAAAATGAACTACTGGTCAAGGATCTGAGAGCAATTTAGAAGAAAGAGCAACTTAAAAAAAAACAAGCTGCTGCTATTAATGAAGTGCACTAGAAACTCCAAATAAGAAGAGCAGAATTATAAGCACACAGCTGCATACCGACTTAAAAGAATTCTTAATTTTGGGGTCTGATTTCATAGCGAACATAGTGTCTCACGTACAAGCATCATAATACACCAGTGAGCCTTGCCGCTGCATCTCTGGCTGTGTTTCTGAGCTCTTGCCAAAAGTATTTCATGATTGCCGTGGGAGAAGATTGTTGTGTGTGTACATCTTAATGCTTCTGACAGCATCGCTTTCTCATCCAAAAGTGCAGCCCACCAAAAGTCAAGTGTTAACAAAGCAGTTTTTTGTTGTCGATCGCTCAGTTTCAATGCCAGATAAATGTGGCGCAACTCAAAAGGAGCTGCTGCAGATTTCAAAAGGCTCGGTTTTGTAAGAATGCGTAGCATGCTAAAGGGCAACGAACTTAAAGTCTTCACTTTAGATGGGTAGGGTCATTTTGCAGCAAAGCTGGAATCGTATAAATTGCTGAAAGCGGCAGAGTAAACAAATGTCAAGTTTAATGATTTAAAATGGAGAAAAACACTCGTGTAGGGCAACAGACTGGCTGCTCGAGGTTGAAAGTCTGCTGTAATATACACACAAAACTGAACGGGAATTCGGAGGGCAAAAAAACAACATTGTGTTTCACTCATGTAAGAGAAGAAGAAACAAAATGCAAAAGAGTTGATGTCCTCTTACACTATAGCGTCACCTTGACTATTTTTTTTCCTCAGCTTTGCACAGTGGAGGCGCTCTAATGTGATGCATTAAAGAAAATTACACAAGGAGAAAATATGAGGAACACCTCTCAATGCAATTTATCTCAAGTTGGAGAACCTCTTTGTTTGACAGCTTAAATATTACTCTCTTTAAGGAGAAACCACAGGCCATTCCTTCAGTCAAGTAGCTTTTTTATTGTAGTTGGCACCTTTTTAGTTGTGTAATGACTCACTGATTTAAATCAATACTGTCAGGTTCAATCCTGATGCAGTTGAATTGATTTCAGACTGCCTGAATCTAAGCAGAGTGGAGCACAACATGTGTGCAAACACGTTTCTATTTGTTTTTTATTTTAAACAAGTGGATCATTTCTACCTGTTGCTGTGAGTAAAAAAATCTGTGTGTGACCATTTCACATTTTATAAAACACATATGCCGCATTAATATAAGATGTGCTCAAAATTAATCTCAAAAAGGACAACAAAACATTTTATTTTCTGAGGAAAAACAAAGGAAATGGTAAAAAAACTCAAAAAACATCTGTGCTTTTCTGTCTGCAGCATGACACATGGTAATTATGTAAAATAATTATAATTATAATATATGTTTAGACCTAAATGAATGCAAAGAAAGAGATACCAGCTACAGCACATGGGAGGGGGATGGTGATGAAAGTAGACTGGAGAATTCTAAGAAATATTGGCGGAACGGATGTGAGAGGTGTTGACTCCACTTGACAACAACAATTCCGTTTCTGAAGCCCTTGACCCAATCATCAACTGTGACGTGCTGATTGCTGAAGGTGGATTTTGCATCTTCATGTAGGAAATCTGCAAAGAAATAATAATCAAAAAAAAAGTAATATGTAACACTATCCCACTTGCTAGTCTTCAGGCTTCTGCTGCTTTTGATTTTGATAAACACTGGAGCAAGGCCAAGCGAGTGCATCATCACAAACTCCAGCGCCTCCATGCCCTCACTACATTTTCTTGCAGACTCGAGTTGTCTCTATGGTCCTGCAAATTTGGAAACAGATTCTCTAAATGTTGCAAGATACCGTATATTCCTACACATTTAATTGTATCGAATTCTATATTGGATAATATGATTAAATGTCAATATCATATTATGAAACTATTCATATGATTGCAAATTATTTGGTTATTAATTATTACAATATTCAGTCTGTTTTTCATATTTATAACAGCGCAAGTCCGTAACAAAGCAAATTTAGATTATTTTGATGATTAGACAACCAATCACATTTGACTTTATAGGAACCACAAGACTTTACATGGGCCAAGATGAACACGATGAGACCAGAGTGATCTTCATTGTTCACCATTAGCTCTTCATTTTTGACAGTCTTCGTCTCGTCTTTTGCTGCATGTATGGAGTGGAGCAGTGTTGAGGAAAACAATCTGCCAAGTTCATTTTGAAATAAGTGTAGGGGAACACAACACACAAATATTTCAGACCTACAATAAGCCTCTGCAAGAAACAGGTTTGTGACTGAGAGACAAATAAGTCAGACTCATTCAAGCTGAAACAAACCAAAACCAACATTAACCCTTAGAGCACAAAGCATTTCAGCTTCTTTTTTTCCCCATTACTATGTATAAGAATGTGCAATATAGAGTGTCAATTTGATGAAACTTATTTTCACCAACTATATACACATACTTAAAATAGCATTTTTTTTAAAGCCCGAAGATGTGACATATAAACACACAGGCCCCGGATGGACAATATAATGAGTATTATTCCCATAGCAAAATCATGGGCGCACCTGTGGCACAGATCATTGCCACATGAACACTACAGGTTTAAGCATGTTATAATGTTGTGACTGTGTGTTTTAAATTCCAATTAATGGGAAATTCCATGTATTTTTACAGGTTAATTTTTTTTTTTTTTTTTTTTAGCCTGGTCTAAAATAACAATAGGTTGTAAATAAGTTTATCTGTTCAATAAATAAATAAAAAGGTGAATTGACTGTGATTCATTATGTTTGTAATGTTATGTATGTAACTATTTCTTTTCATTGTGTCATTTATTTCTGTAAAGCTTGTCAATTGGTTGCCTGCTCGTCTGTCAAAACAGTCGTCCAATCGTGAGATACCGGGGTGGGACATGCAGTAGTAGGCAGGTAAGGCCGATATTATGGAGAAACTGTCAGAAAGACGGCAACAGATTTGCTGTAATGCCAGAGTATTGTTCTGTCAGGATATATGCAACGTTTGTCAACGGTATATGGACATACAAAAGCATACAGAAGGTAAATGTTTACAATATGGTTACCACTGACTGTGCTACTGCTAATAATGTTGCAATGTGAATGCTAAACGTAATTAGCGATTAGCTCGCGCTAGCATGCTAACGGTTGTTTTACACATGTCAAGCTAGTGTAGCCTTTAGTTACTTGTTGTGCTCGTTGTGTGCTACTGTTAGTTTGCTGTATGTGAACACGGAATGAGTTCGTGGAAGCGCATAGACTGTCGATATGACTGGTTAAGGTACATGTATGTGTGCTCGCCAGAATACACTCCTTGGACCTTGTTTGCCCTCGGAGCTGTGAGCGGCAGGTATCGGCTGCGAGTGAGAAGCTACGTGGGTCAAGGCTGCGGTCACGGCTTTTCTGATTCCCCTCATCATCATCGTCATCCATCCATAACCTCCCTTCTTCCTTTCCATCACCTACACACACACCTACACGCTAACTGAGGACGGACAGTGTGAGTAACCCAATTGCCCTTGCATTTCTTTCTTTCTATTTTGCTTGTATGAGTGAAGCGGTCACTGAGTTTTTGACCTCACCGAACCTGAGCATCGAATCAGACCGCATCATTGTATTTCAAAGGCTGTTTAGACTTTAAGCATGGTGTGAACATGGTCATTGGTTTGGGCATTGAAATGTTTTTGTTTATTTCAAGATACTGTGAATGTTTCTGAGATCTGTGAATATAATGGGAACAGTTGGCAAGTGCTTAAGCTTGGTTGGTAATGTTATACACTTGAGTTAATTGTTAGAACTGTGTATGAGTGATCATTTGAATTTATTATACATATTGATTGGGTTTAAAATAAGTGTTTTGCTACAGTTATCTTTAGTTAATTCGGCACCACAAAACAAAAAAAACAACTAAAAGAACCCAGAGTCTGACCAGAGTGATTAGAACAGGCACATGGGTGTTACAGGAATCCCAATATTTCTACACCGCAACATTTTTCTATTGAAACTCTCTCAACAGAAGCGTCAGTTTCAATGAGTCTCTGTTTACTTATTATTTCAGGAATGATTTTAGATCCTCACTTTGATCCACCAGAAAACTAAACCTACAAGAGTTTGGGCATAAATGGCTGCACAAGATGAATGGATTATCTTTGTCTTGTGGATTTGAATTATCTTTGATTTAACCCTGATGAGTAACATGCCGCACGGTTGGTGTCGTCGTCAGCACTTCTGTCTTTGTAGCAAGAAGACCAGGGTCGAGCCCCCGAGAACAAGGGCCTTTCTGCATGGAGTTTGCATGTGTGTGGGTTTTCCCTGGGTTCTCTGGTTTCCTCCCACAGTCCAAAAATATGCGATATGGGGATTAGGTAAATTGGTAGGTTTAGGTGTGAGAGTGAATGGGTGTTTGTCTCTATGTGGCCCTGCGATTGACTGGCAAACTGTCCAGGGTGTTCCCCGCCTATTGCCCTATGTCAGCTGAAATCACCCGTGAACCTCATGTGGAGGATAAGCGCTAGAAATGGACAACATTAAAACCAGTCTCGACTCGATGTCGTGGCTGATCACTGCATAATGTATCTTGAGGAAGCTGAGCCTCTCAACAAATGCAGTCAACAGTATGGATGTTAATAAATACATGATGTTGCAATGTAAAGGAAAACAAATCCTTTTCTGATTTTGAAAATGGTATGAGGTCAAACAACAAGGTGAAGAAGTTGTAGCGTGAAGAGAAAAATCTGACTGCACTAACACTTTCACTTTTTATAATCTGTTATTGTTAGATATACTTTTCTTCACATTTGTTTCATTTCAGTCACTGGAGATAATCGACTTATTTATTTCCATGTAGATTCTACACTTCGTGCACATCTCTGCCAGGAATCTTCTTAATTAAAAGTACAAAGATCTTTAGTTATTATTTTTTCCATCTCGAAGGGATGAGAGGGATGAAATCAGATCTTTAACCATGATGAATTAAAGATGTGTATCTACAAGAGCATGTGTTTGACTGTTTTAATCCACAAGGTAAAGTGAATCCTCAGGTATGAAGATATATCTGTAGTTTAAAAAAAATATATATTTTGCGATATTTTTCCCACACTTGCAGGCACAGTCACACATATACACAGTGCAATGACACACAAAGTAATATGGCTCCTTGCTTTTGTGAATGGTTACTGTAGAAAGCCCTTACAGCTGTTACACCACAGACCAGTGGTGGTCCAAGTCATGAGTGTTCACCTCCTTATTCCTGTCAATAGAGACAGGTTTTGGTTGAAAGTACTATCCTGTCTGCCATCTCTCACAAGTCAGACATTAGAGCAATTTCTTTTTCTTATCAAATGATCACACTTCTGATAGACATGTGATTGAGAGGTAATATTTAACTACTAATAATCTGAATTAAATGTTTTACATTTAGCAAAACCAGAGGGTGTCAACTAAATCTCTTTTTTGTCTGTAATCAGATATCTTTAAAACTCATTTCGTCCATGGAAAATATCTTGATTTGAAGACTTTCGGTGAATTCCAATTCCTTGCTTAACCCAAAATCTCAAAAATGCGCGTTCCCGCTAGTGCAGGTCAAACAAGTGCAAAGTGACAAGTGCTGTCCCGATTCTCCGAAAAATTAAGTTGAGGGGCAAGTTTAAGGGCTGTATTGCCCTCAATATTGAGATTGCATCGCGTTTTTTGACATAACAAAGATGACGCCGAAAGCAGCGAAACGAGTACGCTACAAATTAAGTATTTTCTTTGTTAATAGAGATGTACAAATTATGAAAACCATTGTATTATCTTAGTTTAGGCCCATATTATGGATTACTTACATCATTGTTGCGTAACATTTATTTTTATTTTACGATCTTTTGTCAATAAACGGCTGGTGCGGACAAGTGATTGTTTGCTAACTAGTGTGTGGTAACTGTCAGCTCACTGTTTGTGAGGAGATGCACAGTTGGTGCCAAGAATGAGCGTTCCCCGTAACATTTCCCCAGACAAACGTTCCTTCTACTCACGATGACAGCATTCAGTCACATTATGTCAATTTCCCCGATATTCCACGTTTAACATTAGATTCCGTTTTTATTGGCCAATTCCACGATTCTGTTAACGCGGAAATCATAGGGCCCTAACAACCTAATAACATGATTGACAAACGGATCGTAATCAATAATCGTGACATAAATGTGACCCGCCACGGACCAAGGGAGCGCAAGTCAGCCCAGCGCAAAACGATAAAAAATAGGAATTTTTTTTTTTTCAAAATTAGGGATTTCTGTTTTTTTTCAAAATTACACAAGTTGAAGTTTTGAAAAAGCCACTACATGCTTCAAATCACAGTATTGTGGGTCTTAAAACCATAAACTTTGGAATTAAGGTTGTTTTATCGCTGTGAATCATTCCTTGTTTGGGTGTGGCGATCTCACATTCCAGAGCTTTTGTTGCTTTTTCAGCCAATCAGCTGACAGTCACGGAGAATACACATGGCTAATTAATATGCACGCACAGAGAGAGAGAGGGAGGGGAGGGGGAGAGAGAGTGTGTCAAACTTTCCAGCTGTGTGTGTGTGTGTGTGTGTGTGTGCAATGCGAAATTAAAGCGTGATTGTCATCAAAGCAGTCGTCATCAAAGCTTTGTTGAACAAAGGAAGGCAAGGAGAACAGGACAAGTCAACTGTGGCTGAACTTCTCTAATTGGGAGCTATAGGAAGCGTTTAGAGGCTGTTATTTCTGCAAAAGGAGGATGCACCAATTTTTTTTTGTGGTGCCTAAACTTATGCACATGCCTAATTTTGTTTGAATAATTCTTTCACACTTTCTGTAAATCATATAAACTTTATTTCACGTCTCAATTATCACTGTGTTTGTCTCCTATATGATATATTAAACTGAAATGTCTTTTTCCAACAACCAATGATTTATAAAGGAAAATAATGAAGATTTACAGGGGTGCCCAAACTTTTGCATACCATGGTATGACTACACAAATGATAACAGAATAAGCCACCCCCCCCCCCCCCATTATTTTTTTTAGGTTATTCAGTTTTTTCATGTATTGTGTATATGTATTGTTCTGTGTAGCTCACAACAATAATACCTGTGCTCATACAGAGCAGGGTGTGGTTTCGCTGACAGCTTAGGAGGGGGTTGTGCTATGTAAATGTGATCAGAAGGTGTAAATCTTTGAGGCTAAAATTCTCCCTAAAGGCCACATTATACTTCTCCGACTGCGAATGCGTTATCCGACTGCGTCACCACGGAGACGACTCGAGCCTTCATACTTCTGCGTCCTGGTGACGGATACGCGCTGCAATTTCCCGCCCGATCAGTAGGGGTCGCTGTGTAAGGTTGTTGTGCTTCTGGCTACAGTGAGCAATGGCGTCGAGAGAGAAAGCCTGCTGTTGTTGAAACAGTTGCCGTTTCTCACTTTTCTGTGTCACGAAACGCAGTTTTAAGATAGTTCGAGGCGAGAAATTGGCCATTTAGAGTCTAAACATGTGCTGTGTGTATTAAGATATGACGTATTTATAGTTTGGCAGCGATGTTGTCGGCAGGGATGAGCTCCGCCTCTGTGGACGCTCGGGTGCGCACTGTGAACCGGCACAGCAGCGTTGGCTCGGCCTGTCCTGAGGACCAATCGCAGCTCTTGCCGTCTCCGTTGTCCCCTGATGGAGTGACGGACACTTAAAAAATATTTTGTGCAGTCGGAGACGACGCAGAGCCTGTCGAAGAGCCTCTGCGTCGTCTCCGACTGCACTCCAAATGTCCCTAAGTAGACTTGTGACCGGTTTTGCCATGGCTGGACACAAATGCGTTCTTCTTCTTCTCCTTTTTTGGAGTTGACAGACTTGACGCAGCTTTCGCGTTATTCTGCCCCCCGCAGTCGGTAGACGGATCTGCATTTAAGGGGTGTCCCATTTCCAAGTGACAAAATAACCCTCAACACTTGGTTTTGAGGGCCAGTTAAGATTAAGGGTTGAGCTTGAGGGTTAAGATAGGAATTGGAATTGGCCCTTAATCTCTTTATCATTTCTGTTTCACATGTTCGTTTTTGTAGTTCTTTTTTTTTTCCTGGTTACATTTATAAAAATAACCAAATCTGGTAAATGTATTTTAGTTATATACATATTAACAAGTTAATAAATTGAACACATATAACTGAAGGCAAGAAGACTAGTTTGTCTTCATCCTTATTCTTCACTACTTAAATGCGTAATTAAGACAGATTTAGGCTTTGGTGGGAATACATTTTCCAGTCCTATCTGGTAACTGATTCTATCAGTTACCAGAAAATCCCTTCAAGACAAGCTAAGGGAGAGTTGGTACATCACTAAATTGAATTTCACTTCACGCAATCACAGCTAAATAAACCGAGGAGATGATTCACTGATGATGATGCTCCCCTGGAGGTGTTTCAGAAATATCTGCCCTGGATACATTTTTTTTTAATATCGTCTCACTTGAGTAAAATAAAGGAAGAGGAGGAAGTTTTAGTTCAAACAGTGCCTTGCAGGATTTGACAGTTTCTGTATAGAAATGTTAACAATAAGGGGCCCTACTATGCTTTTTATCTCATCTTAAAATGATGGTGTTGTTAACGTATGTAAAAGTGATCCTTGTTAGACTAAATCTCCGATGTTTGACAGCTCTGAATGGTTTTCCATTGGCTTTCAAGTCAGAATTTCTAGTAATTATCTTTTCCAAACACGCACAATAAGAACATTCAGACATCTTCTAAAACAAACAAAAATGTTCTATGCTTCAGTTGACATGTTGGGACATTCCCCACACATCCATCAGGGGCATGTGGAGTTTCCAGAGTGAATCATGCATGGAGTTGCAGAATGAAATATGGAGTTGTTCCTATTGGTGAAGAGAGGGCCCAGAAAGCTTTAATTAGAAATAGAGGTAATTCACAACCAATGCTGCACTCTTGCCAACTCCAGCCAAACTGGTAACAATAAATAGATGGTCCAAAACCAATATTAACAGCAACTTTACTGTAGCTACTGGCAATGGCAAGTGATGATTCAGACCAGCAAATAACAGATTTTTAGTATTGTAGCATTACCCCGGGCTAGCAAACAAGATGGAATTTTCTCATACTGAAAAGTTTTTTTTATGTTACTGTGAAAGGCATTTATTTATTAAACTGTGGCTGTACGCAAATGGCTTTTTGAAGGAATTCAATGCACTTTAAAGGGTCTTTCATTATTACAATCTCTATCTGTATAACACTTATTTAAAGAAAGAAGTTGAGACTTACAGTATGTGTTCTTTGTTGGTTATCGGTGTCAATTTTGCTACCCTGTGGTGTCATTTTCTGTACATGTTCTCTAAAGGGTTTAACCTGAGCCAGTCTATATAACAATGGTCACTATCATCACACCCATTTGAAGGAATAGTAGCATAAAACTGAAATATATTATTGGATCATATCTAATGAATAATGATCGGGCAGGTAAATTCACCAGAGATTGAGGCTAACAGCATTATGCCATGCAGCTCATCAGAAATAATGATATTAATGGGCAGGTTGGTAGATGCAACAATTTCAGCAGAGTAAATTCTTAAATCAATATTCTTTCATTACATGTTCACAGCCCCAATATCAGTGCTCAGATTAACTTGTTTTTGAATGTGTGCAGACACAGTTTGTGTGTGTGTGTGCCCATGTATCTAAAACATGCACAAAGCAGTCACATCTCCCAGTTATCATCATTTCTATCGCTGCACCTCATCAACTACATGACTATCTGTCACACTAAAAGGAGGGCATGACGCAAGGCCATTTCCATTTTTTTGTTCCACCCTCTCCCTGCAACCACCACCCCACTCAATGTATTCCTCAGGACACTTCACCTTCCCACAAGCACATATCTGCTGTCCCTTCCCATCTGCAATAGTGGGTATCAGTTTGCATCGCGGTGACACTGTCAGGCTAATACAGGCCTAGTTTGTTTGACTTTAGCAATAGCTTGTCCTTTAACAATTACAGATAACAAGATGCACACTAGAAATGAGAGTCATCATGGGTCCCTTTCAGTTGAGCATGAGTAACCATATTGCCCCCTACATCTTTGTTAACCTTGGATTTTGGTGTGCAAAAATGTAAGCTTGCTGTATTTTCATCGGCACTCGAGCCCAACCAAGGTGATGACGGGTGGGCAACAGCCTGGGTCGCACACACACACACACACACACACACACACACACACACACACACACACACACACACACACACACACACACACACACACCTCTTGGCAATAATAATAATGATAAGAAAAAAATCACCAGAGAGTCTGAAAAATCAATTTAGCATGATTTAAAGTATAACCAACAGGGGACCTGAAAAATGTCCCCTGTTGGTACGGAGGTCCCCTGTTGGTGAGTGTGTAACAATGCCAAGGTCAACTGTTTGGTTGGATAGGTAGACAATTACACACACACACACACACACACACACACTGCCACTGCTGAGTCATGTTTGCCATTTACCAAGTAAAACCTACAATGTCCCATTCTTTTAACAGCTCAGTCCGCTGGGGCTGTAAATGGGCAGTCCTTGGATCTTAATTTGGCAGCATATTGTAGCCATAAAAAGCAGGCATGTTTGTAATGTTTGTGTGGCCTGGGTATTAAATGCTACATGTCGCTGTTAAGCCTGTCCGGCCATGCAGATTGCCTTCACTCACGGGCAGTTGGTATAACTGGATCAGTCCTCGTGTGCTGCAGCGAGCATGGTCGAGTCTGTAATAAGGTCTTGATAGGGGGCATTGACTTCATGGCCTCTGCAGCCTAATATACCAACAGACCATGAGCAAGGGCAGGCTCAGGGAGAGAGAAAGAGAGACCAGACACGTTACACATCAACTCACATATGAGACATTCATTTGTGAATGTCTACAAAAGTCAATCAGGACACTCTCTGGAACATCGCCTATCAGTTCCCAAGTAAAATTACCAGATAATATCCAAGTAAGCCAATCTGAGGGTGACCCTCTGGAGATTCTACTGCTGTTGTTAACATGCATGACCCAGACAATCCCCCATTGCATTTATGTGAATGGAGACTGTCTGGAACCCATTGATTGCAGTTCATGCCATAACATGTAGAAACTTAAATAACAACTTTGAAAAGTAAGGGAGTTTGACTCTTCGTGTCACATTTCAGTTTAATATCATTTCATAACTTTAGAATTGGAACCCTATCCATGCTGACATAAGGTGAAAGGCAGGGTAGACCCTGGGCAGGGTGTCATCACAGGGCCAACACCCAGAGATGAGCAGCCATTCACTCTCACATGCACACGTATGGACTGATCAGTTAACCACTGCATGTTTTTGGACTGTGGGAGGAAACCGGAGAACCCAGAGAAAACCATGAGGGTTGCCAACAGTGCTAGCCAATTTTCTAATATAAAAAAGCTACAAGATGAAGGTTGTAAATACTGTTTAGGGAGATTTTCAGAGATGAGTCATGCCTGAGTTATGCTGGTTAGTTGCCAGGGATTTGGAAAATATTTTGAGCATACTCTGACAGGATAAGATGAAGCTTTTCTATGCTCTTCTCTTTGCAGCAGAGTGGATAGTATCGATGTGTATAAATGCAAACAAGCCTTCACTTGTTTCAGAGTGGAAGTCCATCATGTGGCATTCACTTCACTACTGTTGCATCACGGAGCCATGGGATGCCACTGTGGAGGAGGTTTGCCACTTGGAAAAGCTCTGCTGTGGTGCTTGACAGCCCACTGGTATCATTCAGAGTGTGTTTTTATGACCATATGCAGAGAATAGCATGGCAATCTCTATGGGCCCTATTTAGACAATGCAAAGTGCAATGGTCTAAAGTAGGGGTGTCAGCTTTTTCTATACCGGGGAACAAGAGTGCACGTTCCCCCATGTAATCAGCGCAGCGCACGCTTGTCCAGGTGCCGATTGAAACCCAAGTCACACTATCAAGTGCGTCATTATTACGGTTACATAGTTCTTGTCAATAAAGATATTATATTTAGGGTTGTACTGATAATTCGGCGGTCGAAACACAGCGAGTTCACTGTGGAACAGAGCCTGTTAAACGCTGGAAAGTCTCTGCGCAAAAGTGAAACTTGGCTGCGTGCGGCACAGATTACGAACTCCCCGCGACATTCACTTCACAGCAGAGAACGTTCTCTCTCTTTAAGCAGTTAACTAAAGACATCAGCTCATCTGATGCATCTGTTATTCCCTTAATTACAGCGTTAAAGCGTCTTCTTTCACAAAGATTAAGACCACGGAGTGAAAACGATGAAAAGTGCGCTCTGCTCTTCAGAGTCTGTCACCACGTTTGACTCAGATCTCCTGCACATCATCGTGACTGTACTCCATCCGCGTCATAAAGATCATTATTCTTATGTGGGGATAAAACACGTAGAGAAATGATCCAGTCTGCTTTAGATCAAATCAAAATCAAATGAGCGCTTGGAGACGCAGGAGCGACGGACGGCGCAGGAGAGGGAGAAGAGAACAGCGCAGGGGCGGTGCGCAGAAATAAAAGGCTGTCTGCACCAGATGAGCCAGATGAGGGGGCACTACCACTTATATATTTATGTTGCTTTATCTTACTTTTAAATGAGTAGCAAAGTATTAAAGTATAAAAATTGTTGCATCGAGATGCATCGAGATGCATTGATAATCAGTTAAGAATCGAATCATTGACCTCTGAATTGTAATCGAATCGAATCGTGAGGTGCCAAGAGATTCCCACCCCTAGTCTAAAGTGTGTGTGCAGAAGTACATTAGAGCATGTCCAACTCCAGTTTTGGGTTGACCGTCAATTAAGCCAATCAGATTTTCAATCAGAAGTCAGCAGTATAACGGTTTACTCATATGGGGGAAGAGACAGTAGTACACTACACTAGTATGAGTCCTATGAAGGATTTGCCTCTTTCTTTCTGTGTGCTTTTACTCAGAGGAGGGGACTGCAGTCCCGGCAGCCAGCACACCCCATACTGATGAGTATGTGGTCCTTGGCCAGTTGACCGTCTGCCTCCACTGTCTTCTGATCCTCTGTCCCATCAACAACTCCATTAGACTGCATGCGATAAAGAAATGCAACATTCAAAATGCATTAAACTGATGAGGAATAGAAGGAGCGCTGAAGCATGACCCAAGCATAGTGTATGTGGATTGTGAACCCACCTATGGTGGTGCATCCAATGAGCTGCTTAAATACACATGAAAATACTTGTTGGTCAATGGCAGCTTTCTGCTGCCTCGGGATAGAAATGTGCCAATGTTGCGCTTGACCACACCTCATTTTAAGATTAACACACCCATGGGCGCACTGATGAGCGCAAGTGCAATTTGCTACCTACGCGACATGGGGCATGAAATGACAACTGCGCCAGTTGGAAACTAGCAATAACACCACTTGAATCAGTTATAATTAACTGAATTTGCAAAACAGGCTATTGATTAGCAGTGGAGGAAATCTGGTTTTTTGAAACCACCTTCCCTTTAGAAGCCACTAGGTTACCCTGTTAACATGGCTGAAAAAACCCCCCAACTATTTGGACTTGATTTGACACATTTCAATTCTTTAGATGTCATTTAGCGGACGCTTTTATCCAAAGCAACTTACAATTGATTACAACCAGCCAGGGGTGGAGTTGAACTTGTGACCATGATGTCACTGCACACAGGAGTAGCAGTCTTAACCAATGAGCTACTCCACCCCTTCTTTTCTTCTCAATTCTTATAACAGATATAGTTACAGATTACTTCTTCTAGTGCTCATCTAACAAAGGCACTGTAAAAGATGGGTGAGACAAAATCGAGGATAGGATAATATTGGAGAGGACCTGTTTTAAATACTAAAACATACTATAAAGCACTTGTGCAGTGTAGGAGAAATGAATTAGAGAGAAAAAAAAAATCCACAAAAGGCAATAGTAAAAAAAAAATGCTGCCCTGTTTTCAGAGTCTGCACCAGCCAGACATCAGATAAGCACCCTCTATAGCGCAGCTGCCTCCACTGCCATCTTCACACACTAAAGGGAGAACACAGCACACAGTGTTTATCATCATGCTGCCATCATTAGGAATTACACAGATTAGCCTTGACATTCTTGCAGATGAGAGAGGTAACAAAGGGAGCAGGCTATTAGCATTAGCAAAAGAGTTTAGAGTGGTCCTTTCATCCAGGCTTTAAGCACTCTATTCTTGTGAAAACCACACACATAATACATGTCTGACTCACCTGTGAACATGTGTGTGCATATTAACTGCATATTATTTTGTCTGTTTACATGAGCAGTTTCCCATTGCCAATAAATTAGGTCATGGGTTGCAGTAATAGAAAATAACAATGAAAAATGTTCAACTGTGTGTTTTGCGGGCAAATCTTAGAGAGATATCAGATGAAGCATAAAAATGCTAATAGGGTCTTTCAATTCTAATAATGTGCTGCAAAGTTTAGCGCGTGGTCTTATTTGGTGGACAACCTGGGCAAAACGAGACCACTTGAGAGTCTCATCTCATGTTTATGTGCATGCAGACATGGACATAATGTCCATGTGGGCGCACATGTACTTCAATTGTGTTTAGAGTGATATGCAAGCACCATTGTCTCGTGTTACTTTGCATTGATAATTTCAACTTCATCCTTTGTTTATGCAGCTGCATCATTTGCTGAAAACGAGGACAGCACGCATCAAATCCCTCGCTACTTTTACACAGCTGTAAGAGAGGAAAAGGTTGGCATATTTTGCACTGCCTTGAGTATGAGTCAAAATCCTTCTTCTATTTGTAATTTTCAGGGATAAATGGGCTTTTAAAGCCTTAAAGCCTCAAATAAATCCATTATTTAGGCTTCTTAATGACAATACTGGCCTTTGAAGATGTCTTCTGCTACTCTCCGGTGATCCTTATTGTCACTGAATGAAACTGATATAATATACATTACACAATGAGACGACAAGTGTCCAGATACACATCAAGCAAGCAAGATAAGGCATTCTCTTGGGAACAATTAAATATGAGAGCCTAGGACAGACAGCCGCTTTTCAACATAGCTACATGGTAGTTGATTGAAACATAATAAGCAAAACTCTGAATATTACATCAAGAGGAAGGTAAACGTAATGCTACTTCTTGATGTTGGTCACGGAATATGCCAAAAAGACATCCAAAAAGAAAAGGTTTTATCCTCTTTTGAAAAAGGATCAAACAATAGAGTTTAAAGGGGTAATATTATACCCCATTTCTCCCAGTTGAACTATCTCCCTGGTGTCCTAATGTCTGTGACCTGCTTTGGTCAAAAATACCATAACACCAACAGCAGTTACCCTGCCAAAACAGCCCTGTTCAGAACTCTCTGTTAAGTAGTATCTCTTTAGGTCAACCTTAAAAAAAAAAAGTAAACCGAAACTTAAGGGACAGGAAATGACATCAGCCACAGAGGTTTCTGGGAGATAACAGCAGTTAGCATTTGGAAAAGTGATCATTTGCAGGCTCTAGGAGGCACATTGCTGTGATATATGACATGTATCCACTGAACAAATAAATCCTCTGAGGCTGGAAGTTTGTGTAGGACTCTGTGCTGCACTGTGGAGCCAAGAATATAACTTCGCAGACTTCTGTTTTTTGGATACTGTTGCCCTCGCCAGCACTCTCGCATGTTTTATGGACAAAGCGGAGCTCCGTGAGACAACACTTCTAGGTATTTAGCGCTTTGTGACGTCCCAATGAGTGTAGAAGTCAACATCGCGTGTTTTGTATCCTGTACTTAGACTGAGGAGAACCACAAAAACATGAGTCATTTTTTTCACACTTTGCCGACTGTTAGGACCTCCAGTGTCCCAGATATAAGGATTTAAATGATTAAAAAGTTGATTTTGCATAATATGCCCCCTTTAACTTTCTATATTTGTGTGACACTTCTGTTATATACGTTGTCTTCAAGCTTATGTGAGTGGAGCGAGTTTGTTTTAGTGACAGTGTCATGAGAACACTCAAAACTGTCGATAAGAAATCAGCATTACAGGTCAGTTCCGCATTCTTTTTAATGTCTCTCTGTGTTGAATGAGTGAATTTAATTAAATAATTAATGAATAAAAGTAAGCAATTCACCACAGTTTAATTACTCAACTGTAAGAACTGACACCAACTCAGACCACTAACAACACTTAATCATGATTAATATGCGGATTTACCTGCAGCTGCTGACGTTGTCTTGAAATTTTTACAACATTTCATAGTCCAGCCTCTTTTCTTGTGCTGGATGGTTTTCTGTAGGTTTATTTTCAACAAAGTCAAACGGACATATAATTTAAGGCTTTCAGCCGTGAGCGAAGCTTTTCCTTGTCTGTGTGGTGCGTCACATCCTCGTTCCTGACTTGTTTGTAGCCAATGATCAAACCATTCACGTTCCATTAGCTAACTGTTATAGCAACCCCTAAGTGACCAAGAATGTCAAACTGGAAGTCTCGCACAAAACTAATGGCAAAAGTGGACTTTCTTGTTGAAAATAATGTCTATAGGTCAAGAAACACAGTTAACTGAAACTGTTCTTTTAAAGAGATGTTGTGATATAGACATGCAGGTGACCTGCATCAAAAAAACTAAATCTCCACACAGATAAATATAGAAAGGTGAGAGATAAGGAATATAAACCTGCAGTATTATAGAAAAAGATGAAGATTGGGCAGGCATCAGAACAGAGGACTTTTTTTCTTTTTTTTTTTCGGACAACGCAATCTATCTGCTGCATATAACATCTAGATCTTTTGAAGACGAGATGACTATCTTAACGTCTTCCTCTCCTCGTCTTCGTTTCATCTTTCTCCTTTTGTCTCTCTCTGTTTGGCACTCAAATCACCACCACCTCACTGCTGGTCAGCTGCCATCAATCTGGAGGCAGAGTACAAAGGTATTGACTTTCCCTTGTCAACCTCTACAGACACATGCAGGCGTATTATTATAGTTCAACTTCTGTATATTTAGACCCATAGTCCAGTGACTTTTGGTTCTATTGATTAACCATTAAAAGGCTGGCTAGCCCTTGACTCTGTGTCCTGTTACACACAAAGAGACAAAACACACACACACACAGAGAAATGTTGATGGTGAAAGCAATTTCCTTCCAACTGCAATCGCTGTGCCACTTGACCTTTCAATAGGATGAGGCTCTCTGTCTGGTGAAGGAGCTCTCCATGAGCATCTTCTGCTGCTTGGGAGCACCTGGTGTTTTGTCAGTATTGTATTTATCTTAAGCATTTGAGTTTCAAATATGTGGAATCTTTGTGGATTTGTGATGCTCAAATAGCAATATATGGCCTTAGTGTATGGAGTTTGCATGTTCTTCCCGTGTGGGCGTGGGTATTCTCTGGGTTCTCCAGTTTCCCCCCACAGTCCAAAAACTTGAATTTGGGGATTAGGTAAATTGGACTTCAGAACGTGGTAAAATGGTAAATTGGACCCTGTCTGTCACCCTATGTGGAGGATAAAGCAGTAGAAAATGGCTGGATGGATGTATACACATACATATGCATAGCAGCACATTTAAAGAAAATATTAAGACAATTGTTTTAGTGAAAATGCACAAAAGATTAACACACAAAAAATAGCATGCAATGTAATAAAAACAAACAATACAGGAAAGACAGACAGGTATTTGATATAACTTTACAAATCAATAAAGGAAAAGGATGCCATATAAATTTATGTCGAGTCATATTTATCTGTTCGAAGTCATATAAGTGATAAACCAAACTGCAGTTTAAAAGTTATTACAAAACCTTTATGTCACCAATAAAAACTTCATTTCTGCTGTCTGGAAACACGGCACTCACTCTTTTTATGCTGCATAAAAAATGATATTATATGTTACATAGGTGAGAAAAGCTGAAAGCATGGAAAAAGAATGTCATTATTTGTGACTGAAGAAGTCCAACAATGCGCCACAGTAGATAAGTTGTTGAGTTAACGTGGGAGAAAATGTAGTTCTGCATGGGTCGACAAAGGCGTCACAGCTTTGTTGGTCCAGCCACATCAACTGGATGATCATTTTGTGCAGAGCCTGTGACTGAGAGGGCCTTGGGGGAATTAGACAAGCCACCAAATTCCATCTATTCCATTATAGCGCCTCCTGTGCTACTCTCCTGCCTGCAACTTGACGTAGCACATACCGTTAATTTTACATTTATTTCATATCTTATTAGGATGGCCAGTGTTCATTGTACAATAGACACTAATGCTAATCTGTAAAGAGCACACAGTGGTCTATAGGTTGAATATTTGATTCTTGTAAGTGTGCCATTGTGATTAGCTGCTTCTCTTTTCTTCTTCTTTTTTTTTTAAACCATTTGTCCAAATGTTTAGCTTCTCCTTGGAGCGTAATTACACAAATGGCAATGTCAACATTGGACATAGAAGGCCGTGCAATTTGGTACATAGATTGGTGGCATTGTATAATGCTAAGTGTGAGTATGCTGAGATGCAAACATGCTATAAGTGTGTTATGCTGACTTCTTGGCCAAGTCACTCCTGAAAAAGCGATTTTGTTTTTATGGTGTCTTGGTGAGATTCTAGGATGCTGTTTGATGTTTACGCATGTTGCGATAGCACTTGGCGTTATTGCTGTGATGACACATAAAAACTCAAGAGGACAATATCTCAGCATTGATACATTTATAATTTCTGTTAGTTTGTTTCCCTTTATATTTGTGTGCATTCATTTTAAGATGTGCATTTTGCATTGCACAATTCGTGCTAATAATATAACACTTCTTTGACCTTTGTGACATACTTTTGTCTCGGAAACGTTTACGTTGTTACAGAATTTGAATGACATCGCCAGTTAAGTAATAGCATATTTCTGTAGGTATTTTGAGCGAGCCCCATATCTGACTTGAGATGATTTTGACTTAAACTAAGCAGAAATTGACTTGCTCAAATGGAGATAGCTAAACAAATTATTGTGGCTCCAGTTGCATTTTTGTGCCCTTTCTCCAAATTCCTTCTTCGGAAGTAGTTTTTCTTGCTATGGCAGTATATTTTTCATTGTAGGAATTATATTGCAGATTTGTGCAGTGATGTAAAATGTTAACATACAAATAGCAATCTATAGCAAATATGGTGATTTAATACACAGCTGGGTTGGTGTTTGAGACTTAATGTATGGTTTAATTGGTTCACACATTAAATGCGATGTGGGCTTGGCTGAAGACCGTTAATGAGGTGGAGAGTAGCTGCTTAGATTCAAGGGCTACTGTGTTTTCCTTCGATATGCTGAATAGAGAAGAGCTCTCAAAGTGTTTTTGTGTGTGGAGGATGGAGGTTCTTTTGTTTCCAGGGCACTTTGCCTTCAAAAACAGCCTCGTCTTCACCTCACAACAACAAGATACATGACAGCTATACTGTCCCTCTGCAGCTGGATAATTGTGCGCAGCATGTCACTGGATTGAGCCAAAAGTTGTTATTCTTCTGTAGCGATACACATCAGCGTCAGTAGAGTCCAACATTTTGCACAGGAATAAAACATGGATGGAGAAGATAAATAAAGAGTGAGAGTCATTTAACAATCAAATCATGTAGCACTGTTTAAGATAAGTTTCTTGTAGATGCATGAAGGTCTCTTCAAAGATGAATTATTTCTTGACTGCACTGTAATTTTGCCATTAATGTAGTCTGCAGTTTTACTTTGTGATACATTTTTTTTTAATATTAATATTTTGTATTTGAATTTTTGTGGTTCCCAGATGACTAATTCTACGTTTGGTCTTTTGTGTTGCTCTGCTAATAGCTGGCGCAAGGGTTGTCAGTGTTGTTGAGATCAGTCAGTCCAGTACTTTGCTGTCAGCCCAGATCTAATATATCTTTTACTCATCTCTGTAAAGGATTCAGTTTTTTCTCCATTTACTTTGCAGTTTTTTGTTTTTTTTTTAACTTTCAAACAATATTCCTCTACCAGTTGCATTACCTTTGTCTTACTCCAGAGTGGTGCTGAGTTCGGAGTGAATTTGCGTTCTCATTGTTGCTGTTAAAATCCACCACCATTGTGCAATGTTCGCATGGGTGCAGTCCCAGTGCCACAACTCCAACATATCATGGCAACATAAAGTAAAATCCTTCTCCAGGTAATCGAATAACCATGCTCCAGTCTTGCTTTCATCATCCTCCACCTTGATGTCCAAGTTCTTCTTGCTTCAATGCACACTAGCATTGTACCAATCTGCTTGGAGGGTGACGCAGTGGAGGTGCAGAGGGCTCTGCTGCTCGTGCTTTGGATGTGGATGCTGTAGTTCCACTGACAATCATTCACTTGCTTCGTGATTATCAAGCCTTTTCCACTAGACCTATTTTCAAGGCATGTGTGTTCTGTTTGGCTCATTTCAGAGCTGACTGTGAATTTCAATTTGCATTTACAGATACATTTTACTAAGCTAAGATAGGAGGCTATAATATGCAATAGCATATTAAAAGCAACATTAATATGGTTTTATAAGTATCAAATGTCGGTCTCTACATGCATGACGATGCAGGGTAGTGGCTATTGAAAATACATGGCACATTTAAGAGAGGAAACCACTTTTAGGAGGAAAGTTAGTCACAGAGTAACTACAGGAAAAAATTGTTGAGTGTTGAAGATCTCTATCCTGAGCTCCTCTCAACAGATTTTTTGTTGGCGCTCCAAAATTGTAATTGGTAAATGATGTCAATCTTTGAACTGCCCTGTCATCTGATTGTTTAAACTCTTCCCATGATGGGTTAGATTTCATGAGGCTGTAATCCGAGCCCAGAGGAGGTGCAGAAGTGTTGTTTTGTCTCAGATCATTTGATTTACATTATGCTGAGAGGTATTATGGAATTATTGATCAATAATGCCAAAAAAACATGTCTCTGCCTTTCTGTGTATGCATGAGTGAAAATACATTGTCATGGAGGCATTTCACATAGCAGGGGGAATACATAAGAAGAGACGGGAGGCTGAGAATATCTGGTCAGCTGAAGCTGGTGGACACCTTTACGTTAACAATGCAACCAACTGATCAAAGCAAATCAGTGACCTACTTTCCCTTGTATTATTCAATCTCACCCAAATTTACCTTGAGGGTAAGCAAAAGGGAGTCCTGAAAAGGAGAGAAAGTCCCTAAGGAGGAAGCACACTGTTGGAGAAGAGGCTATATACATCAGCAGAGGATGAAATCAAAAATAATTGTGGCACAGGTAGAGCCCCCCTCAAGGCCTTTATTGTGGTGTTCATCAAACATTAACAGTGAGGACAAATACCATGGAGGGAAATGTTGCGCTTGGAGAGCAGTGATGATGAAAAGCCCCCAAATGCATCTGACAAGGAGTAAATATTGAATTGAAAGATAAACAAGGTGAATATCTTTCATTATTCATGCCAATAGGGAGAGACAAGAAAACATGATTGCATGGAAAACAACATCCTTTATCTGTCCAGCCCTCTCATAAAACACTCTCTGACTCAGTGGAAAGGGGGTCAAAGCAAATTCACAAATCAGTGTGATTTTTACATTGTGTTGTATTTGTTCTGTTTTGCTACATAACAGTATATAGAGCTGTCAGGAGGTAGTTCTGTGTTTCAGCATTATCTCACGTAATCTGTTCTTTCGAATCCCCTGAAATGACAGCTGCACGCAGAGGCCTCTTTATGATTGTGCCACAGTGCACACTCCCATTTCTATTCATGTGGTGCAGCTCCTTATTGCTAGCTACTCTGCATTCAGTGGATCTATTATCCCCACACATCCACGCTTGGGATGCAAGGCGGGTTCACTCTGATTTTCAGTACTTCTCTCCTTTTCCGCACCTTTGTATTACAGCACAGAGACACATGTGTTTCTGTCTTTCCATTTGGGCTGACTGTGTTTGTGCTCTTAATTGCCTAAATAGAAAACAAACAGGGAGTGATCCCGTTGCATAAAATATGTACTTAATTGTGTTTGTCCAGACACCACACTCACAAGGACAAAGAAAAAATAAGCCATCTTGAACTCACCGATCATCCCAATAAAGGCTCATGCTGTGTCTTGGGACAAGGAGTAAAAAACAGAAGGGCTCTAAATAAATCAGCTAACAGGCACAGTGGACAGTAAAGTAGGATAAAGGGGTCTGTCTCACACCTGCGATGTTGGCCTAAAAAACTCTGTCAGTTCCTGCTAGAGTCAGGTAGAGCTTCAAACAACTTTCTCGGATCATAGTGTGGTTCACACAATGCATGATGTTCCACCAGGAGGGAACTCTGACTTGTGGATCTTATCACAAAATCACTCTGAATCAGACCATGCTTTTTGACATGTTGACTGGTATTGTAATCCTGTTTGGGCTTTACCTGCTTTCATGATGTCCATCATGTTCTCCGACTGGCTTGAGTTTAGGTTCTTACTGAAAATCTGATTAGAATCTGTGACTCATCAGCAAGCTGCTCTAACAGCATCTTTCAAGAGTTTGCAGATTGTGACCGTACGCAGCTTAAACCTCTCTGTGGCCCTGTTTAGAGTTGCTATTCATGCTGAACAATCACAAAAGCATCCAAAATTCTATGAAGATGTATTTTAGATTGATCAAGTTGTTCACCATTTATTCCTGGGTCACATGAAGGACTGTCTACTCAGCTTACACCCCCTGTACACTCCTCATTGTTTCCCCATACCTTGATTATATTTATTTTATCAGCATTGACCGTCATATAGATTTTGTTTTGTTTTTACATTTTAAGTAGTCCTGTTTCATTATAGAACTGTGCAAAGTTCCGATTCATTCAGCCCTTCCTATTCCCCTCCGTCTCCCTCTCCAGTAATATATTGGTCTTTGCAAATGGCAATGATGTGCTACTTGTTTATTTGCATACAGAGCAAGGAAGTGAGATCACAAGTGGTCACTTGAGATGTTTTCTAATGCCTGGTGCAATGCAATCTGGTCAGCCAAGTTGCATTATAATGCCAAGTATAGTAGACAGTGCCACTGACAGTTGGGAAAATTAAATAATAATGATATGTCACTCATGACTGCCATTGCCTTTGGGATTGTGGTGCTGTTATTTCCCATTCTGACTGGGGCAGTGGCTGATAATTCCCTTATATTACCAAGGATGACCAAGTCTGTTCAGTTGGATACAGAAGTGTATTGATTGTTTTGTAAATGTATGCACGTAATATATAATATATTTATTTTGAAATGTTGTAGAATGTATTTTAGCTGTTCTGATTTTCGGTTCTTGGCAATTCACTCCTATGCTCTAATTGCTCTAATGCTGAGCTAAAGAGTAAACATGAAAACTGAGGGACACATACTGTAGCTAAGGTGTGCAGATGAAAGGAGGCAGTAACATTAACTATCCAAACTGCCATAATACTAGGTATTCACTCATTTGAGGGGCATATCTTCAGAAAAAGGATGCATCCATGATTTATACATAGATATACTATAGGGCCACAATGGAAAGAAACCTGCAAAAATGTCCAACACCTGTTTTTTTTTTTATGAGCAGCATGAGTACAGATAAGTCTGTGCTGACCCTCACAATAAAAAGTCAAGCACTTGTCAGGAAAATGCTCATACATCCACCAGTTCATATAAATCCTGGTATCAAAAATGTGGTGGGGCACATTCTTCCACGGCTTCCATGTGCAAGAAATCTCTGACAAAGGTTTTGCGAGAGCTGAGGTAAATCTATAACACCTATTAGGGCTGGGTGATATGGCCTCAAAATGATATATTGAGCAGCTCACCTGGATAACGGTAAACGAACGATAAGTTTAAAGACGCTAGATGACGTCATCACCTAATTTGCATAATTGACCATGGATATATTGTCTGATCTGTATCAAATGCAGTGATTTATTTTGTGTGAGACTGCGTAAAGAAACATTTACACCATGCTCTGCCCTGACTGTAGAGACTCACTGCCTGAGCCCTTGATCAAGCATTTGTGTTTTTTCTCCCTCATGTTCGCGTGGTATGTTATTGCTCGTCGTATTGTGTGAAGGTGTAAAAACCTGCGGCCGTGAATGCATCATTGTGATGCACGTCATTATCAACATATGCAGATCTCAGCGGCTCTGTTATTGTTGTAAATTGGACTGTGGTAGCAGGTACAGCAAGCTCCCACTGTGGGCTGGATGTACGTGTACATTTACGGCTCACGTATTAAAAAAATGTCGGGTTTAAATCGGGCTTGGGCAGCACCCGCTGCTTGTTGAGAGGGATATGTGCTTTCACGTGAGAGTTTCCAAACACCACAAAAGTCTCCAATAACACCAAAAGTCGGGAGATTTTTTCACAAGTTGCTTTTGACAAAAAAAGTCAATAGGAGGAGTCGGAAAGTCATCAGATTTAGCCACAAATTCGGCAAGTTGGCAAAACTGCTACAGCACCCACCGCGGTTGCTGCTTGGTCTTTCCTCACTGTCTCTTTCCCTTCTTGTTACAGAGGGCGTGGAGTCGCGTGCCTGCACACGCTGTACTCAGCTGAGTGTCTTAAACATGCCGGTAGCCTGCCTACATACACACACAGCGAAAGCACCTTTTTTTTCTTCTTTTTTAAATTATTAAATATATGGACATGGGCAAAATCACGACAATTATTGTCGTAAATTTCGATAACGATACATTTTCAATATATATCGCCTAGCCCTAACACCTATTATATCTATCTTAAACACTTAAACAACAACATATAGTTAGACTGCAGTCAGAAATACTGCAATAATTGACATTGGTGGATGGTTTAAATTTCAAAGTTTTTTTTTGCTGATCCAACGATTCATCGTTCATCTTTGCTCTATTTTGGTCCTTTCTGAAATATCTCACCATAAAGAATGTGTGTCTCCCAGGGAATGTAAGTTATTGACTTTGATTAGCCCTGAATTTTTTGTAAAGCCAGAGTCCTATCTTCTTGCAGCTCTTGACACACGGCAGCCATTTTGGTATTGCCTCAGTGGGGTCTTCCTCTGCATGTGTGAGATTTTGTGTGAGTCGTGAGATGTGGCGCTGTACACTCTGACCTCTCTTTTACAGCAATTGTACAAATATATTTATGGAACACTAGTTTACTAGTAGCTATCCCTCCCTTTTCTTACAAAGCAGATGATTGCCTTCTTACAGAAAGGGATATGACACTGAATGTGTCACTCTCTTGAGCTGCGATATTTAGTGTTCAAAATGATGAAAGTGGTCTGGCTCTTCTCTAAAATGTTTTTGTCTTAACACTGTTAGCATAAGGGTGAAATGTGTGGGATGTTTTCTGCGCCAGTAAAATGTACCATCACTTATATTCACCAGAGGATGAATCATTGTCACTTTGATAATCTTCATCTCCATCTTCAAGTCCAATTTCCATTTTGTTCAAATTATAACATCCCCATAGTTTTTGTTCTAGCATTGAGAGGGTGAACATATTTAACAGCAGACCTTTCAAACATCGGCTTGGTAAAATTGTTTCGTGTACGTGCTAGCATGCTAAAATTAGTATGTTACAGATCTGTACTGAAGCAGAGCTACTACAGCATGGACGCAGATTCTAAAATTCCAATTAAGATTTTAACTACGACAAATTATTTGGGTGAAAAAGTGTGTCACTTAACCTCTTCTTCACGGATCGGGGGCAGCGTCAGACGCAGTGACAAAAGCGTCATAAAACCATATCTAACTTTAACAAACACAGACATGCTGCATACCCACAGAAAGGTCAGAAACTCGGCTAAAAGCTCATATAAACCATTCTTATGTTCACGAAACACAGTTAAAACACCGATGGATCAAACAGCAGGAGCGGAAAAAACGGTCACAGCTCAGACATTGAAAAGCGGCACCGGAGCATCAGCGTGATTATGTAAACAAAAAAAACACGTGTTGGCTGGACAACGGAGAATCTATAGATTCCAGCGGTACCATTTTTATCACTCTACGACCAAGATTCACGGATCCAGCCCCAAAATAAGAGCAAAGCAGCTGACTTTCAAGAAATACAAGCAGAAATGTTGTCTTACCTTTGCTGTTTATCAAAACAAGTTATTTCCACTGGAACAAAACCACTTCTAATGAAGAACTACACTTTCCAGCATGCTTTGGGAACAAATCCCGGTCTGATTGATCATTCCAGAGCGATATTAGATCTTTCTGATTAGAGAAGGGCGAATGTCCGCACAAATGCGTCATATGCATCCTCCTTTTGACTCGCTAATGAAGTGATTCACACGCATTTGGAGACCGGGGTCTGATTCTACCGGTTTAGAGGTTTAAAACGAGCTGTCAATCACCCTAATTGACCAAGGTAAGCCCAGAGCTATGGCGCTGCGTAACTGAAGACGCTGCAGCGCCACAGAGTTGTTATTACGTACCGCACAGGAAGCATCGATTTACAGCGAGTTATCATACTTTTTTTTTTCAAAACAAGTCCTTTTTAGATCTGTAGTGACATATAAATAAAATTAAATGGGTTTTTAAGAAATCTCAAATGGCACAGATGGTGCCAAGCTGTGCCAAAAGTGAGAACGCCCAGACATCTCTTTACTAAAACCTCTGTAATTTCACTCTGCTTCATTTCAGCAGCATAGGACTTTGCACAGCTCATGTCCACATGTTGTTATATGACCTCCATGTGGTTTTAAGCTCCTACTGCATATTTTAAAGGTGCTTTAAATTGCAATAATGTTTTAGGCGAGAGAAAAAAATCCTTCAGTTATGCTGTGTTCCATGTACATTTACTCTGGCACAGTGGCATCTACAGTGAAACTTACACCTCTGGTGGAATCTCACAAGTGTTATCTTTATTTTGATACCAAGATAATCCACATAGAGCTTGTAACTGAGGTTTACTCTATTTAGTTTGGGCATGTCATTTTCGAGCAGGGACTCCAAAAAAATGGGTCAGGGAAGAAGTGGTTAATACGTACATGCTTAAATGCACATTTCACACAATTGCTGTCCACACATTATCCCTCATCCATAGTTCATGTTATCGTCTCTCACTTCTCACCATTACCACCAGTATTAGTGATGTGTTATTTCCCCAGTTTAAAACACATTCAGATTGTAGTACATTAATGTAATTTATTCATGTTTTAATCTGTTAATAGATTTTACCGACTGTATTACATGTCCATTTTGCCTTTGTGTGAATATGTGGGAGTGCAAGGATTGTATTATCATTGTCTGCTTATCTGTCTGTGTGATCTGAGGCCAAATACGAAAGCATCACACATGGCATGCACACACTTATCAACTTCAACTTGGCAGCCATTTACCCAGAAGCAGTCCTCCTCATTAGGCTGACCACCTTCTGCGATAATACTAGGGGTAGTGTGACCTCGGCCTGTGCCAACATCACCTTCCCCCTCTCTCATCATTACCACTGGGGCAACACATTCCAATTGCCATTGTTTTACTTGTATTCCATCGTCTGCTTCACTTCCGCCCACCAAGCATTGCACTGTTTACAGGAAGTTCAACTCCACAGCAAGGACACATTTCTAAAATAAGATATTATACCAGTGTTAACATCCTGTTTTTGTGTGTGTGTGTGTGTCTTGTATTGTTTTTACCGCAGATCAGATTAAACCTGCTAGCTAAGTGCTGCCGGTTGATCAGTTTGATATACGTGTTATGTGCTATATATGTATGCACTTTTCTGTCCTGTATATGATGATGAGTTACTAAACGTGTTGATTTTTAGGAAGTTTATACCTCTAAAAAGAGCAATGGTTATTAAAATGAGATGTGACCACACTTAGTTAAAGCCAGACAGAGTCAGAAATTAATTTGTTGTACATCAGAGCTGAATCTACCCATCTTCTATCGCTTATGCGGGTAGGGTCGCGTCGCAGGGGCAGCAGCTTGAGCAGAGAAGCCCAGATTTCCCTCTCCCCAACCACTTCGTCAAGCTCTTCCAGGGGAATCCTGAAGAGTTCCCAGGCCAGCCGAGAGTATAGTCTCTCCAGCGAGTCATGGGTCTTCCCCAGAGCCTCCTCCCAGTGGGACGTGCTCGGGACACCTCATCAGGGAGGCGTCCAGGAGGCATCCTAACCAGATGCCTGACCCACCTCATCTGGCTGCTCTCGATGCAGAGGAGCAGCGGCTCCTCCCGGATGACTGAGCTTCTCAACCAATCTCTAAGGGAGAGACCAGACACCCTGTGAATGAAGCCAGAATGTTTTTTTCTTTCAGTTATAGGTTGTATTTAGACTATTTGTAAGAAACTAGGTATGGCCTTTGTGAATTCACAATTTAATTAGACTGTTATGGATGTGACCTGCCACACATTATAGTTTTTTTTTTTTTTTTTTTAAGACGACAGGAGCAAGGATTTGTGAAGAACATCGGCTGTGAGACTTTTGCTTTGATTTATTGTGATGAAGGCTTTTAGCCATCTTGTTTTTGCTGTTGTGTAAGATAGACAATCATTAAAACATATTCCTGCATGGGTCTCAATTATTAGTTATTCAACCACCAGAACTCCTTAGGAAACAAAATCATCATCTGTAACCATGGGGTTACATACACAATTAGTATCATTCACTCTGCTGGATATCTGCAGATTATCAGACTAACACCTTTGTCCATATATCTTTGATCATAAAGACAATTTATAAATAAATGAAGTTTACAGTGTACAGTTAAAACACAAATGTTACAATTTGATCCACTGTACAGCAACAATAACATGCTCACATTTATGCTCCCTGTAAATCTGGATAGTTTCTTCACATTGCCTAGCCAAATTAGTCAAATCCCAGGCCACCTCCGCATTAAAGTTGTACAAACACAAATGCATATCTTTACATCTCGTCTTTATCTTGCCTCTGTCTCGCTTTCTGTTTCTTCCTCTCAAGTGTGTGACTGTAAGCCACAGTGCACATCTGAGTGATCTCTCTGATCAAAAACATTCACTACTTTTTCATCATATTCCAACATCTCCCTTGGTGTTTCATTTGTCGCCAAGCAAAGAGTTGTGGGCCACTTCTTATGTGCAGCATTTGGTTTCTCTCGGTGTAACAGTGGTATAACTATATAACTTAAAGCTCACTCTGCATTATTTGTTGTCCCTTTTCCCCCCAGGCTGTGTGTATTCATCTCTGTGTATTGCCAGCACCGCCTAGTCTTCATGCTGTCACCCAGTTATAGCTCAGTAAAAACCATAGTCCTCTCAGGCCAACTAATTATGGACTTTGATTATTCCCATTTTGTTTTACTGAGTGTGGGGCCCTAGCCAACAGGCGAGCTGGCAGAAAGGCCAGCACCGGTGATTGTCTCAGTTTCGGGTCTAATTGAGCCAAATGGGAATGGTTGTTGCCAGAGTTCACTCTCCTCCAGTGTTTACATGCTGAATCGCCAGAGAGACATTCATTACTGCATCACTGAAAACTTCTCTAGACATGCACTCCCTCACACAATTTGTAGCCATATGGATAAAGAGTTGAAGATCTCAGTGGGCTCCATCTACAGCTGGTCCAGCCGATGCTGAGAATAAATGTAGTTTTCCAATGGTGCTTGAGTACATTACAGAGCCATTATTTCTATCTGCGTTCCTGTCTCGACATTACACACAGAATGTTTGCTGCTGTTCAAACCACAGAGGCTTATAACTGCATACAAGGGAGAACGGAATAATATTTGCTGTCTGATTGATTTGCCATCGCTCTTTACGCATCTCCTCACATGTTTTCATGTGATGCTCCACTTTCCTCTCTGCCTCGCTTGAAGGCATATAGGAGAAGGAAAAGAGGAGCTTGATGTGACAGGCATTAAGCATCGTCTTTTTGTTCATACCATAGATTGTATAAAAAAGTGGACTTAATCAGGTTTCCTGAATGAGGTCAACTAGGCAGTAACAATATAGTGAATATAAACCAACCTCAGTGGTTGCAAAAATTCAAAAATGATAAAATTCCCCGCTAAAAATGTGAATGGAAGTCTCTGGCAACATGAGCCCAATTGTAACTTGATTAACAATGTCAGCAAACATCTTCTTGAGTATTTAATGTTCTCAATCGCCAGTTCCAGATCTTCCTCATCAGAAAATGTAATCAATTTTGTAAATTATGTTCCCATTTAGAGAAAAATAGTACATGTGAGCGGACGCCAGAGTGATAGCTGGTATCATCAAAATAGCTATTCCTTGTTACAAAACCAGAACACGGCACTAGCCAAATTTCTAATCTCAAATCTTTTGAACAGGAGTTCAGATTCTAATGGGTTACATCACTATCCAGTTGCCAGCACGCAATGTTTTAATTGATGAACATTAGAAATTGATGCGAGCATGTTGATGCATCTGCCTCATGGTGTAGTTTGTCGCTCTCCTGCAGGTAGAGCAGCAGGGGCGGGTGGGTGGTTAAGGGGGCTTATGTGCAGTCACTCTATGCCAAATATTAACTTTGGCTCTCTGGCAAAGCTCTACCCAAATGTGTTTAAAGCATTTGCTACGTTCAACGCCAGCACTGAAGTAAACTTTTCTGTATGCCTTCATTATCATTTCATAATTATTTCCTTGATTATATTTGAACAGATTCTTTATTGCAGGAGCCTTTCTTCGCTTCTTCAGTAACACTCTGCAGGCACATGACAACCACCTCAAAGCTGTCAGGGAGCTACGGGGAGGGAAACATAAATCCTTTGTGATAAATCCTTGCCACTATCGAGCTTGGGACAACACAGAGCTTTATATTATTCCTCATACTGGGCTCCATTATTGAGGTCAGAATATCAGGGAGAGTAAGTGATGCAAAGGGAATACAATACCACCACTGCTTACATATGGATAATATGATTAAGGTGCTTTAAGCCAGGCTTTGACACTGACACACACAATCCATGTGGCAAGTGCATGTTTATAGCATATCTATGTGAACACAGCATGAATGTGAATGTCATATTCACTTGCTGTGGCGTGCAGTTGCTATCTGATTTGTCCACAATTCATAGAGGGAGCATTTATGGTTGACTGGCTGATTCATGGGTTGACGCAGCAAGACAATTCACTTAACATCTTTTTGATCGACCTCTTTTCAATAAAGCCCTCATTAAAGTAATAATAAAAAGAACTTTCATAGAGCAAGCATAGTGTTATATAGAAGTGTGGCATTGGCGTTTTTCTATCGAGCAAACTTTCTTGTCTTTGTAGGACTTGACAGGTGCTAATGGAGTTGAGCGGAGACATTTCAGCCTTTCAACTTTGGAAAAGACTATTATCCCGTTGCACTGTCCTTATGAAAAAGTGTTCACACTGACACTGATAACATCAGTGGTAAATGCAGACATGACCAATTACCATACAACACATCTCCCCTTCCAATGATAAAAGGACCTTTTTAAAGAGGGTGATTACTGTAACCATGTGCAATCCAACCTGATTGACTCGATAGGTGATGGGACTTTAATGCTTAAAAAAAAAACTGTGTCCACCTGAAAGGCTCACACTAACATTGATCATGGCAGCATTAAACATTTAAGTAATCACTGCACTTAGTTAAATGATTGTGTAATGAATAATAGATGAGATGAAAGGCGGACAGAGTAATAAATGGTGTAGGGAATAATTACTGTCCATGTGACATTCAGCCATGCCTTTACATCCACAAGGACATTTGCTTTTTGAACTGCACCAACTCTGTCACTCTACTGTCTAATGAATCAGGGCATTTTCCTATAGGGATGCGGTGCACACAGAGACCTGTCTGTATGACTTCAGAGGACATTACACTGGCTCACATTCATTTCCTGGAAACTTACTTCAACCTTAGTCATTGGGGATTCAATCAATTCACTCTCCTGAAATGTGAATGCAGCATTAGAATGATGCCATTGGTTTGTTTGGTCAATTAGAGATTGAATTTCCAAATAAAAGCAGCATCCATTCTGTTCTATGCTATAGCCTGAAGAGCATACTGTAACTAAAGAAAACACCAGCAGAACACAGACAATGACATTCTCCCAGAATTCTATTTTTTTACAACTAAATCAACAGCAAATGCATTTTACAATTTATACAGAAGAGACAATGTTGATGATTTTTTTTTATTTACTAAAAAAAGTCTTGGAGAACATTTGTTTTTGAAGTGAATTCAGCTATATTGGGACTCAGCATACATCTGGGAAAGATTTTGTCAAAACCTTAACTAAAGCACTTTCATTCCCTAAACCTAAACCCCAAATGGGACTCTGGATGTGAAGCTCAGTCTCTGGTTGGACAGTCATATTATATATGGCACACACCCAAGCTATGCAATGATGTATCTGATGCTACTAATAAATGTGATGCCTTACTTTGAAAAAACATACTATGAATGAATGATGGTGGTGGTCGGAGGGGCCGACAGCCACGCTTCCGTCAGTCTGCTCCAGAGCAGCTGTGGCTACACGTAGCTTACCACCACCAGTGAGAATGCGTTGATTAATAATGGCCAATTTGTAAAGCGCTTTGGGGTGTCTAGAAAAGCGCTCTAGAAATGTAATGAATAATAATATTAATAATAAAAAAAACAAAAATAAAACTTAATCATTTATTTTAATATTTTTAATACAATATATCTGAACACCATCAAATCACTGATTACATTTCCCAAAAAAAGCACATTTGCTGTTTTCAGTTGAGCTTTGTTGAGAAATTTTTTCAATTATTTCATAAGATAAAACAGCCAAGTTCAGAAATGCGCCGTGCGGTTGTGTTTGCACGATGCTGCATGTGTGTTGTCGGATTCATTATTGTGTTTCTTCTTCTAATACTGTTCAGTAGGCCGCTCCTGTGTTAGCACATTAGTGAGGATATTTTCTTCATTTGACTGCGTTTTGTTCATTCACTTTGTCTCAAATGCCACTGTAATTCTGCTCTATTCTGGTCGTGACAATGTAGAGTACATTTTAAACATCAGTTGTCTGAGCGTGTTTAAAGCCACTAAATCCCCCCCCCCCCCCAAACACACACACAAACACACACGGACACCCTCTTCAATCACTTGATGTAAATAGGCTGAGGCCTGTTGCAAGTTCGGCTGATAAATTCAGCTCTGTCTCTGTGTTTATCATGTCAAGATGACTTCACTCTGGTTCCTCTTTAGCCCTGCTGTGTCTACCAACCACACGCATTTTGCTCAAAGCCCCTCATTTCCTGAGCGTGAGTGGGGAGGATGAGGGGTTGCACAAGTGAGACAGCTTGGTAATTAGTTCTTGAGCATGCTCTTGCTAAATATTCCTGCCTAATGACAAGGCTAAGCTGGTGCACTGCGCCTGATGCCCTGGGGTTTGGTTTGCCTCCACAAACTGTGATCATAATCCAGACTTGTAGTAAAACTATGGCTCGATGCTGCAAAAATAAATAATGAATAACGATGTGAATAAATAAAGGAATGTTGATGTTAGGGCACACTTTGAAATGTACATCAAAAGCAATGATTTGTCAGCCATCAATAGTCTTTCCAGAGGGTATCCCCTTTCTTTCTTTGTCTCTCTCTCTGTCTCTTTCATTCTTTGTTTGTGTCTCTGTCTCTGTGTCTCACTCCCATTTAGTTAGATGATTGCCTCCTGCAGCCCCAGGGAGCGATAGCAAATACAAAGTCTATTACTTCCTACAGCACTTACCTACCAATATGAAACACTCGATAACAACAGGACCTACCATATATACTAACTTGTGCAGTCTATTAGCCAAACACCAATTCTATCCCACAGCAGTCATCGATATGAGGAAACCCCAGAGTAAAATTACCCACAATGAAATGACTCTGAAGAGAATCATGCAAGTGGACTGCATCAAAATGGGCATAATGGGAAAAAATATCTGAGCGACGTAGGAACTAATACAGAAAAACAAGCAAATGAGCACACAAACACAATGGTGCTAATGGGGGATGTTAGCCACATGAGATGTGGCATGCAGTCTCACATACAGGTATACACACAGTCACACAAACACTGCTGTGCTGTCCCTGTGGGCTAATGGCTGGGCACTGAGCATCCAGATGCTAACCACATTTTTTAAACCCCCCTATGAAGCAGGGTCCAAGCTCTCAGGGCTCAGGTGTTAATTTATGCTACTGCACCAGATTCCTCCCACCTCGATGAAACAACCTGACCCCAAGCCCAGCATGTCCCACAGTGGAGCTACACCTCTGTTCATGCCGGCTCAATTTCATCCTTCAAAGTCAGCCATCCTGCTCAGCCGTATTCAGCTGCAGGAGGAGAAGATGAATGCCGTACACGCAAAGTAAAACATAAAGCAACAGATTTTTGATAGAAATGATCAGCGGTTGTTCACAGTGTGGGATTAAAAACAAAAGAGTGGCAAAAAAAGAGAAAGCAGCAGCACTTACTCCACATGAATATGATAAAGCTGTCTACTTTATATTGCAACAAGACATTTGGCAAGAATTGTAAAATTACAAAGGGACTTTTACTTTTTCTATAAAGAGAAAGAAAAGAACATAATAGGAGAGGGAGTAAAGGTGTGTGTGTGTGGGTGGAGGGGTGGTTCAGGTAGGAGTAAGGCAACAAACGTCCACTTGACATGTGAGAGGCCAAACTTTAATTAATTATTAATAATCTGCGGTTGTCGCTGCAGTCCATTCACATCATTGTTGAGACATCGGTGGACACACAAAGAATGGCATACAATAAACAAAGATGAAGGCTCCTGAGCACCTGGCTCTGAAGCTGTTTTCTTATTACTCTGTCACTCCCCCGGACCGAGGGTGCTTCACAGTTGCCCTGAAGCTGTTGACAGTGAGTGGTGGAGGCCGAGGAGAAGAAGAATGCCATGGGTGGCTCGCAGCACAGTCTATAATACCCAAAGGTATTAAAGACCAGAAAAAGAAAAGGCTTTGGGAATGTATAAATGTGAAAAAAGGGGTAGATAGCCTTCGAAATTCATGTCTGGAGTGGAAGATGATTTCCTTTGTTGTTCATCCCATCGGTCAGTCAGGAAATGGAGGACTTGCCGTTCAAAGGCAGCCAGCTGGTACACCTCTTACAAACCTGCTGGGACCGTGACATTAAATTCAGAGCTGTTTGGCAACAGATTTTATCACATTATCCCATTTAGGATTTTTGTACTTGATGCCAGAATTAGAATAGTAGCCAGTGTGTCTGCCATTTTAAGCACTGAGCTGGGGGTATAAAATAGCCTATATTTAGAGGAAAATTCAATAACACATCAACAGTAAGCTGGTGTGTTTTTTTCCTTCAGTTCAACTGGAGCCAGCCTCTTCTTAACCAGGAAAAGCAGAGGCTTTAATGTGCATCCACATTAGACTGTGAGCTGGCACTATCATTAGCACTGCTGGCCCCGGTGGGGGCAAGGTGGGGGAAGCCAAATGCCCAAAGCCTTCTCTTTTATTGAAATATTTACACAGGTAAACTCACTGTATCTCTGCAGCTCCATTTACAGGAGATATCTGGGTGTCAGACCAAAGCCAGAATCGATAAAACACAATTATAGCAGGACAACCCAACGCTGGATCTTGAGTGATAGGAAGGTGGTGGATTAAAGCGTCAGGGGCTAAATGCATAGGTTAGCCACAGGGGTGGGAATGTGACTGGACATTATCTGCTGTGGAGCTTTGTTGCCTTCACTGGTGGGATTAGCAGCTCATAGTTCTCCGCACAATGCCTCATTATTCACCATAGCCTTGCCTTTCTTTTCATTTTCACGTTGATTACTGATACCCCTGAGCTTGGCAATAGTTAATGTGCTTGCTGGAATGACATATCTATTATGCTCCAAAAATGGCTGAAATCTGAGCGAAGAAAATAAAAAGCCCAGAGACAAACAATAACCTTGAAAATCACTGCCAGCATTTTAGTCCGCATTGGCATTCAAGGCCACTGCTCCAACAAATCAAATGACCAAGGAGTCAACAGCACTTGTTTTGAAAAGGAGCCTTTGGAAAAGAGCATAGCCAAGGTCACAGGCCTGGGAGCCATCGAGATCAGGTGTAATAAGTTTGAATTTTATTACAGATAACTGATTGGCTACATATCACTGTTTTGTTCCCACAACATGCCATCAATGTTGTTCCTATATGCAACTAATCAGCTATTACACACAACCTTGAGGAAATGTCAACTTGACTCTACATGTGTGGCATGTTACTGGAGTGTTTACACCATACGTGGATGTGAAGTGTGCCGTCATGTGTGTATCAAGATAAAAAAAAAAAACAGAAAGGAACCAAGCTGGGGGAGTAAGTGGTTTGGGTCTGTCAGTGTCACCGTAAACCACCTGAACCACCTTCTACCCTCTAATAAGATTGAGCACCAAGCCAAGCTGAACAACTGCCAGACATGGTGACACCACCTGAATAGAGAGGAGATCTCTGGCAAAGAGAAGAGAGGATGTTTTTTAAGAGAGGGCAAGCAGAAACATTTTCATGCTGCATGTCACTGCAGAGGCAGCTCTGCTACTGCTTTTGGTCAAGGAGAGCTCAAAGATTTGCCTGTCAGGTAAATCAAGTTTGACTTTTATTTCTTGGTGTGATGGAGGCACTTGGTGGCTGCGAAGACATCCTGGACAAAGAGATGATATTTTAAGGATGCAGTGTGGGAAGAGGCTTGCACAAACACATACTATAACACTTCCTATGTGGAAGATTTTTATGCTTACAACATGCAGTCAATATTAAGCCTCCTGTGCTACTAATTGTGACGAACAAGCTTCAGTTTGATTTCCTGTCGAGGACTTAGAAAGAAAATGGTGCATTACAAGCTGTTGCAGTGTACAAGCGGAGTTCTTGACCAAACGTTGTTCACAGATGAGGTCCATAAGGGCATGAATCAGGAGTGGGATATACAAATAAAAATGAATTACTCAAAGGGAAAAAGAAAGGGCACAAAGCAGGTAGAAAAGATTAATGCAAACTGACAAGAGAAGGTTCATACCATACTAAGATAGTGTGGTGGAAACAAACTGGCATATGGGCGACTTGTGAAATAGCAGGGGTACAGGTGAGGGCGGGTGAGGGGATCACTAGCCGGGTGAAGCAGGAAGGTGGGTGTGGATGGACATGTATGCACAAACGGCTCCACTGAAGGAATGAGCAGAGTGCTCTTTTCAGGGGTAATTGAAGACTTGAAAAACCATAAGAAAACCGCAGCAAACACATCTGAAATGCCTCTATTCACCATATGACCTTGTAACTTTCTTTTACTTTCCTTCCTTTGTGGGCTAAATGCATGCAAGTGCTCATTTTTTTCTCCTCACAGTACTTGAATATTCTGAATAGTGCTGCACCTTCTGAATTCGATCTTTGAATGGAAAATGTCATATGTCTAACCTAATGCTTGTAGCAGCTGTGCTCTTGTACTGCTCGCTGTGTAGTGCGTGATTGCAGTGGGAGTGTCAGTGTGGCTCTGCCCTGCAATAGCCTCCTCTTCACCCAAAGTCATTTACGCTAAATGTTTTTTAAACACTGTCTGCCTGCCTCAGGTAGATATTACTTAGCTGAAGCAATTGGCAATTTGCAAGACACCAGAGCAGACCTCTGCATAATGACTGCTGAATTATGTTGGAGGACTCTATTAATGTGGCACAGCCTCCTTGGCAGCCATGGATGCACTTGGTATGTCTGCGGGCCTGTGGTTATCAGCAAAAAGGCTAATGATGCCAGCAAGCAGGTAGCATCGCAAATATGTCACATTGTATTAATATTATCAGCATTACATTGTATTTATGTTTGATTAAAAGTTTCACTGCAAAGAAACTTTTTGCCATAATTGCCATCATCATCATCATCATCATCATCATCATCATCACAACAGAAACTGGATCCTCAGAAACAATATGGCAATATGGTAATACTGTTAGTGACCTTTTACCGATGCTCCATGGAGTCAGTGCTAAGCTATGGCATCATGCTGTGGTTTGCCAGCTGCAGCAGAAAGCACCGAATGCTAGAGGATCATTAACATTACCCAAATACTCATTGGATGCCCTCTTCCCTCTCTTGAGGACATTTGCAAAGCACACTGACTCAGTAGAATTCAACACATTCTCAGAGACTCTCCGCACCAGAGTCATCACCTATTTGAACTGTTGCCCTCGGGGAGACACTTTAGCACAATAAAAGCCAAAACAAACAAACTGAGAAACAGAGAAACAGCCTGAATAGGTTCATTACTGTCTTTGTTGTGATATCACGACTATCCCTTGCAATAGACTGAATAGGTGACGAAGGCTACAGTTGATCGCTGAAACATCTCAAGGTAAACAACCTTACTTTGCCTGACTAAATGCAATTTAAGCTCAAACTGTTTATACCCTGGAGCTCTTACTGAACTTGACACTGCACAAACCTGAACACTTTCAACTTTACCATACTGACCCTTCTGCAACATACAGGTTGACTGTGCAGTATTCTAACATTGAAAGTTGTTAAAAGTAAAACTTAAAGTGAGCACTCGTAATCGTATTTATTTGCTCTTATTTTCTTTAAAACTTTAAATTGTGCTGATTTAAAGTAACCTCACTAACACTTGTTCAGGGGTGATCAAAACGACACATAGTTACGTTTAAGTAGACCGGTTGCAGGGGTCGATCTGTCCGCAGATGACTGTTGGCTTACTTGACAAATACAATTACACCTATTGTTACATGCTACATGGTTAAATGGGCCAATGGTCGTTCAGTGTGTCCATCAGATCCTTCAGGTAGGAAATATTTGTGCTTATTTTGACTGTAGCAAAACAATCAGGAATAATGAACAAAAGAAAGATATGATGAATGCATTTGCATATAGACAGTTAAGCACCTGTCTCGTTCTAGCAGTTAGGGTCGACCCTTTTTATGGCGGATATGTTTGTCCAGGTACTCCTGTAAATCCTTTTCATGTGCAACCTCACAGTAATCCATTGTTGTAGTGTTGTGATTAAAATCTCATGTAAGAAGCTACTGTTTTTATTTGAGAAACTCTTTTGTGAGTGTCAAAAACAACAACATTATACAAAAAGGCTTTACATTTTAGTTGCATACAATGCAGCACATAAAAAGGAAATGCAAAATACAAAGCCCACTTCGCTAGGGTTCGCAAAATGTCGCTGTTCCGCTTGCCCTGTTTTCTCACTCTCTGTGAGGCTCTAGATTTGAATGACAGGAACCCTACTGGCAGGCTGCCAGAAATCAATTTGGTACCATCAGAGCATCAGTAGAATATAGGTTTGGATCCTTTCACATACCCACACATAATTATTATATGTAAGTTTCAGCCAGAAACAGACAGCGAAACATGTTGCCATTTTGGCTTCCATTCACATTGGCAGTCCTGTCATTCATCATAATGTGAAATGCCCAATCTCGTGTTTTGTTCGACTGAATAGATAAATTCAATTGTATTGAAACCAAACCTGAACCAACGAGGGTCTCTTAAGGTAGAGCTTGACCACAGTCACCCAACCAGATCCCATTTTGTTTTAGTACTGCTACGACATGAGACCTTTGAAGCGGTAACAATCATTACAGTTCCACTCCTCGTTGGTGGAGGGTAGGAATTTAAAAAGGAGAAATGAAAGAGAGAAGCCTGGGCCTCTGCAGGATTGTCGGCCATGTACCAGAGCTGGAACACCCAAAGAGCTTTAAGTGATATAAATGTCCCTGAGTGACAGCATAAATCTGTATGATGACAAATAACCTCTTTGAAGCCTGTACCGCAGCAAATAGGATACCATTTCTGTATTTTAAAAAGGCAGAGGGACTTAAAAAAAAGAGCCCTCGACAATGTCACAGTGGCAGTTTTAGTCTTGTAGAAACTGTGAGAGAGAGAGGGCGTGAGGTGGTTATCTAAATAAGAATGTCACGCCTGCTCCTGTTATATTACTCTACAACAACACCACCCTTGGTGAGCCATCTGAGGGGGGGGAAAACCAGCAAACAATAAAGTAACACAAATTAATACATATATTTTTTTTATACTATGTCAAATGTGTGGCATAATTTATCTCAATTCTGCATCCAGGTGGCAGCATAATGCATAAACTTAGCACGTTGCCGTGGTGCAAAAATTGAAATAGACTTGTGAAGAAATGAGCAATTTCCCTGTGGAAGAATTGGAAATTTTGCAAGGCCATTGCTGGCTGACCTGTCATCAATCACCTCACAGCAGCACAAGCTTAAAGGCTCGTGGGAGGCTGAGAGATGCAGGCAAACACCCAGCGGTTGTTGACAGGCGATACCCACCAGACCGACAACCTAATAGCACACAGCTGAACTAACAGGGAAAGTTGATGGTGGAGGTTTTTTTGGGGGCGGTTCAACATCAAAGAAATTGTATGTGATAATTGCCAGAAAACCTTTAAAGATGGAAACCTCAGTCATGCTCAGGAGTGATAATTGGAGATAAACTCCAAAGCCCGCAGCACAGTTTGTAATAGAGGTTTCTGGTTTAGAGGACAGAATTTCACTGATGATGGTGACAGTAAAATATATTTGTTTTCTTAATGATATATGGAGGATTGTGCTGCATACGTTTACTTGCGAGTGAGATTATCCTGCAGACTGGTTCCTTGCAGAAAAACAACTCTTCAGTCTTGACCGCAACCAAATCATGACCCAGGCCATATTCTGTTGTGACCAAGATAAGAACAAGACCCCAGTGCAATGTACTCATCAGATTTTTAATCAGGTTTCTGTCCAACTACACTTTTAGTGTGTGCGCCAGTGGTTGTTGGTGTCAAATGGGTATTTCACAAAATCGTTGATATTATAGGATTTAAAGGCACTGGCATTTCTAGGTTTTATATAGAGTGGAGGGCATTAATAGACATCATGAGCTTTCTCACTGTTGTTCCTTTGAAAGATGACAATGATAATGGTTTACTAAAGACAGTTTCCTTAAACAGAGATGCACATTACTCACTGGTCATTGGAACCAGGTCACTGGTCAGTGGTTATTGGAACATGAATAATTATTAATTATAATAAACTTGTATATTATGAAAAAAAAACAACCTAATTTGAGGTAAATGATATTCCACGTATTGGTGGAACAGCACAGCAGCAGGAATATAGCAACTTTGTGGAACTCTTATTATCACAGATAGCGATGTTCTTATGCATATGTGTAAATTGGTGAGAAAGAGCAGCGGTAAGTGTACACAAACACAAAAAGTATGTTTGTTCTTCATAATGAAAACCACAGTATTCACCAAATCTGGGCCCTTGGGAAATGCTTATATTATATAGCTAAATATTAATGGGGCAACTAATGATGGGGCCACTTTATGGGGCCCTAAGCTGAATTTGATTAGGGGCCCTGCCTCCCACCACTACATATAAGCCAGTGCTTGGATATTATTATACAGTATAAATTGAATTATTTATAGTTGTGTTATTTGCACAAAACAGTGTAACTCTTGATTCATTAACCTTAGATTATTAATTCGCACTTTCATATGTAAAGTGTAGCACTAAGTGTAGTTTTACTGAACTTAAACAAGTAAACAAGCAAATGTGTAGTAAATGAGCAACTGCAAAATAAAACTCAACATTATTTAGATATTTATATATATATATATTTCTTTAATAAGTTAAAATGTTTGTTTTTTTGTCCTCCACACACTATTGGGAGGCCCCTGTTTATACCAAATCTCTGGTACTTTTTTAATATTAATGTTAAGTAATATTTGCAATGCATTTTATGTTAAGCCAGGCAACGGACATACATTTATACATAATTACAAAGATATACAAGGGAAATGAGACCGTTTTTTTTCTTAATGCATATTTTAACATTTAAGGTGTGATAGGCATTACCACATTTTTTTTTGGGAATGTTCTACATTCAGAATGTTTATGTTTTATGTTAGGAGGTGCTATCCTGTCCTAGCTCTGGGATACGATGGACCTTGAGAGTCTCCACTCATCCAGACATAACTAATGTTGACGCAGCCTCATCTATTCTTCCCAAAATCTGAACTCGGCTATTTCACTCCAAGGTTCTTTGTCTCTTGATGCAGTGAGTGTTTTGTCAGTCATTCCAATAAACAATCGTTTGAGAGATGTCAGTAAAACAAGTTGATAAAGTGTGATACAGTGTGAGATTTAAATATGCACAGACAAGCTCCAATGTACAACCAGAACTCATTTAATGTGCTTAGAATGCAGTATTGAGGTCACAGCTCATATTTTCAGGTGCTCCCACCTCACTGACCCTGCTTTTAGTATATATTGTCTACACGTGTATGTGTCACAATGTCACATTAATATTTTAAAGGCCGTTGCAGATGCTGCTTAGTAACAAGGATTATATTTGCATGAAGCCGGACATTGTCGTGCTAAGTTTTAAACCATTTTCACTAGGTTCACGATAAATAGCAATTTCATACAGAATAGTGATACTGACAAAGCCTCGTCTGCGAATTCGTATTTCATCAAGGAGATGGACTGTTGTTGTAAAAACTGAAAGCCTTTACTGTGGTGTTTACTTTGCATATTTCTGAAAAAAAAATGTTGTATTTGAAGGTATTAAAATTTAGCCAATTGGGTCACAGCTTGAATCATACAGCACTGTGGTGCTGTCTCATGTTTTAGCACCTGATGATCTGTTAAATTTTAGTGGCACATTCAATTAATCTCTAAGAGTGTGTAGTTCTGTATCAATGGCACAGGACGGTGTCTATGAATGCGTGTGTGTTTGTGTGTGTGTGAGAGTGGGTGATAATGGAGTTTGTGTTGTAGGTAGTGGGCTTTCCTATTGTGTAGAGACCTCTCCACCATCTGTCAGCCTGCTCCCGAACACTGTGCCTGATCATGCCTGATGAAGACCAGATGTTTTCCCCGGCTGATGCTCCCCAGCAGGACCTCTCCTACATCAGCCCACTAACGTACAGATAAGCACACTCTTTCTGCACTCTTAATTAAAACTCACGGACACGGAATAACAGCTCTTGTTTATGGTAGTACAAAAGGAAAGATGCTGTGCATTGTCTTATTATATCATATCTGCACATAGCTGCTTCTTTTACTGTTAATGTGGACGTGCACACCGTTTTCCCTAATAATACTGACCAAGATTAAAATCATAGTGATCGTAAAGCAACATTTGTGTGGTGTCTGTGTTTGAGTATTATTAGGTTAGAGTTGAAAAGAATGGGATTTTTTTGGAGCAAGATGCAGCAGAGGTTCAATAAGTGCTCCACTGATGAATGTGTTTCCTGCAAATTAGATAATCCCTGTCCTTGGAGCAGAAGCACTTGATCCTGGCAATTTTGGGCAAAATGAAATATGGTAAATGCATTTTGACAGCGGCTGAATTGATAGTCAAACACTAAATGCAAAAATGGTGGTTTTATTAACTTTTAATGCAAAAGAGTGGTTGTGGGACATGGAGTCATGCTAACCAGAAATCCAATCACCATTCAATTGTCCAATTTTATTCTTGTATAATCTGCAGGGTTGTCCTTAATGTTTATGATTGTTTATGTGTGTCATCTATTGCAATCGTACGGCAATAAGAGAGCTATTTGAAATATTTGGTGTAAATAGTTTTTACATTTTGAATGAGTTCGCACTTCTTCTTCATCGTCTGTGTGTGTTGGTCATTTACTGCTAGTACATGTCAGTTTACATTTGTCATACTTTACATTTGTGGTTTCTTTTAAAGAGGAAATGGGTTGACAGTGGATTAATCTTTGGGATAAGTTTGTCATTTTTCTCTGTGTTAATGCTTTAAACTTGATAAATGCAGCTTTTAAACATTACTTTTCATACTCTTCATAACGTTTTCACCGTGGGTGCAGCCTGTATGATGGTTCCTAGCGTAGCTCCAACTGCGCAGTAATATTTAATATTTTTGTTCTGTCCCGACTCGGGTTAAATCATCAGTTCAAACTGGCATGAAGCGAAGACAAGGCGTAGTGGATGCAACACTAATTTGCATTTCTTGGCACTGTTCTTTCTTAGCCATTCTAACCTCATAACTGCTGCTGAGCAGTTAACAGAGTAATTAAAATCTTCTCGAGCTTTAATCCTGTAAAAACTGATGCACAGTGCAGAGGTCAACAGCTGAGATGGGGTTTCTTAACTGTGTCATGAAATGTACTGAGGAGGGGGATATTAAACTATGTCTATACTGTGTGTCAAGTGTCAAAGCTGATGAGACGGTTTGGTACTAAAAATGTAGCCACGAGGAATGCTATAAAACATAAAATAAAACATTCCTCACTGGTATTATGTGCTTTTTGTTGCTTACTTTCAGCCTTTGTTGAATTAAGAAATTGTTGTTTAGACCTCTGTCTGCCCAGTCTCTATAGAGTGGGTGTCTTGTTATAGTCTAAAACTTGGACAGAATCAGGCCATCATCACTGGCGAATTGATTGTTCATACAATTCTGATGGGAGATAAGCAGTTATTCATTGTTTTGTTTTTTGTTTTTTTTTCACAGCTACAGCTTTTAAAGAAATCAGCAAATAATAATAGTATCTGAAGGATAAGTTCAACATTTTGCATACTTCATAGCATAGATCAGATTTATGCCAAGTCCTTATTGCAAATTTTTTTTTAATGCATAAATTCTGCTCTGAATACAATTGTTTTCTACAGTGTTTGAGAGCACTGGAGAATTTTAAAACCCTATACTATTTTTTTTTTTTTTTCATTTTGTGTTTTTGAAAACTTCAGGGCTGCTCTTAAGTGAAGATGAGGAAAAACTGAGACCTTTGGAAACAATGGTCCAGTTACCAGCATTTGCTTCCTGGTGCTTCAGCTGCAATTTAGCTATCAGCTGTGAATGTAAAGCTCTGCTAAAACACTTAATTTCAGTTTCACCTTCATTGGTCTGATTAAAGAAAACCTTGTTAGTAATAATACTCTCTCGAACTCAAGCAAACAGCTGCAGAGAAGATAATTAACTTCCTGTTTATCCCAGCATGCCAAGTGTAACTACAATCTTAGAAATAAGGATTCCTAAAGGGTCCTTCTACAAGGGCTGAGGTTCTACCTGGAACCATGTGCTTCTGAAAACCCCTTTCCTGAAGAAAGGGTTTTTCAGGGTATCTTGGTAACACTAATGGTTCCAGTAAGAACCATTTTGATCCAGATAACCCTTTAAAGCCCCTTACCTTTTCTTGGTGGAACCTTTATAAAAAGGTTCTACCTGGAGCGAAAAAGGGTTCTCCTATGAGGACAAGCCGAAGAACCTTATATGGTTCTACTTGGCACTTTTATTTCTAAGAGTGTTCACATGATATACATTTTTTATTTTATTAGTATGTGTGCGGATCACTTCTGAAACGGAACGAAAATGCTCATCTGGTTGAGTCATTTTGATCTGAAAACACATGTTTTTTTAAATGAAAATGTAGTACAATGGACCTCGCTTTACATCACTTGCATATCCAAGGTCAGTCTTGAAGCCACCGCCAGATGGCCAATTGTCTTAGTTGAGCACAGACAGACAACAGTTCATCAGCTTGGATGATTAAGTGGCGTCACAAACAAAACCTACATAGTGACACATCTTACCTGTGTCAAACTGCTGTCTTTTTCTTCGAGCTGTCTTTTGCCCTTGATAAAGATGAGTGATTTCCTCATTACCCCACAAAAACCACATCACAATTGTTCCAGTTAGGTTCAACACCATGTGCTTGACACCATCAGTCTTGGCCCTCAAGTGATGTTTGTCATTACACCGTGATGTAGTGGCTGACATTAATATGATCTTTAACAACTTATGTGATAGAAGGGCAATGGGCTTCTGGTGCTGAGGTTAACTCTTAAGAATAATCACCATGTCGACAACAATATACTACACTGGTGCATGACAACAAGGTCATATACTGCTATGGAGGCACCATGCAATCAGTCTTATTGTGTCACTGTGCAGTGTTTTCCAATCCCTGGAGAGTTTGGAAATGTAGTAGACAACTCTGCATCATTCATTAGAAAGCCTTTTCCAGCTCAAAAATCATCTCTTTTTCACTTCATAGGCTGCTCATTCCCTGCACCAAAAGTCCATACAGAAATTCAGGGATTTGCCTTGATATGTATATTCAGAAGTGTTATTTAGTCACTTGAATTTTGTTTGGATTTATCTAAGTGACGCAGAATTACCAGACAAAGCAGTAGAAGCCCAGCAACTGCGTTGTCCCCGTGAGCTAAGAACACATGCAGTTTGTGAATCGACACAGAATGAAGCCATGCAGCGTGCAAACCATGTTTGTTTCAAACCAAAGCCACTACATTAGTGTTTTCTAGTTGAGTATTCTTATCAACTGATGCCGACATTTACATTTACATGCTTTGCTTCGATGTAATATTATTTACAGGGACGACAAATTTATGGTTGGCTTGTGACAAGATGTGATTTATATGCATGTTATAACAGTTCAACTTGAGTTTCATTAGCAGGATCATAGCAACAGGAAGGGACAGAAGTTGAATTTAATACAAAATGGAAGGATAAAAGGAGATCAAGAAAATCACAGAGTATAGTCACAAAGTTGAATGACTGAATTTAGAAAAAAAAAAAAGGCACTAATGTTACATGATGAATCGGCAACTTTAAATCTTAGATCACAGTTGTGAGCTCTCTGTTGACATAACAATCAACATAATGCAGTTTAGTAAATGACTATGAATTTATAACTTTTCACCAACCCTCTTTGCAGCCAGCTGCTGCCATCGACAACAGTTTTCTTTGCAAGAAAAAAAGGAAGAAAAGAAAAACTCCGGTAACTTATAACTGAGACAAGTTACCGCCAAGAGAACTGGACTAGAAACAACCAAAAAATCTTAACAGGCAAATTACTTTAAGATTGGTGACATTTTGTCATGAACAGATTAGTCTGTTTCAGAGACCAGTGCTAAGAAATCACAACAAAGAAATGCAGGAGCTCAAATGAAAGTGGAAATGATTCAACAGACCCTTGAGCAATTAAAAAAAATTACTGAAGATGTATCTCTTCTCACTGGCTTTTAACACTATAGTTAGGTTATACAACGTGGCCTCACTGTACAGTCACGGACTATTATAATTTACTTTTATTGTTTTAAGATTTCATCCTCTGCTAATATTCTCTAATATCCACACACTCCTGCTCTTTCTCTCTTTCTCACTCCTCCTTGTTTTGTCCCCCAACTCTTTTCATTTGTTTTTATTTTATTGTGGTCTTAGTCTGTTCTAGTTTGCCTTTTTTATTGTTGTATTGTTTTGTCCTTGTTGTGTGTGTGTGTGTTTTACTTTGTTGTTGTGTTCTTGGATGTTGGTTCATGTTCCCTTTTTATCTTCCTCCTTTTTTATTTAATTTTAATTTTAATATTTTTGTTGTATCCGTGTCTCATCTCTCCTTGTTACCATCTCACTCCCTTTTCCTCTCCCTCCTTGATGTCCCCACCAAAGATTTCTCTCCGCTGACGCCTAGGTCTTGCTCATTGTGTGATTTTTGTTGTAATGATTAGGCTTGATTGGACTGTTAAGCACTTTGTAAGAAAAGTACTTATATAAATAAAGTTTATTGTTATTATTATTATTATTATTATTATTGTTATAATAGTGCTGCATGGTGTAATTTAGCCAGCAGTAATGGTGTTTTAGAGGACTGAACAGCACAGTGTAGCAGTGAATTTTGGGAATTCATATCATTCATTTATTCATTCAGGGTTGTAGGGCCACTTGTGGCAATCCTAGCTGACATAGGGTGAAAGTTGCACCCTGGATAGGTCACCAGTCCATCACAGAGTCCCAAACAACCATTCACTCTCTCACACCCACATGCTTACAATGGTCAATTTATAGTGTCCAATTGACCTATGCATGTTTTTACCCAGAGAAAACCCACACTAACACACGGGGTGAACATGCAAACTACGCAGAAATGCCAGAATCAGGATGTGAAATGGCAACCTTCTTGCTGCAAGACCAAGAAGGTTCCATATAATATAAATGAATTTCCATATTATTTATTAATTCATCATCTATTGCTTCATCCTCCACATGAGGGGGCCACTGGTGCCAATAAGGGCAGATATAGGGTGAAATGTGGGGTGCACCCTGGACAGGTCGCCAGTCCATAACAGGGCCACCATACACTCACGGGCAATTTAGAGTGTTCACTTAACCTCTGCATATTTTTGGACATGTGGGAGGAAAAGGGAGAACCTGGGAAAAACCACAGACACACAGAGAGAACATGCAAACTCCACACAGAAAAGCCCCAGACCAGGAAGTGAACCAGCAATCAACACGGGCATCGCTGGTGTGGCCATATCAAGAAATAAAAAAATTAAATAAAAATTAATTCAATTACAGTGAAAATTCAATTACTTAGAATTAGAATTGAATTTAAAAGCAGATTAAGACTTCAACCTTGGTAGATACTTAGTAACGCTTCGTTAAATTTTTTAATCAAATATGCTCTTGTGGCATGTTTCTCTCACAATGGTGTAGTTGAGAATACGAGGACGGTGTTTATTGTGTTCACCTTGATCCAAAAACGCAAATACAAACAAATATTTACAAATAGAAAAGATGTATTTGCAAGCAATACTTTCTTTGTTACTGTCACCATAACACCAACCACTCTCCCAAATGTGGAGAATCTCTCCTGCTTCCTCCCATGAGCAGGTAAAATCAATTGTATAGGTCATAGGAAAATTTAAATAATATTCTGGAATCATGCCGGCGATGCATTCCTTAATTTATCCTCCTTTTAAACACAATAAAAAGGAAGAATAAAAAAAAGACGGAAATAAATTTAAAAACTACCACATGACGTCACTTCCTGGTGCCGATGACGTGTCTCATGTTTGTTTTCTGGTGGCGCGAACGTAGACGAGACGAGCGATGTGGATTTATAAGACGTTAAGACCTGATTTTAGGATTTTAGAATTAGGTAGGTAAGGGTTAAAGGGACAGTGTGTAGTATTTATGGGTTTATATAACCCAAAATCCACTTTTTTATACATATTATGTGCTCCTGCATTGTCTAGTCGCTGTATAATAGTTTTTGTTTAATTTTCGTAGTGTTTCAAAAAGTCATGTAAAATAACATGGTCGCGGGCCGCGGTTGCATTGCCACTGTTAGCAGCGAGACGCCATGTTTCTACCGGAGCCTGTAAGGACAAACGCGAGAGAACAAATCAAGCATCTCTTTACTTGTAGCGGAAGTCCCGCCTCCACTCTCTCCGCTTCGTCTGCTACGGCCGCGGTAGCTCGCCCTCTCCCTCGCCTCACGAACCTCATCTGCTGACACGGAGAAAGAAGACGAGGAAGACATTTGACCGGCTGCGGATACCGTAGCACTCAGGGAAGGGAGGGGGTGAGCAGAGGAGCAGTTCCTTGTTGTAAATTTCAGCCTCTCCTCTAGATGTCACTATAAACTACTTACTTCACCTTTAAGGTAGGGTAAGGGGCTAGCTAGGGGATGCGTCATGTCAGTGATGTGTCCTGACTGTTGTGTTGTGCGACTTCATCACAGCTGTATTTCACAATTTGTTGATTTGGACAAAAGAATAAAGGACACAATGCATTCATGATCGTGATGATGTTGCTGCTGTTGCCAGATACACCTCTGAGCAAGATATTTGTGTCTATCAGTGCTGACATTTCGGTATTTTTTTCCCCACTCACAGCATCTGTATTTTTATTGAGCTGCAATTCAAAATAACAAAGTTAAAAAATGTTTTATGCAGCATAAATGTTTCCTCAAAAGTTTCCCAGACAGAAATGCCATAGTTCAGGACTGTCAAGATGGAGATAGAGCAATAGCAATATTACAACAGACAGCGTTCTGTACTTGAGTGTTTCAAATGTTATCCCATTCTGCTCAGGGAAAAAAAAAAAATCTCAGCCAAGATGATCCCATTTTAAGCTTTTACAATCCCCCGCTTTATCTCCCCTGGGGCTTTGGTGCATCCTCTGCGTCCAGGATGACACATTGGTTTAGCAACTGAAACATTTTTTCATACAATTAAGTGTGGCTATTTCTTTCAGCTTCCATTTCAACACACATGGAAAGAAAGGCCCAGTAAAAGAAATTTGCCCAGAAAAAAAACAACTGATGCACTCTTCATTGAGAAAACACACACTAAAAAAGACACTATGAATCTGCATCATGTAATGAATTTAACTCCACAACATAACCAAAAGAGAATGACAACATGAAAACCTCCGTGTGTGCACACAGTAATACAGCGGGAACATTTCCCACCAAGTGTTTACTCGGATTCGTATCTCAGTGTGATCCAGGTGTTAGACGCAGGTTCATTGATTTTGCACAGTCCAGTGTCTTTACCACCCACGCCGCACATTCAAAAGTGTAAATAGCAAAAACAATAAGCTGCCATTTGGCTGGGCGCTTGCTGTCATGTGCACCTTGAATCACAGATTTAGATTCTATTCTGTTACCTTGACTGGAGCTGACTGGGTGTCCATGGGGATTCAACCGACCTCCCCACCATAGCAAAGGTCACACAGCAGAGGTATGGCTTTCTAATGCAATGCCCTTTTGTGGCATCTGAACTGCCTGTATTGTATTCCCGTCACATAGACTTCTTGTGGGGAGAGAGGCTTTTAGAAGCTGGATAAGGAGAATAGCATTGACAGCAGTTCTAAAGGGCAATCATACAGATAATTCAGCCCAATAGCCCTCTTTATTGAGATTAAGGCGCCGGCGCCTCTGATATTGTATAAACAAAAGAATGGGCATCTCCCCCTGTGATGGCACAAGGACTCGGTTAGAGATGCAGCAAAAAGCATTTTCTATTTTGATAACGGCTCAAGCAATGAGATTTTTTTTAATAGACCTGGCCAACGTGAGCTGTGCTTCTGCCAAGCTGGCTTTCACAAAGTATGCTGTTGTGATGTCACCAAAGTATGTAGGTACATTTGGCAAGTTTCTGTTGTTTCAGTGCTGGAAAGCGAACAATTTTTTCAATGGTGATTATGTGGATGACTTCCACAAACTTTGTTTTTAGTCTTGCAAATGACATGGCTCTCTGGATGGCATCATATACTACTTAATAATAATATACTACAACAGATCATTAGGGCTAGGGCTAGAGATTTTTGATTTAAATCGATTTTTCTTTTTAACTACTAAAGACAAAATAATTATTCATATGATGTACTATGTGTAAATGCATGACGTTTTACACACGGTGTTTCAGTTGATTAAAACATTTTAAATACGTCCTCCATGACCGTAGCACAGACTCTGTATCTGTGTCATGGTCTCTGGACTAAAATACACCAAATAATAGTTCTACTGCATTGTAGTTGGGGGATGTCTTGGTTGCATTTGGAAGGGTTAAGCAAAGTTAAGGTTTTATGAGTTGAAATTTGTATTTATAATCTTATTCGTTTGAAGAACATGGGCATTAAAGTTTGACATGTGTTATTGACGGAGATCCTGAATCTAGTTAATCTGGAGCTATTGGGTGCACCTGCGTTCTCCCACAGCTGAGCGCAATTAGCCTGACTGGGAGGTTATGTAATAGGCTGGAGATTCCCCTGCTCAGTTTTTTTTTTTTCGTCTCCAGAGGGTCGACAGCCTCAGGTGACGTTCTGATTTTCTGTGGTGTTTTTAATATGTATCTTGGTCATTTTTATAAGTATGCCACCCTGTCCAGTGTCCAGTTTTAGGTCATTTTATTTTCTTTCTACATGTTAGATTTCAATACATTTTGCCTTGGTATATTTTTAGTTTCAAACCCTCATACCATTAGTTTTTGTTTTGTGGGGAAAGTCAACATAAGGTTTATGTTATGTTCTGTTATGTTAAATATGCTTTCATACATTTTTACTATCTGCTTATACCAGCACAAAACAGCCCTGTAATCGTATTTCTCTATTTTCTGCGTTCTAGGATCTCCTAGTGCTTACCCACGCGAGGGAGGGGTAGTACCACGGTGCGTAGTGTTGGTGTGTTTTAGTTCTGACGTTGTAATGCAAGCGATTTTTGTGTGCTTTAGAAAAGCAAACCTCATACGAGACAACTTCGTTCCAGACAAGCACAACTTCTCATGGTGTCCTCTCCACGAACCAGACATTACTCCATGAAAACTGGGCAGGGATGGTGTCGTAGCTGCTATCAGAGACGAAACATTCTGAATATTTATATTATAGATTGCAGGTGAAGATGAAGATTTTTCATCCAATCAAAAAATATCAAATTCATACAAATAATAATAATAGTCGGTTGTCTTGATCTGTATTGATTTAACGTCTCAGAGTCTGAGAGAAGATGGAGTAATTATGTCCAAGATGAGACCTTAGAAAAGTGGTCTGACTAAACATAAACAAAAAGCAACACTTGTATTTTGGAACATAAAATGACATACATTCTTAACACACTATTTACTCTGGCTCGAAGCACAAAATGGAACACAAGGGCCACATGACAAGCAAATAATGATAGCAGCATTGGTGTTCTGCTTGTTTTTTTTTTTTTATCACATCAGACTTATTTGTTTTGAAGCTAGGTACTAATTTTCTCCTCATATAATGTTACTTTGAGGACACTATTTAATAGATTTAAATATTTAATATTTTAAAGATGTGTTGAGGACAGCACCTAATAATGAAATTTCAACTTCAATTAAAACACCAACGTTTACCAAAAATGGACACACATACACACATACACATACACACATACACACTATAATCTACAGTACCGTATGTGAGCAAACAAAAAAAATAATGTGAGATAGTGAGACCAACAGCTTGTTTGTTTGTTCCAATATTCCTTTAATGTCTGATGTAACCTGTTGCAAGAGCAGACAATGAGCGCAAGTGAAGACTGCTAACAGATATGGGATTAGGGGGGAAAAAGTAATTTATCCTCTCTTAGCAATTAGGGCATATTATCTTTGTAATTACTATTATTATCTCGGTTAAAAAGAAAATCATTTGTAGAAAGTGGTGTTCACAACAATGTACATTACTTCCTTATTATGTAAAAATTCTGATTAAAAATCTGAAAGTGTAATTATGTCAGCTGGCAAAGAATAATTAAATCTCGGATGAAAACCTCCCTGATATCAAATTTGAGATTCAGCTCTTCTCTTCACAATACAGTAGAGCGACAAAGGACCCTGCAGTCCCATTAGCCAAGTAAACAAATCAGAAACTGAAATGAGAAGCTTTTTTACTCTGAAACAATGGACACCCATTGGAGAAATATGGCAGGAGATAAAACCCAATTATAAGGCACGTGCTCTTATGGAAACCCTGAAATGGGACGCTTGGGTGAAATGGGTCCTTCTGCTTTAAGAGATGAAAAATCCTGCCACTGGTTTATAGATTGAAATCCCATTTCTAGTACAGGAGGTGAGATGGACATAATTTAGCAAGACCCATGCGTTCAGATCTTGCAGGAAAAATCTGATTTGGAGATGGTTTCGACAACATACTGTATTGCATTCCCCCGTTTGAGTATCAAATTACAGGATTTGCTGCAAAAGCAATGGATGCAAATACACATTATCAAAACAGAAACTGTGTTGTTTTGCATTCCCACTGATAACTCCTTTTCCCTAAAAATGTGTAAAAAACATGTGCTCAACACCAAGTGAAAATCAATTTGACTTTCTAGATTGCCAACCTCCTCTTCAACTGCACACATTTCTTGTGTAGCAGACACTCCTACAAGGCTGAAGCTCCCTTGAGTGCAGATGCCATATTCCTTTATTTTTTTTGTAAGCACACAGCTCTAAAGCCAGAGAAGATTAGAACTGGATAGTGGTGACCCTCGTCTTTAGAATGGGGCTCTTGGGGACCTGAGGTTGGTGGCTTCATCTCTGTGTGAGATAGAGGAGACCTTCCCCTGCAGCTGCTTTAACACAGAGGTGTTCTAAGTATGTCTGACAGAGTATTGATTATCTTAGGTCTTGTGTGCAGCAGGACGGCATTAGCCCACGACAGCCGAACATCATCTCATCACACACACACACACACACACACACATACAGGCCTCTGAACCACAGAAAGATGCAAAACACTGTCAAATCACAGTGAAGACACAGAACATGGTACTTCTGGAAAGGGCATTACTTTTTCATGACAGTTTGGCCATGTGTTATTTAGAAGAAAGAAATAGTTCCTCCAGGCAGACTACATAATTCAATCAATGCTGCTATTATTTAGACCAGGTCATTCCAATCAAATCAGAAATTATATTGACATACCAAAAAAAATATTTTAGTAGATTTCTTGTAGTGCGTCATATTCTTCAGTAGTTATTCAAACATCAAATTCAATTGCGTATGCTGAGCGAATGAATGAGACAGGTGAACGAACTGGGAAATCTGTTCACTGAGGAAGTTTGCAGCAGCAACGCAAACGCTCAGCTCAAATTTGGCCAGAGGCAGCCCTGCTGAGAAGCAACTTGTCAACAAGTTAGTATATAGGTTCCTTAAGATGTTTGCAGAATTTTTGTACTGCGAATCCCACTTTTCCGTTCTAGTATGCCTCCATAGCTGCCACTGTGTGTTCACTCTGTGGTTCATTCCATAGCTGTGATCAAGAAATGCATCTCGCTTTTTATGCATGTTAAGGGGCCCATATGATTGGTGTATTTGCAGGTGGTGTCAGCCAACTGTGTAGTGGGCCCATCTGGACCAAAAATGCCAGGGTTGATATTTTGTCTCAGTCCACTCTTGAGAATGACTGTCCTTGCTTTGCCATGAGTCATTTACTTGGGGGCTCTTGTGGGTAGGGAAGGTGGAGAACACTACAGTCTGTTTCATGAAACCGTGGCATTTGCAGAGTTATTTACTTTAAAAACATTTTTTATTGTTGGATAAAACGATAAAGTGTTTGGATGTGTGAGCTTGGCCCTTTTCTTGGCAGACTATCCTTAGGGGGGACCTCTGGCCTAGAGGCAGCTAAAAACTATAATTTTTCATATGACGTCATTTTTGGCACACGCCTGGCACACTACGGCCCGCTGGCCAATCACGGCCCTGGGTGAGTTGTTGTGCGGCCCACAGCTTCAGTTTGCTTTGAAACCAGAGTCCTGGGTTTTAAGCCCACCTGTGCCAGACAGCAAAATAATAGTACAACTTTATCAATAAAGTGGCTTTAATTTGCGAGCATTAGGATCAATTTCAAAACAAAAGTCCTGGAGTAATGGCAGGAAGAAAACACTGGGGGACGATGATTCAAGTTTACAAACTTCAATAACATGTTTGTCCAGCATTAGCCTCGCGCAGAGCGGTACACCGGCGACGCATGGACATCACCAGGTTGTCGATCGTGGCCTGGGGGATGTTGTCCCATTCCTCCTGCAGAGCCACTTGAAGTTGTTCGGCCATTCTGGGGAACTGGCTGACAGTGGAATGATGCACATTCAGTTGTGTTGCCACAGCTGTAACGCTCAACCCAGCACTCAGTATGCCAATGGCACGCTCCCTCATGATTTGTGACATCTGTGGCCTATTGACAAGTGACAAAAGTCCACATTTTGGTGTGCCCTTTTATTGACCAGACCATAAGGAGTGTCTGTGTACTGGTCACTCATATTGACCACCACTCTGCCATGTTCCATGACTCTTGTGAGATTGTAGTCAACAGGAGTGGCCAAGTGACACTTCACTACTGGGTTTGAGCAAAACAAATCATTCCATAAACAAATGCATCAAGAATCTGAGCAAATGACATGACATTCTATTTTTGTTCACCATTTCAAGTTTGTGCGTTTATATTTTTGTGGAGTATACATATTATTCCTACAAAAAAGGAAAAAAAAGGACCATTGACCCCCAGAAATCTTTACATTATCAAATATGGCTCTCATTAAATAAAGTTTGGACAACCCTGAGCAGATTAACTAACAGCTATAATTGTATGTGACTATCTGTAGCTGTACTTGTAGTCTGTGTTACCTGTATAAAAAGTTATCTAGCTACGATATGAAACTGAATGGGAAATAGCTGTTCGTATATGAAATTTGTGAATTATTATTAACAACCATTTGGATTGCAGATATGACCGATCCATTTTATGAAGAGCAGATACGATCTACAGTTACAGGTTTCTGGAAAAAAGAAATTATACACTGAAAAGTAGAACAATGCTCAATCTTCAGGATATAAATATTTGCGTATAAGACCCTCCAAGCACCTCCTTTCATATGAAACTATTATTTGACTCTGTGATATTGTAAAAAAAAAAGTCTACTTAAAAGTCCACTGAAGTTTTTCACGACACGTCAGGTTTAAGCATAACAAAGCTTTCACAGTGAGGAGATGAATCTTGGTTAATGAACATTTCGTGGAACTCTTCATGACACTAATTTGTGAACATAATATAAAATGTAAAACCGCTTTCTATGTTCCATTTATCATGTATGTCACATAGCTGTAATCTGACAAAAAAAACAACAACAACAATATTTCTGGACTCATTCTGCAACTCATGCTTTAGCTTCTCTGTGCTGTTATGACTGCGTCTCCCCACACACCACTATACACCTGCTCCCTTCCACTATCTTTATTATACAAAATAATAATGTAAAGCAGGGCAGTGGCTGGCACTTTTATTGTATTATTTACAAGGGAAAATAATGACAGTGGGGTGCTAAACAAATAAATAATTCAGATCTCTAATCAAATCCGGGGATGATGCATGTGGAACAGGATGTTATTAGGTTAGGTGATAGGTGTCAGTGCTCAAAATGCCAGCAGTGGAAGTGTGCATGAGTTTGTACATATAAACAATTGGAATTTACCTCCATTATTTTTGTTTGTTTGTTCTGACATATGATGCTGTCACTCTGGCAATCAGGGGGTTTGGCAATTTAGTTAATCTCAGTTAAAAAGTGTGTTTTTTTTTATTTTGAACTAAACACAGGTCATATATCATGGCTTAAAAGGGAAAACAAAGTCAAAGTTTCTTTCTTGTCATTGTAAATCTTTTGTTTTGACTTTTAATGATGTTCGATATAAATACAATACAGTAAAACGTTCAAGATAGGTTTTTTTTTTTTTTTTATACTTCCAACATAATATCTATATCTCCATACACAACTAAATTACATTCTTGAATTATGATTCATCAGAACCAGAGCTTTCGTTTTTTGTTTTTGACATAATAAAAAAATAATAATACAAAAATAAAACATCATTCACAAGCAATTAAGGCAAGATTCTTACCCAGAAGAACAGGGCAGTGGTAACATGTAAACGGAGTAAGATAACTGTTAAGCAGTACAGCAAAGTTCAAGTGTTTTTTATTGTCCTATGAAACGTCCTATGAAAAGTGAGATTGCAGTTTTGTTGTGCAGGTGTTGTTTATGAGACAAGCTTGTTGCATCCTCATGTCCTAAAATATAAAAAATATACAGGGACCAAACAAAATGTTTTTTTGTTTTTTTTATAGAAGTTGTAGAGTTGACCGGATAAAAAGGTTATAAAGTTCACTGAAGGTACATCTGATATGGAGACAAAGAAACAGAAGGATCCTGTTTCATTTTGTCTTTGATTGTGACCTTGTGTCCAAAATCATCCATTCCATTTTACTCTGCTTCTTCTTTAGATGAATTGCATCTGGGATAAAAAAAAAAAAATGGATATATACTTTTCTACTTGCTCCCTTTTCCACCAGATTCTCTTAAAACCATGAGCACCTTTTGTTCTTGTTATTTAGTGCAATGTCACAACAAAAGCCTGGCGTAGAAATCTAAACCTGCTGGTTCCTCAACACCTTCTGGACACGATGAGCAAACAAAAGTAATTGCAAACATTTGTAACACTGTTCAATTTGGATTCAGCTCATTTGCATGGCAAACAAATCATTAAGGTGCAAATCAATTTTTTCATACCCGATTAGGAGTAGACTTTGGTGCCCATCAGGAATATTGGTCCTGACAAGGTCAGCATTCATAACAAAAAAAAAAAAGCTGCACACTATTTGACTGAGTAATATCTTTATTTGCTTTCGTGCTGGACGTTCCTAAAGCCCAATTTATACTCCTGCGTAAAGTGCTCTGCGTAGCTACGCAGAGTCCTCTGCGTCGACGCAGAACCTGTCGAAGAGCCTCTGCGTCGTCTCCGGGTGCACGGAATATTTTTTAAGTGTCCGTCACTCCGTCAAGGGACTACGGAGACGGCAAGAGCTGCGATTGGTCCTCAGGACATGCCGAGCTAAGCTGCTCTGTGCCGGCTCACAGTGAGCGCCGAGCGCTACAGAGGGTGGAGCTGATCCCCGCCGATTTCGTCGCTGCCAAACTATAAATACGTCATATCTTAACACACACAGCACATGTTTAGACTCTAAATGACCAATTTCTCGCCTCAAATTATCTTAAAACTGCGTTGCGGGACACAGAAAAGTGAGAAACGGCCGCTGTTTCAACAACAACAGTCTTTCTCCCTCGGACGCCATTGCTCACTGTAGCCAAAAGCACAAGACCTTGCGCAGCGACCCCTACTGATCGGGCGGGAAATTGCAGCGCCTATCCGTCACCACGACGCAGAAGTATAAATGCTCGAGTGGTCTACGTGGTGACGCAGACGGATAACGCATACGCAGTCGGAGAAGTATAATGTGGCCTTAAGGTTACATGTTTCATGACAGAGAAGCCATCTTACTTGTGTTCCATATAATGATCATATAAACATAAAAAACTATCTCTATTGGAGCAGCAATGAACAGAGATACCAATATAATACAAAAATATGTCATCTAAATGATCGAGTCTCCAAAAAGACATTTTGCAGGTTATAGGGGCTGCCAGGCTTTTAGCCAGCAGGGGGTCCGGGCGTCCTGGGCACTGTACTGAAAATAATAAGAAATTAGACACCCTACTTATAGGCAGGACGCCCTAAAGATGCCCTATTTTTTACTCCGGTAACCACTGAAATTATATTGTGAAGTCGCACAGGTATAGACAGGTGCGTGCTGGCCGTAGTTTTTGCAGCTCCTTACAATGCAGGAGAGGGAGAAGAGTAGTCAGCAGGGGCGGTAAGGAGAAAAAAAAGGCCCGCACCAGATGAGGGGCACCCTGTAAAAAAAATTCTAACTAAAAGCCTGGGGGCAGAAATAGCAACAATACCAAAATTGAGGAAGCTTCTCGTGTTTCCTGTAACAACTACACATTATGCAAAAGGAACTTGAATGTACCTACTAGCTAGCATAGTAGCTGTCCACATAGCGATAGTAACCTAATTGAAGCCATAATAAGTGTAGGACAATCTACAATTAACTTCGTTTGACATTGAATGGACAATATCTCTAAATGCGTTTTCCAGATGTACAGCAGCTGCACTTGGTATAAAAGGAATTCAAATTAGACCACTGTTCAAATTTGAAGCCTATTATCCCAATGCACCATGGAGAAAGCGAATGAGATATAGTCACTATGTGCCTGAGAGGAAGATAGTACGAGAGAAGGAAAGCACAGGGCCACAAATTGACTGACGGGAAGTTAAAAGCCATTGGTAAAATACAAAAGAGAACGTCTACACCCCCTCAAAATTGACCTCAGGTAAAAATGAGATAACTTCACCACCTTTCTATGGTTTTTACAATGAGGTATTATCAGCAAGAAAGGGGCATAGGGCTGGGAATGTGAGATGAAGAAGAGTGTTTAATAGTGATGATATATCCATCCAAAATGGAGCAAGCAAAGCTTCTGCAAAGAGCCAGAGAAAGATGAGGGGGGGTCAATATTTCCCAAACCGGAATAATCCCTCTGCAGCAAAACCCTGCCTTTTCCCAAGGGTTATGATGACACTGCCGATCATCTGTGAGGACAGAACAAGATAAGGTGTGTAGGGAGGGAACACATTTCTACTCTGTGTGTAATTATCTTAAAAATATCCACACAGTATTTCAGTGGAAGAACCATACATTCATTTGACAGCCAACACGGTTTCATATTTGCATGTCATTCCCCCAATTCCTTTAAAAATAATTTAATTATGAAATATAGGAACTATGGAAATTGTGTGCAGTATTGTAGGCAGTTCAGCAAACATAATTCAAGCAATTACTTGTAAAATGGTCAGTTGCAATAGATAACAATAGTAGAAAAAATACTTATTGGTAGTTGGGATTAAAAGATAAAATACTGTTTCTCTTTGCAACGTCACACTGAATGATCTGAAGGCTGTGACCATCCCTCTATGTGTGTGTGGCCCCGTTAAACAGTTCCAGTTAACAAGTAAAGAAATGATGTGATATGATAACAGAAGAGGTTAGGTTTAGGGACAAATGCCACTGGGTTATGCTTAGGTAGGTTAATTTATGTTGTGTTAGTTATTGTCTTAAGTAGGGGCAGATACTATAGGATTTGTCTTCTTACTGCTCCTTTTCATTCATGTTTTGGGATTTTCTGTGGCTGCATTTGCTTTGTTTGACGGATGAAAGAAATAGATGGGTGTCATGTGGTCTACTGAGAGCAGTGCTTGTACAGTCTTAACAGCAGCAGAGAGGAATGACCTCTTTTGCACTTTTGGGATATATGTATGTATGTTGGATAGTTGGATTGGGCTGGTGTCATTTATATTGTACATAAAAAGTTCCAAGGATTCAATCTGTCTCTATCTGTGGATTCTCAGTTGCCACCTTGGGAATACTCTGCATCTGTCCCCCCCCCCTGTAGTCTATGAGCCAGTCCTGCAGATTAGAATTAAGCGCAGCCAGGCAGAAAATGGTTACAAGGGCCATGCGGACAGTGGCGAATGAACAGCAGAAGATCATTTTCACAGCAGCCCTAAAAATTAACTGCTGTGCCATTAACTCAATCACCTAAACTACTGCATGGTTCCAGCATCTGCATTTCACTCCAGTCCAGTTGGTATAGTTGGTAAACATAGTTGTTTTTTTTGTTCTGTTTTTGTGTTGGTCTCCAAATTGCTGTTGTTTCAGAGCTCAAGCATCCAGTTTTGTTGTGAGCCACACGAGATATATCCTCAATTACTGTCCTGTCGTGTCATGTAAAAGCTAAGCGTAATGGCTATAATATAAGAAAAAATGTCCTCTGAATATGGCATGTTAAAGCAGAATATTTTGTAATTTGGATATTCAGTGCTAAGCTCATTTGCATTAAGAGGAGTTGCAGACTATGTGACATTGAAGAGTTAAAGTCAACGGGCAGTTTCTCTTTGGAGAACCACACACAGTTGAACATCAGCAGATGAGACTGCTAAACAAACAATTTCATTTTCTCTACTTTCTCATTTTGTCAGTCTCATTTTGTCAGTCTCTTACTTTGTTTATGGTGGGTAAACACAAAGACAAAAAAAATAAAGTCGCACATGAGGGACATGGAACCAGCAACAATGTCAGTTAATTTTCAAATCTGGTAATCTTCCAAGTTCATTAACAAAAGCTTGTGTCTGACTTGCTGTGGCTTTTGTAATGTCCCAAGAAGTTGTTGTGATACACCATGATGAATAAGTGATAAGCCGTTTGGGTAATTTGCGAAGTGACAACTTTTATTATTTACGGCATGAATGGTGTTGGAGGTAGGAGGGTGGGGCGGATAACGAGAGTGAATGTGACAGGACTGCGTGGGTGGAATCCACTTAGAACTATTACAATCAAGTTTCATTTACATGAGCCACTGACAACCTTCAGTTGACTTTGGGGGCTGCATTTGGGAGAAGAGGACATGGTATTACAGAGCATACTGATGCATTTGTAATGGGGGCAGGCAGCAGAGCTTAGTGCTGACTCGCTCGGCAGAAAAATAAATGCTCCAAATGCAAAGAGATCAATTCCCGCATACTTTGCACTGCGTGGTGATTTTGACATTCATCAGTGCCCTGTCAACAACTGCATTTGGTTTTATATTACACCTGAGATTTTCCCTTTTCACGCTCCTCTTTTTTTTATGGCTTCATGAAGCCAGATTAAAATGGTGTGGATTAATGTAGGGCACATGAAGCCATGGGAATTTTGATTTTAGAGAGTGATTAAGTATTTTATTTAATTCATTCATTACTCATCCCCACATTCAATGCGACACATACACAGTGCAAGACCTTAAGGAGTACACAAAAACAGCAAGGTTGTACATCTCTGTAGTTCTGCTTTCAGAATGATTTTTATTGTTATGATGATTTGAACTTTACTAAAACCAGCCACCTGAATACATTTGGTTCCTTCAATGGTGTCCTCCCACAAAAACTCTCTTTAATGCATGTATGAAAGTAATCATCAATCCCATGGGCTTTTGTAGTGGATTCCATTATAAAACCCTCATTTTGGCTGAATGAAGTCAAAGTGTGTCAAAGTGAAGGGTGGGGGAGCTTGGCTCAATGATACAATGTCAGTGTTTATATGTAGAAAAGATTTAATCCCAGAATACCCCAAAACGGAGCACGGAGGTATCATGAAATAAGTTGAGCGGCACTCAGTCACTCCCTGTATCCAGAAGCTGCTCGTGTTGCTTGATTTCCATCGACACCACATTCGGTAGGCTTGGTCGAAGGAGAACTCGGCAGCAGTGTGCATTTTAAACCAGAATTTTCCCACAATACATGACATAAAACATAATTAGTTTTAGTTAGACATTTTAAGTGTTTTTTCTTGGGTCGTGAGGAATATGTGCTTTGACGCATTCATTTGTGATTTATTTCTAGTTTAAAAAAAAACTAACAAAAAGGGCAGATTCTTTGTCCTTGTTTCATTTTGTGTCTCTCTCTCTTGGCTTTTCCTCCTCCTACCACTGGGGGGAGCTGTTGCATTATTACCACAGACAAAGGACATGGATGGAAACACAGTGGAAGTGAAGTGACACAGTTTATGTTTGGGCTGAAACTTATGATTTATTTGCCAGTGCACTCAAATTCTTTTTAACCCATCAGTTGTTTATTTGTTTATGTTGGTGTTTTGTATGTACATCCCATCTGACCCCCCCCCCCCACCCACCCAAGCACCTTCAGACATCACTGCCCCAAAGATTCCTGAATATTCTTCACTGAAATCGATGAGTCCAACCTGAAGCATGGATCACTTCCAGCAGACAGATACCCCATCTGCTTAGAATGCCCTTTGCAGATCATGATTATTATGATTAGAGTTTGTCAAGTGTAAACAACTTTCTCTGATAAACCATCCTCATGAATGCTCATCTCTCTTCCCCCCGACACCCTCCTCTCTCGCTCTACCATTCTCACACCACCCATTTATATCAAAAGAGGCATGGGATGTCTGTGGTAGAGAACACAAAGCACACTGTCACATTAACGTAAGATAAAGGAAAAGACATTTTCTGCTTGTTGAACACTGGGGGGGAATGAAAGGGCTATATCAGCTCCTTTTAATCACGTCAAGTTTTCTAAGGAGAATTGTAGATTATCGCCGTCAGAATGTTTTTGTTTCTGTTTGTCTTTTGCACGACAGTGCAGTCGTTGCTTCTGGTGGGCATTCCGTCAAAGTGACTAAAGTAAGACAGACTCTGAAAAAGTCAGACTTAAACTAGCACCATTTCCCAATTAATCCTCAAGCTCTTCCACTACCGAAGCTTAGCTGATTCGAGACAGACTTGTACGGTCGCCCAAGGGAATGCAAACGGTTCTAATGCAGCTGTGTGAAGAATACAAAGATATTATGAAAAAAACAACAACAATACAACACACGTTCATCCTTCGCTATTAGATCTACACAGAAGCTATCACAGTGGGTAGCAACAAATGTGGCAGCAAGCAGTGCCGGCCCAAGCCTTTATTGAGCCCTACGCAGAATTTGATTTGGGGCCTCCGACCACCTCTGAGAGGCCTTTGCTTTTATTTTTTTTAATATGAGAGTTCAAAAGTTGATATTTGCACTTTCTTATTCGAAGTGAAGCACAAAGTGTGGTCTACTGAACTCAAGTTAAAAAAACAACAACAAAACAGCCGACATTGCATTCTTTGTCAACAAGTGAACCACTTTAATGCCTTTTTGTTTTTTTCAAAACTACAAAATAAAAAAAAATACCTTGAGTTAAACACTACTACTACAACTTTTTTTTTCTTTTTCCCCCACAGGCTATTGCTTATGACTTGAGCCGGCCGTGGCAGCACGTAATTTTTCCCCATCTTGAAAGAGAGCTGTGTTCCAGGGCAGTGCATGAGAGAGCCAGCAGCAGTCTTAATTATTTCTTATTTTCTACCAAGGTTAGAATAGTGAAAGCACAAAGAGTCTTTGAAGCTGGCTCAAATTGCACAGGACAAACATGCCTTTAAAGATAACATTTTGATTTTGATTATTGATCTCTTAAAATAGAGTCTTAATGAAACCAAGTGCTGCGACAGATGGATGTTGTCTTTTCTCACAACAACTACTCGTCAATAATGTAAAAAAACACTGGTGCAGTGCTGTCATCCCATAGGTTGGTGTTAATATGCACTAATTTAAGTGACCTATTTTGCTTTAATGATGGATGAGTTAATTGCGCAATTAACTGAATAACAGGTGTCCATAATTGCCTAATGCTTCAGAGACTGAGGCTGTGTAAAACAGCACATTCCATATAGAGCCTGATGGACAGAGCTGTTCATTAAAGTGTGTCAATGTTAAAAAGGCTGTGAGGCTCCACACACCATACCATGTAATGAAATGCATTCACATGTACTGGAAGAGGAAGTCTTGTGAATGCATTTGTGTCAAAATACATTATTGTAAAGTATAGGACCTGCATTTTAAACCCATACTTGGACTCATCACATCAAAGTTTCTTCACAGCACTGCTGCACACATTAAAAACATGTTAAAAAAAAAAAAGAAAAAGAAAAAAAACCGAAGCTTTAAATGGGTTGCACAAAATCTGATATATTGCCTTAAGTGATTCCACTTGAGTCAGCATAGCTCGGGGCTGAAAACTTAATAGAAAAATATAAATAAAAAGAAACAAACACAAAAATTTAGTGCATGTGGCTTTGGAAGTGAGCTTAATAGATCCTGATAGCCCATTCCTCCTCTTCTGCTTGAGGCTGCTATATTCACTGTGACTACAACACACACCCCAACTGTCAACTGGCACTATGTAAGGGGCCATCAATGGGAAGGCGTGGAGTTCACAACAAATCACAAGCTATATCCACTACTATGCTGATGATCCCTTGTGAACATTTTATTCTTTCCATTAAGAATGGTATTTACAATAAATTGGACCTGCTACAGGTGAAACGTTTTCTCAAATACAGGAATCCGGAATTGTGAGGAGGTCCTTCGCTGCTGTAGCCCATCGGCTTAAAGGTTTGAACATGTTATTGTACATTCAGAGATGGACTTCTGTATACCTTGGCTGTGATTATTCGAGTTAGGTTGCCGTTCTTCTTCATCGTTATTTGGAGCCAGTCTGGCCAGCCTCTGCTGACTTCTGGCATCACAAAAGCATTTTTGCCTATATGGAGAACTGCCACTCAGTAGATATTTTCTCTTTCTTTATCTATTCTCTGTAAACCCCAGAGATGGTTATGGGTGAAAATCCCAGTAGATCAGCAGTTTCTGAAATACTCACACCAGCCCATCTGGCACTAACAACCATGCCACATTCAAACTTGCTTAAATTGTCTTTCTCCCTCATTTTGATGTTTGCTCTGTGCATTAGCACACCATTTTGACCATGTCTCGAGTTACTGCCATGTGATCGTCGGATTAGATAGTTGCATTAATGAGCAGTTGAACAGGTGTAGCTTATATACCCTTTTTTTTTGTTTTGTCAGTGTTGTGGGCTTGGTAGTTGAGAACCCATGGCAGTTGTTTACCTTCCTTCTCATTGCAAATACTACATCCCACTACTGTATAATTTTACAATATTTTTTTTTTATATATTTTTATATTGTATATTTTTGTACATTTTTGTACAAAAAATAATCTCCCTAGTAGTAGTAGTAGTTTATTACATGCAAACAATATATATGTATATAAAATAAATAAAAAGAAATACAAAAGTTGATAATCGAGAGAAGAAAATAACACAATTATTTAATTTACATGTCTGAAAAGGGGTGGGATTTTCTTAATCCCACAACCTATATGAACAGCCATTATTTATCTCTTTTTTTCTATTAAAAAAATATAAATAAAGAAAAAAGAAAAATGCTTAGACAACAGTGAACACCCGTATTGGTCCAAAACCCTTATCCCTACATCTCTCCAAGTATTTTTGAACTGTTTAATACTTCAACATTCTATGTGCGCCATAATCATCAAACTGTGCCACAGTTTCACACCACAAACAGATATACAGAAACCTCTCACTGTAGCGCACACCCTAAGAATTTTGAAATTGAGTGTTTTAATCTTTAAAAACATGTTGGTATCATCTGCATATAGAACCAGTTTAAACACATTGGACACTTTGCATAAATCACTGATATAAACAGTGAAAAATGGCCAACACCGACCCCTGGGCGACACCGCAAGGGCGACCCAGACAAAGAAATCACCCACCTTCACTGTTTACCGTCAATAATAGAACTCCTCATCCAGTCTAATACCGTTCCTTTCCGACAAGAAGCAGCATAAAAGCAGCATAAAATGAAAACACTCAAGCAAAATACCTCATCTCCAAACTGTGTGCTGGATGCTTACATTAAAATTGCATTATTTACTTTGGTATTTCACATCTTCGTGATGTGAGCGAGAACATTTATGAGGCGGCATGATGGAGGTGAGGTGTTCAAAGTTGTGGTGAAACCAGGATAAATGCAACGCCGCTGCCGATGTCAGGTAATGGCATGAAATTGTCAGGGGGTTTTGCGATGTGAGGAGTGTTCAGCTGCTTTGAAGAGAAAGCAAATGAAAGAGGAGATGCACAGTACTGCACAAAGCTTTCATTCCAGTCGGATTATCTCTTTGTCTGAAAACAACAGGATGATATGATTCATATGAGAACATGTCAGACACAATAACAGCAGCTGTTATTGACATTATTGCTCCTGTGATACCACATTACCTGCTTTACCCAAATATGTGATCAGTCCTCTGCAATTTTGAGACATGTTGCAATTTGATGAGTACATTCCATTTTTTGATTACAAAGGGGATATTCAAAGAGGAGTGTATTGTATTTTCCAGTGTGCACATATGAGAGTGGGCTGAAAAAATACAATGCTGTGGCTTCACATCTGTGAAAACAGCATTTTTTGAAAAATTTGTGTTAAAAAACGGACAGATGGGTCTAATGTAAATAAAATAATATCTGGAGGAAGGAGGTAGAAGTTGCAGAAAAAGAGTAGATCTAGGCCTGAAAGAGCAACTTATCCACGTAAAACACTGAATTGAAATGTAATATTCATTGAGATCATGAGAGAAGTGAAGTCAGAACATAAATGAAGATGCACAAATCCAGTGCTAATAAATATTCAGTGTAATGTCTATCTGATGTGAATGCCCTTTCAGGGAGAATCAATATTATAATTTTTTTGTTAATAATTAATGCTCATCTTCCCACACAAAAGGTTGTTTATTTGTTAAAAAAAATATATTAAAAATAAAATAAAATAGAGAAATCACTGCTGGTCTTTTCTTGAACACTGACATGGATGGGTGTTTAAGAAAATGTGTAAGTGTTCCAACAGCCTCCAACTAATGATCTGTAACATTTTCAAAAACCGCTTGATCTACTTTATGCATCACAGGGATTCTGGTCTGCCTGCAGTTCATGAGATTTTTATTTGCAGTTTTAAATACATTTAAAAAAAAAATAATTGTGTCAGTCTGTTTGACAATAGCCATTAACACGTGTGCATGCATTTATTTATTTGTCACATCCTCTCCCCCTATGGCCACACAGCTTTTGTGTCTGGTGGACTATTATTAAATCTCTGTGTTGTCACACAGCCTACGGTCTGTTACGCTTAATTTGTGTTTTTCTTCCTCTCACTCTTCGCCTTTGTTAGCCCACCACTGACTTTTCATCATAGCCCTAAGTCAGTGCATGACAAGCTGCAGGCTGACAGGAAATGCTGCCTTCATGGTTCTCTACCCTCTGTCTAAAAATGTCATCTTGTAATACAAACAAATACTAATGACCAACAGCAAACCACATTTATTTAGCACTCAACACCAATTACAAAAATATAAGCTGTAAAGAGTTGGATTATAATTATTCTAATGTATCGTGAAAGGGACAAGACGAGCTATATTGTAACTAAGTGCCGGAACAAACAGGATACACCACATTATGTACCTTATGACATATGTCAACACTTTTTTTCACAGTCTGGTCAATGTGACAGTGTTGCCCTTTTGTCAGTAGTGGATGTAATAAGGGTAACAGACAGATACTCCACATGTTTGAACAGAACAGCATGCTATCAAATGCCTGCTTGCTGGTTCACTGTGAACAGGCAAAGGCAGCAAACTGAGTCTTCTTAGTGGCAATGACAACAACAACAACTAATTCATTATGTCACGACTGAAACTGTGGGTCAGTGAATTGGAAAGTGTGGTCAGACTTTTCGACCTCACTGCAGATCATTTATCATTATCCCTCTCAGCCAACCCATTTGAGCCTCTACTGAAATAGCCTCTAACAGCAGGGGTGCTGAACTTTCATTGTCATGGTTACAGTAATAAACATTTGGTTGAGCTTATACGGAATGTCCGCAGTTTGGTTTCTTGTAGGGAAAGGTTTTTGTTTGGGCACCCTTAAGGTTATACACCACTGGTGTCATTCAATAATAAACAAGTAGTGATGGTTGTAAAGTTATCATGAATTACATAAACAATGATGGCTATTGGTTTCAAACAGGAAACTAACAGTGGTCCATTGTCAAACTCCTGTGTATGGTTTACCCAACCTTTTAATCTGGATTGACCCCATCTCCACCAGTACTGAATCAGGGTCGTCATCTTTTCTCAACACATTATGAAGAGTCTGTTCTGATTTTGTCTTATTTATTCATTTTGTGACTATGCTTTTATGATAAATCAACAACAAAAATTAAATACATAAATCGATCTCAGTTTTAGTCCATAATAACCTACAATGAATCCATGTAGACATTCATAATATCCAACACCAATTCAATTTCAGCATAGCATTAAGCCCACACATTAATGCAACATGCACACACAAACACACACTTTACACAGAAGAGGAAGACGGCTAATAAAAGCAGAGATGCTATTCAAATGTGTTACCCAGAAAATGAAGTTTCCAAAGACGAATGCAACAATATTGTTTCACCTTTTCTGAAATGAGCCATTGCCAATTTGACTTTTGACATTGCCAGTTTAAAGTTACACATTCCAGCAACTGGTCAAGAAACTGCTGAGTCATATTGATCAAAAATCCCTGGAGACTAGGCTGTTTTGTGTAAGACAGTAGTGATTCTATTGACCCTGGAAAACATACCGATCTCAGTTGCTTGATCCCCTCACTGGTGTCCTTGTTCTATAACGGCTGGCACGCCATTAACAGCCCTAATGACCTTTTGATTTTAGTATAGACTTTGGAGATGCAAAAATGGCTGTATGCAAAGATGTGCTCAGGACTGTTGTGGATTAAAAGTTCTGTGATAAAAACCGAAAGTGCTCGATAAAGTTGCATAATTGACTCCAACGGCTCCTAGAAACCAAATGGAGCTGAAACTTATAGAGGTATGAGCATGGCCAGTAGATGGTGAAAGTTTCTCTTTTTTCTCATTTATGTGCACATAAATTGTTGAAGGTGTGTTGGTCCTGTTTTCTAAAACTGCTGAAAAATAATAAATAGACATTTTTATGTGTGTGTGTATATAGGGCTATTAAGACGTGGTTTGACGAGTTTGGTGTGGAAGAACTTGACTGGCCCTCGCAGAGCATGTTGTATTTGAATATGTCATTATGGTCCCTGTTGGTGTGAAGATCAGGCGTCCAACTACGTGTGTTTGTATCAGTGTCCAGATCACCACCAAAATCATTTAAGCAGACCTAGACCGGAAGTTCAAATTAACGCTGTTTTTTAGTGTGTATCTGCGTCATTACCTTGTTTAAGAAGCCCTGAAGGTTCTAAACAAACACTTCAGCCACTGCTGAGAACGCTGTGTTTTATTGTAATCTCGGGCTCAGAGAGATCTCTGAAAAAACCCGGTCCGGTTACGTAAACACCGGTTCTCCTGAACAGCAGCTCCTCCTGGTCCGTGCCCTAGTCCGGGCACATCCGGTTGCGTACATTGAACTGCAGAAGAAGAATAACGTCCGTTGTGGAGGTGTTTCACGAGCAACAGTGTCTTCCGACTCTGGGTCTGACTCCGGGTCAAAGTCATAAAAGGGACTGCGGCGGGGAGTCTTGAAGAAGCTATTTTTAAACATTGTTAAAACAATGTTTTGTTAATGAGGAGCAGTGCATCCACCGTTCCAGAGGGGGGAGCTGTGCTTTTGAGAGCTGATGTGCTGAATAGTATTGGCCAATCACAAGACTCTGTCTTCTGGGGGTGAGAGTTCACTCTGAAACACGCGACTCAGGAACAATGTCAGAAAAGAGGATTTCAATCGGCTCGTTTACAGCAACTAGCAGGTTTTTGACCATAAAAACAAGTTAATGTATGTAAGTAGACCTCCATAACATAACATACAACTGACATGTGCAACAGGACCACTCTAGGTCCGCTTTAATAGGCAATGGCCTACATCCCCTGATGATTTCTGCCAAAGTTGTCCTTTACTTGTATAGCTATGCTGCTCAGGCAGACAAACAAACATGGCCAAAATCACATCATACCAAACCGTACTTACCATTGCAAATAGTATTCAAATCAACAAAAACACTTAACCCAAACGGAAACTTCTCAAATTACAATGCTCAAGTGGTCCTGCCAATGCCCTAGCAACAATAAAGTATCATAAGGCCTCTATCCAAAAGTATAATGAATTGGTCTCTGCAAAAAACAACTCTAATTTCAAAAACAAGCCATTTCAGAGGAAGGAGTAATAAATGAGCCATTTTATTCAAATGTTTTCTAAACCTCATTCCTGCTCATTTCCTCTGAAGCCCTTTCAAAATCTTGACACATTTTAAAGTTGGTTTGCCTCTTACATTAGAGGAGAATCTGCAGGTATCCTCTCCCTAATCACAAACATGAACATTCAGTACTTCAAGATTCGAAAATAATAGCACATCAGCACACTATGATATTTTCAAGACCCCTGGGGACATAAACAAAACTGAGATTGCTGTTGTTGTGGGAAAACTTTCTGTGGTGTTGATGAACATAAGCATGTGGCTTGAAGCCCGGATGAGAAAAACGATGGGAGAGAGGAGGTCAACATGGATTATCTTTTACCTGTCAGATGTACTATCTATCAACAGTACCATGCTTCCTGATTTTAGCCTCATAGGCTGCACAATGAATCATTGCTTGGTCGCACCATTAGCTGCTCCGGTTCCTCTAATTGGCGGTTGTGTTTCAGCTAAACACGTGCAGTGCTTGTGATGGGAGATTCCGCTGTTGTGCACACATTCAATACCACCGTAAAAGAGCTCCCTGCTCAGGCTCCACACATACAGCTACAGACGGTATGACATGTTATTGAGTCGAGATGAGAGGGAACACGGCTGCCCTTTGTACTGCCAACTTCAACTGTGATGGCTTGTGAGTGGTGAGCCATGGTTGTCAATATGGTGTCATTCACCATCACGCGCACGCTCCTAAAACCAGCAGCTTAAAGCAGAACCTCCATATTTGCATTCACATTAGCATAAATGTAAGAAAGTGGAACAAGTTAGTTTTGAAAGTCATTCAGCAAGCACAGCTTAAATCAGGAAGAAAAAAAAAAAATCGGAGGGGAAAAACCTGTAACACAGAAAAGGAGTGAGGGCATGGAGTGTGATAGGAGAAAAAGAGAAAGGAGGAAAAAGAGAGAGGGGCTTCTGTATTATAATAGCGAGCTTGGCAGCATGGTTTAAATCACTGGTGTATGTCTTTCATAAGCTTATGACTTCACACAGCATGGAGAATCTGCCAGAGTTATTCGTCATTGAGAATGTCACTTTTAATCACATTTCGCCTTTGACATCTGATCCACTGATCAAAGACGCTCTGACTCTTACATACAACATGCCAACAAAGATCGGGGGTTGCATATACTTGGCACATGCATGGTTCCCAGGCGGGCAAGTGATAACAAAAGCTTAATTTTTTGCACACACAGATGTAGAAAGTATAACATCAGCTTGATTAGTGTAAGATTAGCAGATGAGGGACTATTTACCTGTTAATATCAAAGAGCAATAGATTAGCCATACACAGTGTCTATATCACACTCAAAATTCCTTTGCAATACAGCTGTAGTTCCCTGGATGCGGAACAATTGTAGCTTTATTTATTACTCACATAATCGCTGCTGTCTTTGCTCCTATTGCAGAGTAGCCGTTTCTTTAGTGGAAAGTAGCTAGAGCCTGTTCATATTAGAAGACGTAATATACAATAAGTCCAGACTTTATCACAGAAGACATTTTGACTTGTCACAGGAGGAAAGGCCCCAGGTGTTCCTGATAACATTAACATTGGCTCTGTTCTCTTTTGTCCCAGTAATTAATTTCATTATTTTACCCTTGTGCTTCTCCTGCTGTGACAGCTCAAATTGCTTGCTGTGGAAAGACCAATATAGGAAAAACCCCCAGAAATGTTTAGCTGCTGACAGCGAGCAGAATGCATGACATGCTGGCCTCACTCTTGTGTCTTTGTGTGCAAGCAGTAGAAAATGACTTACAACTTCATATAAATACTCCCCACTGCAGTATTCTTGGTTTTTTCAAAATAGTCTGCTTTACAAATCTGTTGACCGGTTAAATAAAGAGATGCTGATGTAATGTCTCTGCCATATACAACTACAACAACAGCTAATATTACCTGAGAGAAAATACACAACGATTAAGAACTAACTGAAGGTGAAACAGAAAGTAATAATAATAATGTGTTTTGGCTTATTTCCCTTAAATGAAATATTTTGTATTTAGTTTTAGATGGAAAGTATGTTGTCAGCATTTTTTGGGGGACTATCGTAGATTAGTTGTAATAGGAGACGATATGAATACAATTTGACTTGACACACCATTCATAATATATGTGCAATTTAAGGCATGCTATAAACATATTAAAAAAATATCACTAAGGCAACAAAATAAATGTAAATTTTTTGGCTTGTGACATGAGGAACTACCAACTGCAGTGGACAATAAAAAGTAATATTAGGAAAAGCGCTGGAGTTATTAACATTAACAACTACACCGTTCTTTTTAAGTGTCCCAGTAAGTCATGGCAGTGTGACTGAGAGCCACTATGAACAATACAGGGAGCCAGGCTGAGCCTGAAGCAGCTGAATGAAATTCAGCCACCATCGGTTTTAAGATTCACATCATTGCAGCTCTTCCTTGTATCAACCTGTAGTTCATGAAAAAAAAGACCAGCGAGAAAATTAACAAAACTAGTGATTTTTAAGACACTAGGTTTTGCTTGGCGTGGTGTGAATACAAGGTGCATGGTTTTGTTGACACATCATATAAAGAGCTTTCGACAATTAGTGGCGTTTCTCCCTTTAAGCAGTGTAAAATAAACACAATGTCACACACTGAATGTTAATGTCCGATTTTAGAAAATTATTTGGTTTTCTTAATGTCATGTAAACACTTAAGTCCGACTAAAATACGAGCTAGTCTTAGTCATACCTGGATAATACGATTCATTCATTCATTGGCGTTCTGCGCTTGCACCAACATTTAGAAGTAGAGGGAGGCGTATAAAGTGCAGTATTGTTGCTGGAAATCACACGGAGGCGGTTTCTTTCTTCGGACAACATAGCAACCACAAGAGCCATGCTCGATCTAATTTGTATATCGCAATTAACATGTAGAGCAGGTACGAAACATACAGAACCAGATCACGATCCATCTCACCGTCCATCTCGCCGTTTGCTGTTTGTTATTCTGTGACCTAAAATGTAATGTCAACAGGAAACTGATTCAATACGCACTAGTTTATAGAGAGATACAGCGCCACCTACAGAGGCGGACGTACCCGCCCAATAAATCTATTTTCTCCTCCACGTCTACTGGGACTCTGCAAGATGTCTGATTGCCTTTCATAGTCGGACTATGGTCTAAGCTCGATTAAACTGTGCATGTAAGCGCAGTGAATATATAGAAGAGGCTAACTGGACAACGTATTAGCAGAAATCATGAGAAAAACATGTGGATCCTCCTTCCTCACCAGTGACACCATGTACAACAGCATCATCATCCGATGTAGCTAACAAGTATGATGGGCTACATGAAACAAATTGGATTTTAGTTGAACAAATATTTGTGTGAGACAGAGGCACTGCACTGAAGGCAATAAACTTGCAGTTAGAGTTAAGTCTTTTCAAGCAGAGCCAAAGGACCATATTTTTCTGGTGTAATAGTTTTGGCATAAGCCCTGCGAAAACATCGAACGAGAGAAAAGAGTAAGAGAGCCGAGGCTAATAGGGGGAGGCCTTTCACTGAAAAACTACAGCACATTCAAGCCCTGCTGAGTTATTCTTTTAGTTTATTTGACCTTTATTTGTTTGTTGTGACTGTGCACTGCGGGATTGAACACAGTGCATCAGATTTTTATAGGTACTCTGCTGTTAGCAGTTAAACTGATCAGGCCACCACTGTCTGCTGGCATTTCCCCCGTGTACCCTTTTCCTTTAACTATGTCCCTTCCAGCCTCCAACAAGCCACAACACCTTATCCGTCCATAATGACCTCCATCTAAGCTGCAGAGCTCTGATCAGTAGCGAAGCCTCTCCCACAGTTGCTGACCTGTAGGAGCTTCTTTTCTGCCGGGAGCCCTTTTGGAAAAATTCCACCAAGTAGACCGTGAACTGGATGTGTTGATTTTTGTCCAATTGAGGAAGAGACATTTGAGTTTGTGTCATGAGGACGGGTGGTGATGGTGAGATGGGTTTCTTTATTGATGAGTGCAGAAAAGCACTTGTCTGTTTAAGATCAAAGCATGCACAGTCATTCTAGTAGGTCCTGAAGTTTCCCTTCAATTTTAATCTGCAGATGCATTAAAGATGGCATGGGAAAGTGTGAGATTGTGCAACCACTTAAGAATCTAAGTCATTTCCCTCAGCTGTGGCTTCCCAGTGGAAAGACAGGAAGCTCTCAGAGTATATAGCTGAATACTATGCTCTCCCACAGGCATGGCGTCTTATATACAAACAGGAAACTGCAAGTTATGCTTGCTTTCATAATTTAATAATCTGTCGATTATTTTCACAATGAATCGCATACTTGTTTGTATAAATGTTGTTAGGGGTTTCCGAAAACCTGGATATGAGGATGTTCTCGATTGTCGTGTTTTGACCACATACCAAAATTATTCAGTTTTAATGATTTCTTGGAGCAAATAAACCAGCAAATAGTTGTATTTAAGAAACAGAAAAAAATCAGAAGGCTTGTTTTAATCATAAAAAAACACACACTAAATCACATAAAAATAGGTGACGATTAATTAAGTAATCGATTAAAAACTGTTGCAGCCCTAATTTGAATTTTGAATTTGTTTTGTAAGCCTCTTCCAAAATTATTCATAGGGGCACAAAAGGTCAGAAGCTACAGGACAAGACACAAGCAGGGAGAATTCATACTCCATAATCCTCAGGATCCTTAGGATTCTGCACCTCACATTTCACATCCAGTGCCAGTGTTCAGTGCTAATGCAGCATGTAGCACTGTGCCCTTTACAAAATGAAGAAGGTGAGGAGGATGGTGAATTTGGAGTCTATTAGAACGTCACACATGGAGAGAAGGCACCTCAAGCTGCAATTCAGGTCTGCGTTTTTTAATCTGAAGCGTGCTTCAGTTTGCCATATGCAGGTACCGTTTGAAGTGAGACTTAGTAGTAGTTTATTTAAAATCTGCAAACACTATACGAATGAAATAAGCAACAGCAGAAAATAATAACACAAATAACCAAAGACACATATACTTGGGCATAAAAATTCTACCGAATGTACTCTGGAATTTTCCAGAATCATTCAATATTAAACTTCTTATCTGGGGCTGGTTTTGGGGTCTGCAGATTGTATGCAGCAGCTTGTAGCTCCCGCTCTGTGTGTCAGTATACAATATTTCTGTTTACCAGCCTCTGCTTTGGTTTATCATTTTTACTATCTCTTCTTGTGCATTGAGCTGCTAGCGATTTATACAATATATGCATCTACAGAATTTTCAAATAAAATTTGCTCTCAAAAACAGAGGAAAGAAAAGTGCTACAAGGCTAAAGTCCATTGTTTCTCTCCCCTAACAATTGTTTTTCAAACTAAATGTTTGTATACATGAAAAAAACAGACATATTTATCAAAACGAACTAACATAAGGTCAGACACCTTCGCTTCTTTTTTCTAGTTTTCCCACATAATTCAACATGACTCAAAGAGCAAAAAGCCTCTATGATCAATTACATACGACATATTTTTGATGTGGTTCTGCACATATCTTCAACAAACTCTGACCTCTGGCTTATGATGAATTCTTTTTTCTTCTTTTTTTTCTTTTTTTTGAGGGCGGCGGAGACGTGATAATATCCTGGGGTCTCCTCAGAGATGAGAATAAGCATCATTACCGCCAGGTTTATAGCAAAGAAACATATGCACCTTTTCTATCCCAGCTAATTATCAGCTCCCAACATAATTAAGGCTCATAGATGAGCAAACATAATTAGTAGGTATTATGCACACCCAGTGGGGGGAGTGAGCAGGTGAACATGCATTCTGTCCTTTGTTTATGAGGCAATAGTATAATATAATGAGACAGGAGAATAAAAGTTGATTAGTTATGACCTAAATGTGTCCTTAAATTGCTTTGATAGGTAATGTAACGTGGTATAGCTGTGGCGCTGCCATGTTACTGACAAATCAAAGGCTGCGCTGTGCTGTGTGGCTGAGAGAGCTGTTGACATAACGGGATTAGAAGTGACAGTCTGATGTCTCATAAAGGACACGTACGCACAGACGGCGTAGGTGTGTCTGAAGATATATGTGACACTGAAGCAATACACACTTTACAGTGCAGTGCCTCAGTCATCGAAACATAACTAGCAACGTGGTGCATTATTGGCCTTAAGGGAACAATCATTGATCTTCCAGCAAGTATTTCGTACCGTGGCTTGTTTATGATGAGACATAGGTGGGCTGGGAAGCATTTGAGCTAGTGTGGAAGACCTAATAATTGGGTCCATGTCATCAGCGGATGAAATAGTACTCCCAGTGGCAGGAGCAATACTGTCCGACATGACACGCTCTAAAATACTACAGGAGTAAATCTGGCACCGTGTAAAAAGCGAACAAACTGCGCAGCTGTTGGTGTGTGTGTGTGCGTGCGCAGTCTGATGTGCTTGTGTAAAAAAGAGTTTGATTCGCCACCTGGCAGCCAATGCACAGACAGGACATAATAACATCCCTCCTCAGGAAACTTGGGTACTTTGAAAACAAGGCGTAATTACAGCCATTTACCAGTTATCTATAATAAGAGCATTTTTGTCCTTGCTCATTTCCCTTGTCAGTAAGATGGGGGGCTGGGTGTGGAGGAGGCCAGAGTCGTTGAAAAGAATCCACTTCACTTGGGGTGGCCTAATGAACGTGAGATCAAAAGATTAGTTAATATTCAGCTACATTTATGAAACACAATAGTGATAGTGAGCTAACACGCGATATTACACAGAATCCTTGCGGGGCACCCACAACAGCTGATAATCTTCTATTAGAGCACATGTAGGGCTTGTTTATTTCTATTCTGTTTGCAATTTTATTGTCTTTAACGCATCAGCCATGGCTTACTTAGGAGATGCCACACGGCCGCGCAGTGTAATAGGCAAGCTTTGAGCCTCCAGCTACTGGTTTGACCAACGCGGCATGTAGAATCAATGTCTGAGTGTTTTTGCGAGCAGTTGTGTAGACTCCGCACAACCACTAAAATAACATGCCCTTGTCCTTACATATTGTTGGGACTATTTTGGGGAAGGACAGTTCAGAACATTCGAGGTCGATGCTGAACAACCAGATATGCAGTTCATCATTGTGGTGTTGATTTTCTTTTGAAGGTCAAAGAATCCATCCGTTTTCTGGTCACATATTCAATATACCTGTAGGTGTTTTAGCCACAGCGGCTTCAAACAGTGAGCATCCATGCCCCAAAGGAAATGCATCATCATAGTTGTTGTCGAAGCCTCTAAAACGGGAGACATAGAGGGTTTTCAGGTGATGTAACAAACCACGGACCGCCGCAACATTGGCTCCGAGTCTTATATTGTATTTCTAAACCTACACCTTCCCTCCAATGGGAACATAATAAAACACGTGGTGCTGACATGATGCAAGTTTGACATCCTGGTAATTGAAGCGTTGATGCACTTGACTAAGGGTGTCTGGTTATTGTTCTTTGTTAGCCAGCAAGTGTTCCAATTATGGCAACTCGGATGACCCACTTTATTTGTCTTTTTCCCCCCATGATCATGATGCAGCTGTATAATTGTGATTTACACCAGTTTGTTTGAGCATCACTGAGACAAGTAGTGTTTCATTGAAGTGCTACAATAACATAACAATCAATTCTAACAATTCTAACAATGTATCTATGTATGTACCCTAATTGGTGGTGTGATTTTTTTTTGATAAATGCCTACAATTAATCCTAACTTGTATTTATTATTTTTCAATATTTAGGGGAGAAGGCATTTCATCTCAGTTACAGTGCATTTTGTAGTGGAGGATAATTCATCCAGTATGGCTTGCATATACAGTAATCTAAATTATGTATTTGCATATATCTTGAGCAGAATGTGACTCAGTTTAATTTAAATAAATGAATAAATAAAATGAACACGATAAAAAAATAAAACAGAATTACATTTAATAATTATGCAATTAAACACATTCAACACCATGTATCTTTCTTTGTCATCTCAACTAATTTCCCCCCAACAGGATTTTGCTCTTCAGCACCGGCTCATTTATTAAGCTTCCATATGCAAATGAGGGCCTAGCCTGATTTGTTGTCCTTTATTATGACAACTCTCTGTTCTGTTTTGCCATTTATCTTGTTGTGATAGGTATACACAACGGGTGTTCACAAAACATGCAACAAAGGCAATATCTCACTTCATAGTATGTTGTTTTTTTATGCCATCGCAACCTAATTTGGAATCAACACGTGAATAGGGCATTTTATGTCCAATTTTTGTTTAAAATTGGGTTCATATGTAGGTGTAAGACAGGACGAGTTTCATCTTCAAGCCATTAAATACTAACATTTTGAGACTGGCAGAGGCTCTCTGTCCTATACCCGATAATATATCCCCCCAATCATATGGACAAATAGACCCACTTGATACAAACAGATGACACAAAGTAATCTGTCCATCTCTGTAATGCTGCTGTGAGAAAATACAATGGAATGTTACAGTTGGATTTGGCCTAAGAAAAAGGGGTTGACACAGCTCAGAAAAAAACGACTATATTGTTCTATATTCTCTCTCTTTTATACACTGAAAAAGTATAGCCTTGCTCAAACTACAAAAAGTGATGTCCAGATATTATATCTAAAATATTTGACTTCACAGAATCTAAATTGAGTAACTTCATATGACTTGATTATTTTATGTTGATGTAAACAATAATACTGCACTTGAATCAACCTTCATTTTTTGCCTTGATCCAAATTATTTTCTTAACTTTTAGTTATTGAACCAAACTAATAAATTGAAATTGAACTAACCTAATGTATTCACTTTTAACTGATTTAACTTGAATTGTTTGCATTGACACTAGTTAGTTAATTTACATATATCCAAACTATATTTTTCACATTTTATATGCACAATTCATTTGACTCAAACTAAAAATATTACCTGTAGGTCATGAAGAAAAACAAAAATTTGGACGTATATTTAGTTCAGTATAAATCAAACTTGATGTCTCTAAATGCAAAAATAATTAGTTTTACAATCAAATCAATCATTTTATCCTGTTTTAAATGGCAGTTATTAGTTTGAATGAACAACTGCATGTTACACTTTTTTCAGTGTACCGGTATTTGTATGTATTTCATAATGACCCTCGTCATAGTTGTTAAGAAGATTGCTGTGAAGTCTTTGTTATGAATACACAGTGTGTCAGACACACGGATATAATGTCACTGCACTGATGTGCATCTCTGCACCATCCCTTAGCATTTCAGTGTGTGTTCTTGACCCAGCAAGGAAAAAAAAAACCCCTCATAGCTTCATCTCCCTGCTGTGGACAGAACCCCTGCCAGTTGTTAACCTCATCTACTCTTTCCCCCCCAACTCCAAATGTCACTCCCCAGTGCGACTGACCACTATAGCTGTGGTGTGTGTACATTATTAAACCCAGATCCCCATTTCTAATACCCTCTCCTGACTTCCACCTCCACACTCTCTTTCTCAGCAAGACAACTCTCCTCTGCATTACCAAGCTCAATACTTCTCTTTTTTTTTTTGTATAAGAAGCATGCTCTTTCTTGGGGCCTTAACATTTACATTTAGGTTTTCTAACCTGAGGATATGTATTCACAGGCCTGGTGTTTAAAAGGGCACTGTGAAGAAAAATAATAGAAACTTAAAACAGTCAAAGCTTAGCTAGTTTAAAAAAGAACAAATCAGGTAGAGGTGAGTGAAAAAAATTGATTCACATAGGAATCGCGATTCTAATCATCCACGATTCTGAATCGATACATACACAAATCGATTTTTTGGGAAAAAATAAAAATAGTTTTATTATTTTTATTTTTTTTTAAGTTTCTATTTTGAAAAACTACACAAAACTCCAGTTTGTGTTATTTGTCTACAGTTTATGTTTGTAACTTCTGGGAGAAAATGGCAGCTAGTCTAAGCTTTTATTTATGCAAGTTATTTTGTTGTACAGTAAGTATAGTAGTTTTATTTGTTTTGAATCAATAAATGTTAACTTTTGTCTTAAGTTTGCCTTTGTGTGATCACATTATCACACCATCTTATACAAACTGTATTGTTTTGATGCCGTAATTTGCCTTAACACACTATGCATTGTATCAATTTTTGAATCGAGAATCGATTTTGAATCCAATCGTGACCCACATCCCTAAAATGAGGTGCCTTTTATTTTGTGGTATCCAAATAAAATAAATACAAACATGAGAGTGGGAACAAATATTTTAATGAAGTTTTGCTAACAAGCTGACAATTGCTTTCCAGATTTGCCTGTAATACTTTTTTTTATATGCATATACAGTATGTGTGTTATTGTTTTCCTTCACACTCCAAAAAGCTGATATTGAATATATTCTTCATGAGCTCAAATGCAGGTCTTAATTAAAAGTGTAAATCTATTTCTATGTGATACCCCAGGACCGTATCCTTTAAGGATTTAATGAAAATGTAATGGTGTTGATTTTACGATATCGCATGAAGGTGTGAAACGATAGGTCTTCTGGGTAAGAACTGTAGTTTTGAAACTGTCGATACTCCATTAGATCTTTAGATCAATTCGATCTGACGCGGGGAAGCATTTCAGATGTTAGGAAATTAGAAAAAAGAATAGGTGATGGACAAAAAAAAAATGCAGACACTGCTAGACTGTGGTGATCTATTCATTGAGGAATACAAGTAATATGAGAAGCCACTTTGTAAGTCACACAACACATTTCTCAGCACCACGGGAGCTCAAGAGATCACAAGATTTATTGGTGAATGTGTAGTCAAAGTCCAATGGCCATTTTCTGTGTTGGACAACAAAGGACTCGGAAGGTTAGAAAACATTCTGGAGCAAAAGTATAAAATACCGTCATGGACACAGTTTAACTACCGCTCTACAAAGAGATGACAGTTAAAAGTTACACAAAGCTTCAAGCAATCATCACGGTGCATCTCACTCAACACAGATGGGTGGAATAACCAAGCTACTCCACTCTATATCATCATCACGATATTGCAATAAATATCGTGCCATATATGCATAATGTATGGGTTTTTGGGTGTGGACTCAAAGGATTAGCATACCAGAGAAAAAAAAAAAGGGGGGGGGGGGAATCTATAGTTGGCAAATATTTCATCTCATTTCTGCTCAGCATGGCCACCCCATAAAACACATTACCGATATACAACAGTAATGCACACTGGGATTAACTATATATATGAGTTGATGATGGTCTTCTTGATATGCCTAAGGTCAGATGTTGTTAAACCTCAATATATAGAAATATCTGAAACTACACTATGATAAAGTATTAATTTGGGGGTTTCAACATTATTTGCTCACGATAAGACTTCTTTGAAGTTTCTGGAGATAACATATGTTTCAAACATAATGTCCAATCAATACGCAAGGAAATGCTGCTCCAACAACTTTTGCCAGGAGCAATTTCAGGAGAAAAGCACAGCAAATTATGAGGAGGAACAGAAAGCATTTGATGTTGGCGATGAGCGCTTCAACAGTGAGGACTTTCCAGTACCCCCTGTCCTTATTACAGTTTCAACTTTATATAAGTCAAAATGTTCAGTTTTAAAAATATCACTGATCACAACTCTGAGCATCCTAGTTGGGTATCTATATTTTATTGCCTCTGCTTTTTTTTTCTTATAAATATCTTTCAGCTGAGGTTCACCCCTGGAAGAACCTGCCTTGGAATGGGGCAACTTTCATTACTTTCATTCAGGTGGGTTATAATGGGGGGCCTGGTGCCTGAAGGTGTTTGTGACAACATGACCAAGAGGATCCAGTGTTTGCATCTGGACTCTAGTAAAGCTTTCCAACCGTATGTTTCCAACTTTCAGCTCGACTTAAAAAAATGAGAAAGGCTTCTGGGGCCCACTGCTCACTTCTGGTTCTAGCAACTCAAATAGCCAGTCTTTACAAGTGTATCAGTAGAGAAGAAGAATGTACAACACATTCAGCCTTGAGGCAAATGGGCTAAATGTGAGGCTACAGTGGACACACATTCATAAAAATGTTTTATAAATATTGCTTTGTCAGATGAATCTGTATTTCTGCTGAAGTTACCGATGGTAGAGTCAGAAACTGGCATCAGCAGTTTGAATTCAAAGACACAACCTGCCCTGTGTCAATCGTCCAGACTGCTGCTGCTGCTGCTCGTGTAATGGTGTGAGAAATGTTTTCTTGGCACACTCTGAGCTGACTAATACCAATCAGTCATGGTTTGAATGCAGCAGCCTATCTAACTACTGTAGCTGACCATGTTCATCCCTTTATGACCACAATTTACCATCCTCTAATTGAGAATTCCAACATTGTCACATAGCAAAAGTGTTTTCAGACTGGTTTTATAAATCCTACTAGACAACCTTTGGGACATAGTCGAACAGGAGATTGTAAGCGGCATCGATGTGCAGCCTACAAATCTGCAGAATTGATGTCATGTAATCGAGTCAAAATTGAGCAGAATCTCACAGGAAAGGTTCCACAAAGTAATGAACCGATGCTGATCGCGGAGCAAAAGAACGATTTAGCCACTATTATCAGTGTTATTATGGTGTCCTTACTGAAGTGATTGGTGAGTAGATGTCCCTCGTCTCTTGGTATTAATTACACTTTGACCTTGTTTGACATAGCCTAAAACAGTAACACTGAGTAAGGGTTGTTCGCGGCTAAGTTGCTAATGAAGCTTTCTCTCAGACAGAGCATTGAGGTCATGTGACGTTTATCTTTTACATGATGGTAAGTCCAATGGACTGGGATAATTAGGAGGACACGAAGATGAGGATGTGTCTGTCACAAAATATAATTCATACCAAACTCAACTAGATGTAAAGTATCAAAGATAAACTACTACTGGTCAGTAAAGCTTGTAATTTATTCATGACAATTTTCCTAATGGCATAGGCAGCAACCAACCAGATTTGGGAATTTAAATATCACTAATTAAAATTACCCTCAAAAGTAATGCAGTGGATAGAACTAGCCGAGCTCTTTTTGGTTAGGTACAGTTGCAGTGCAAACACTGGCAGGGGATTCTGAAACTTAAGGACCAAAAAAAAATGGAGCCAGTAGAGAAAGTAGAGAAATGATGCAGCTGGCAGTTTGATGAATTGTTTCAGATTAGGTCTTACATTTACTTCAGTTTGGAGAGAACAGTGAATGTGTTTCGTCTCACTCATCTGGAGCAACTGCTTGACCACTTAATGGAAATTGACAGAGTATGTTGATTGTGCGTCACAGTTTTTTTTTTTCTCAGATGCAACAAGCCAAGTGCATTTCGTGGTAACTTTAAAAAAACAAAAAAAAAACAACAACTGAACAATATTTTAAAGTGCATTCAGCTTCGAAAGATCAACGGATGCCAAACAAAATCTGATTGTTGTAACAAACACGCAAAAGATGCTCCCTCAAAGAATGAGTTCATGACTTTGATACATTTAGGGGGTAAATACATTTATTTTACAAATATGTTCCTGCATTTTTAAATAAATGCGTTTACGGATACATCAGACTGCCTCAGTGTGTGTGTGTGTGTGTGTGTGTGTGTGTTTCTGTCGATGTTCCTTCAGTGCCAGTGTAGTCACTTACATTATTATGCTCCTATCATGCAGAAATTGCCTAGACAGCCATTTGGCTTGTGTTTGCCATCCATTTGTAATCCAGATAGAGGGGGGCATGACTGCTCAGGCCTCGAGACAGCAGCAAAATCAATTGGCTAGAAATGACATCTGCCAGAATCTGCCACTGGAGCGCTCGTAGGTACCATAAATGAAATCACAAGCCCTAATTGTGTGCTGATTTATTCTCTTGTCTGAGCGCATCATAGCTGGACCAGCTAGTAGCCCCTGAGCCCTGTCTGTGCACTTGGTCATACATAACACATTTATTTATTTTCCCATTACATTCTGATTCACAGCATCACTCGGGGATATATAAATATATGTATATATATATATATATATGTACCCCCACACCCTCATCCCACATTATTTCGCCTAAACCCTACACATATGATTAATTCAGTTTTTTTCCCCCTTCTTTTTTATTGGAGTGTGTAAAATGAAATGGTTGTGGAGACTGACACTGTCATTGGCTCAAGTAAGATAAATATGTCAATGCCCGAAGCTGCCAGAGCACACATTCGCGTCTTTGACTGCATTCAGAATAGAGAGATGTATTTTTTCCGCAGCAAAAAAAATGCCACTGTTCGCCCTAATTGTGAGACAGAGTTCAGGTTGTTGGGTGATGTCAGTTGTGCAATGGACCTTTCGGCAAACAACAGCAAGACTACAAGTCCATGGACGAAATTAAAAGCATGCCAGACGTGATTTCCAACCCCATAAACCCACCCCACCTCCCCTTCTCTGACCCTTGATAAAAGGCCACTATTGCCCCCAGTGTGATATTTCCTCCATGCTGCCAGGGTCTTTCGAGCCAGCAGTCTGCTGAAACCTTAACCTGCTCTAACACAGGCCTAAATAAAACATGAAACAATGCCTGCAAAAAGCGTATGTGAGGCAGTAGAGCATCAAAAATTGATACTGCCTCTGCAGGCCAGACCAAGAAATTTTTCTCAGCCCAAGCGTTCATCTCACTCTTCCTGTCACCTAGATGACAGTCATGGGAGGTTACAAGCACACCTGAGATGATAACACCGAAAAAGAGCTAGGCTAGGGAGAAGACCCTGTTTTTCATTATATCACGGCTATGGGGGGGAGTGAAACCGCCTTAAAGGGAGGATGAGAGCGAAAGAAAGAGAGAGAGGTAGATAGAGGAAGAGAGAAAAGACCAAATGAAAAAGCAATTTTGGGGGATAAAAAAGAAGTTGTCAGTAAATGACCTCTCAGAAATTGGGCAGGGAGGGATATCAGGCGATTGGGAGAGAGTCAAATTAAAGTGCTGTGTTTGTGAAATGTGTCTTGGACAAAGCCATCTTTAAAATATCAAACACTCTGCCGTGCTTTTCTCGCCTAAATGACATTTTCCAATATTTGTCCTACATTGCTGTTAGTGACAACAGAATGTGTGAACATGGCAGTGCGGTGGCCAGTGGGGAGATGGTGCTACGGTATCATTTAACGCGGTGAACAGCCCTGCCTTTTCCAGCTCATTAGCCACCCCCTTTTTTGTCCCAGGCCATTTGATAGCAGCATTAATCTACGGCTCCACTAGGCTTCCTCTCCCTATTTACCAGTATTTCATGAAGATTACACCACTCAACCGTGTAAATGTATGCTTTTTTCTTTTTTTTTTCTGCCTCCCCCTCCTAATGCGAGGCCCCACAACTCTGCGGAGTACCTTGTATAAACTTCTGCGACATATGGCGGATTAGACACTGAATTTCCCCAAAAGCCCACAGAGATGAGAAGAATGAAAGGTGATCAAAGTGTTCGCCAGCAGTGCCGTGTCCTGCTTGTTCATATTCATGCACTGTTGTGTGTGTCTACCAACAACATGAATGGCACACTGCCAAACACTGCTGTCCTTTGACGATGAGCTGCATTCGAGCTCTTGTCAGTTAAGACGGGGAATGATTAAAGATTGAACCTCATTGAGAGGCGGTTTTACATGACATTTATTCTCTCTGAATTATGCAGAGATAGAGTAAAACCAAATACTATCAATTCTATATGCAGTATAATACTGAATCCACAGTACAGTATAAAGTAAATGTTAAATATGGAGTGTAACACTTTTCATTCTCTTTAATATAAAGTGGTTTTGTAGAAAGATAGCAGACTGACATGTCTTTGAATGTAAACAATAGGCTTGCACAAAAGCTACCGCATATGCAACCATATACCACTCTCTAATCTTCGGGGGAAGTAAGCTCTTCTTTGTGCATTGACAAGCTGAACCCACATCATAAAATTCAACTTACTTTGTCACAAACTTCTTTGAGCCCAGTTTTTATGTGCAGATAAAGAAGTAGCTCTGTGATCAGTCTGGCAGACTCTCTCAGTCTCGAGGTTGCCATTATTTTTGTCGAGAAAGATTTGGGCGTATTTGGCATTTAGAGAGTCACTGGCTTTTTTTTTTGAAGGTGAGTCCATTCATTCTCTTCTTCCCTGTGAAGGGTTGCACCGTATAATGAAACCTGGAATTGCTTGTTTGACAATAAATGGCAATTCCATCTGTTCATTATGCTACTTACTGCTATGTTACCTTTTTCAGACTCAGTGGCCATTTCTCTTGGAATAAGTGCGGTGTGTTTAGGCGTGGACATTTTTTCCCCTTAACAGCTCAGCATCCCTGAGTGATGAAAACAATTATTAAGGTAACGCAGCAAACCTAAAAAATGAAAGCTTACTCGTTGACATTTGTGACAATGTTAAACATTTGCAATGTTTCACTACCACAATGCCCATTTCAATCCACATTTTGAATGTTGGCTTTTTCTATATACATCTTGAAATGATTCTTTCTCAGGCGCAGCTGGCCAATATGAAGTTCAATTCCAGGCTGTTATGGTGGTCGGATAGAGGACACTCGCTGCTATTCCCCAGCCTCCATTAGGTCTGTGTGACTTTAAGATGGATATTAAACTGGAATGACCTGACTGCAACTCTGTCCTAAGCATCTGAACTTGTTGAATTGCCACCCTTTCCAATTCAAGTGAGCTCAGTTTAGCATGAGAACTAGTGATCACCCATCAGCACATTCAGAGCAGCACATTGTTGTTAGAAATGTCTTCTCCGCCTAAGAAAAAGAGAGAGAGATTCTCATGCGATGTCATAAATGGAAAAAGCTATGCAGGGAACAAGACAGCTGTAAATCTTTAGCTTCCGTAAAGATCTGCCACCTATGAAGAAAGACAGCTTTGCGACAATGTGTGGGTGGCAGAGAACGGACAAATAAGATACATCAGAGAGGTAAATTGTCCGATGCTTGTTTAACGAGTTATATCAGAGAGCCATCAAAGGCCTGTTGGTTCAGCTACCGCACTCCGCTTATCAACATGTCACTGTCAATTGAAAGACTAACTATCTCCCTACAAGGCCTCCCCACCCCCCACTCCACATCATCTATTCCCCTAAGCAACAGATGCTGCATTGAAACAACAATTACATGGGCTCGCATCCTCATCAAATGTGAATGGTGGTTGTCAACTCAGTGCCATCTACCCACACACACTCTAAGTCTTGTTTATGTACAAACAAATTAGTCTGTGCCTCTCTGTGTCATTCATTTCCCCCCATTCAAGATGAGAGCATGTGACCTCACAAGTGCCACCACACAGCAGAAGCAATAATGCAATCACGCAGTATCTTTGATACTTCGCATCATGCATTACCGACCATTACCAAGAGCCTGAAGTCGACTTGCCAATGCTGCCTGCCAAATTAGAGGCAATGTAACTTTTCAACCTTTTTTCTGCTATTTTTGCTTTTTCCTTTTTTTTGTAGGAGAAAGTGGCTGTCAATAAGCATAGCCATGATAGTGTGGAAGTACTGCCAGTTCCAATAAAGCAGCAGAGAGATCACCACAATGAAAGGTGACCTTGGCATAATTGAGATTCATCGCAGAGAAAGCCAGGCAGCTGAAGTGACAGGGAGGGAGTGAATGAGGGTGAAAAAAACAGGGGACCGAAAAAAAAAAAAAACATTATATAAATACTAGTTCCATTTTATTGGGGAACAGCCAACTGATGGTTGGGCGGCAGGACCTGAATCTCAATATCAATAACTGCATTTTTGTGCGCCAAGACTGTAGGCTTACATTATCAGAGGAGACTCGTCCTTTCTGCCTATGTTCTATTTTGTGCATGTGGCACACAACACGAGAGATTATAAAAAGAAAAAAGAAAAAACAAAACATCTGTGTGCTCTCTGGATGAAATGTGCCGCATGTTGGCCAGCACATGGTTTGACCATAGAGAAGGACAATGGCAGTTCTCCATCACATTTTAAAACAGCGTGGTGGTGCACTGTGTTAAAGTCACTCTGGAGAGATGCAAACACAGCAAGGGATGAATAGAGGTTAGAGAGGGGTGTTGGCACATATGGGGATGGATTATAGTGTCCTTTCAGACCTGCACAAAATGCATGTTTAGGTCTGGGCTGTAGCCTCCACATAGCAAGCCACACAGACCTCCTCGGCCAGGGGGTGGGATCCCCCTGACATCCAAGGTTTTCTATGGCTACAACAATGGACAACATTCAGTGTCCACAACCCACCTGGCCTTGTCTGATAAATGGTTTTGAAAGAGAACACCGAGTGCACTCAGTCCAGCATGCAGCCAGTGTGCTCACGAGCACATTGGTATCCATTGCTACACTCTGTTTGGGCTTCTGTGTGAGTGATTTTTCCCCCCAGCATTTCTTTGACAACACGATTCCAACCTTTCCTGAATAGATCGCCTGAATGGGGTCATATTTAAATCAACCACTGATATTTCTTGTTGTGAAGGCTCAGCTGTGGGATTTCCACCATGCACCTTACACAATGGAACGTTCCCTGTCTCCTTGATATCCCCCTACACCTTCAGTGTATAGTGCTCGCCTTCAGGCATAAACGTGAAATCTGAGCTAAATTTGTGACACTTGACATGTTTCGGGAACATTTTTCCGACTATGTAAGCTCCTCCAAAGATTCAGAAAACATAATAATATGACTCTGGCTAAATGTTCCTCATCCTAAAACGAGTCATTTTTGTTTTCCTTTTGATTTGTCACATTTTTAAATCGAATTGGTCGCAGAATTTATTGGAATTAACTATTTTTAACAGTGCATCGTCTGAAGGGAGAAGACAACAAGTAGATGCCTCCTTTTTTTCTATAATTAAACGACTCCGTAATCTTTTGAGGATTAAAAGGCCAACTAATGACCAAAAAAAGAAGAGGATTTGGTAAAAATCAAAAAAAAGGATTAATTACTTCTCATGCATTGCAAGGTGACAGTAATTACTTCCATCCTCTCAAACAAAAAAGGGAATTAAATAATTGGCAGACACTTAATTAAAGGTTACGGCTTTGACATAATTGTGAAAGACAAGACAATTATAAGTTCTATTATTTAATGGAGATACACATGAAGTAATTGGTGTGTTGATCTCTAGAGGGCTGGCAAATGTGGGCTCTGTGAAGAGCGTAGGGTTTGGTAAACACGAAGAGCATAGAGGGAGGGATGGACTGCTCCCCCCTTCTAACCATACATGCAGGGTTATTGCTTGGGTTCCAACCTCAGCAAGGCCCAAGAGGGAACTCAACCACCTGTATTACAGATTATGGTGAGCCCCATAAGACTGAAAACCTCCCATTAATGTCAAGGTTATATCAGTAAGATGCCTCAAAAAGTCAATGGGCCTACTCCCAACAGGCTCTTTGTGATTTGTTACCTTTTCCGACAGCACTGCCTCACAGACGCTGAGAATTTTGGTGAAAAGAAGGTCTAGCTCCAGCACTCATACTGGAATACATGTGTGATATAAAAAAGTAAAGGAAAAAAAAAGTGTGTTTTCATTTTCTTAGAAACATTTATTTAGGAGAGAAAGACTTTATGTCGGATGCAAGGAGAGATAACGATGTGTTGTCTAATTGATGCCTTTTTCAGGTTTGAGTGCAGCTTTTCTATTCTTTGTCTATACGTCAAAATGACTATTACCGAGGCAAGCATAGCAGACGTGTAGTCCTTAGGTTGGACATCAGCCTTGCTCAGGCTGTATCTTTTCAAACTCAAAAAGTCTGACTCTCCACTGAAGTGCATGTAAGAGGCTATGACTCCTTGTCTGTGATATCTAGGTCAGACTTAATCAAATGTCAGATGTTTAACTAGAATGACTGATTCAGAGAGCAGACATCAGTCACAGATTGCTCTCACTCTTTCTCTTCCCTCCATTACTCCCTCTCCAGACTCAAAGACAGTATCCTGAATCTCTCGTCAGGTGTGCCAGCCAAGACAATAATCCTCAGGTACCCTTTAATTACCTATCATTTTGTATTCATAGCCCAAGTATTCATCACTTTGCTCATTGCTCACTGCTGGAATGATGAGGTTTTTTTTTCCCCTCTACAATATGCACTTCTTAGATAGAATTACCCTCCCGAAGAATTAAGACATCGGGAAAATGACAGATTTGCGCGGACATACAAGAAGAGCTCGAGCTGATAAATGACAATGACGTTTTTACAGCTTATCAGGCAAGTTTTAAATGGGTCACTAACAACAAGGCCTTGCTGTGTTCTTTACGATGAATACTTTCCTTATCAAATCTGGCACTGGCGCTTGTATCCACAGTATTGTTGTTTCCTCTCTGTGACATCAATTAACAATGACTCTAATTATAACTCCGAATGCTGTAACTGTCGAAAGCCCCAGAGCTATTAATCTTCAAGTAGTCATGCATCCATCAACTTCATAATCATGAAGTTACATTTGTTAATTTACACTGTCGAAACACCACTTTCTCATTATTGGCTTATTGTTTGGCCATCTGCTCGTCCTGGTTTTACTTGATAAACAGAATGTAACTAAGTCACGCCATCTCACTGACCCTGCATTCACGAAACATGTGACAATCAATTTAGTAACGTCAAAGAATACGACAAAAACATTTAAGCAAATGTTTTAGCATGTGTAATGTTCAAATGGAGTGATTATGAAATCTAAAGCAGTAAGATATCTAATGCTATGCTGGTACCGCTCTAATTGTGCATTAAAAGAACAGCAAGCTGTATCCATGTGATTTAATGAGGAAAATATGAGAGTGTGAAATTCAAGGCTGCATAGATGTAGCAGAAAGCCTTTGTTCAACTGGATTTGCCTTGAAGGAATGAACAATCTAATCAAAGCTTGTTCCCCCTGTAGAATACTGTTAATGAGTTGCAGCATTCTCGACATTTTCGCTCTGTCTTGTGGGTATATATTCTAATAATTCCTGATGTCTAATTACTACCAAAAGCTGTAAAATGTGCTAAAGATGGACAGCATCCATGTGCAGTTGGGCATAAAAACCTAATGACGCCATTGCTGATAGACATTATTTAGAAAGCAGACATTTAATGGTGAAAACATCTTATGATTAACATTCTTTCAACGGAAAATGATCTGTGATTGCAAAGGACACAGCAGATGTTGAACAGGTCAACAATGATAACAGCTGTGTGGCGACAAATGCTGTTCTTGTAGCAGCTTTTGCTGCCCTGACTGAACTCTTCAACACCCGCTGTCACTCTTCTGCTTCCATCATGCATAGCAGATGGACATGGAGATAAAAAAATAATAATAAACACTTTAACCACAATTTGCTTCTTTTTTTTTGCAGGTGGATTTATCTATGGTCCACGTTGATGTAAAAATTGTGCATTGTTTGTAAGTGTGATCGCCAAAAAAAAAAAGCCTGGAATGCTCTCGTCCCTGTTGGCATCAAAGTGTGGTTTACCACTGTGACATGTTAACGAGGCCACTTGGGAGGAGGAGTCTTTTTTTCCTCGTCAAACAATTAAGCAACTATAAGATGACTTGGACTTTTGAATCCATATAATCGCCCTCCTCTTCACTCTTAAGAGCCGAACTCCTCTCTCGCAGTCTAGAAATGTATTCCTCCAAGAGAACATTTTGGTATGAGTCATATGTCAGATTAAGAAGGAGATGAAGGGTAACAAAAAATCCCCCCAGGGAAATTAAGGAAAGTTTTAACATGCCCAAACAGTGTCAAACATATGTATGATATAGTGATTTTGCAGTATTCTGTCCTTTATTGTGCTTTCAAACTGTGACCAAGATGGGCAGAACGAGGAAGAAGTCATGCAAGCAGTACAAGCAACAATCGGCAATAGGACAATATAAGCAGTTGGTAAAAGAGTTAGGAATCAAGTAATTTGTCCCTGACACAATCATATCAATTAAAGCCTTTGCTTAAAGGTGCCTTATGTAAGAATGTGGCCAAAAACGGTTACTACATTCAAATTAAAAATATTTCAGGTTTAGAAATTTCAGGTTTCTTTTTCTGACGTAACTGGCAACCCGTGGTTGCTTGGCAGCTGAGATTCTACTGACTGCAATGATTGGTAGACGGCGGTAGGTGGCGCCACATGCCAAAACATGATTTCAAAATATAAACATGATTTGCAGTCTGCAAAAGATTTTATTTAATGCAAATATTTTGGCTGTACTGTTGTTGTTGGTGAGGTCAGTATGTTATACGAATATTATTTCTGAGTCTGTGACATATTAAGAGGATTTTATGGCCAGTTACTTTAGATTTCTTACATAATGCACCTTTAAACCTAAAGAGTGAGTGATGATCAAGGGAAAAACAGATATTGGCACAATGCAGTATTTTACTTTTATTTTCAGACCAGCTCCTCACTATTATAGGTTGGCCAATGCTCAGCTGAGTGAAATCTTACACCAACTCAAAATCAAAATCAAAAATGCGTTCATTTATTTTAGAGCTGAAACGATTAATCGATGAATCGATTATTAATCGATTACTAAATTAAACGGCAACTATTTTGATATTCGATTATCGGTTTGAAGCTTTTTCATGATTAAAACAAGATTTCTGATTGTTTCAGCTTCTTAAATGTGAGTATTTTCTCCGTTTCTTTGCTCCACATAACAAAGAAATCATTAAAACTGAATCATTTTGGTTTGTGGACAAAACAAGACATTCAAGAACATCGTCATTTCCAGGTTTGACGAACACTGATCATCGGTTTTTAACATTTTCTGACATTTTATGGACCAACCGATTTTATCGATTAATCGAGAAAATAATCGACAGATTAATCAATTACGAAAATAATTGTTAGTTGCAGCTCTAATTTATTTATTTTAATCCCAAAGGGCTTCTTATGTATGACAACATGTCCAAGATGCTGGGGGTTATCACACAGCTGCATATCCGCACCTCATTGCTTGTCTGATTGCAGATGTTTACACGTAGGGGAAACATCAAGCATATGGCTGCCAAAGAAAGTGGAATATTTTCTATTAATTTGGCTTATACCAATATGAATACTAAACTCACATGCAGCAAGTGGCAATGAATTAGAATGTAAAAGGGTAATCATTATTATAATAGGCAGCAGTATGCTTAAGTATTATACATATACTCATGGGCCTCTTCAATATAAATGTTGAATAAAAACAATATGATAAACGAATGTATGTCTATTAGTTGATATTCTACTCCATTTCCCCATCAGCACATTGAGCCTCATAAGCTGTGAAGAGTCTGTTTATGCATAAAACTGGCTTAAAGGGAATTTGCATAACTTTGCAACTGTTGGTTTTGCTCATAAGGAATAGGTCACTTTGACTCTTGACATTATAATTCAATGAGAAACGCATTGTGAAAATGTCACCTCTGCCAGCGCTACATGAGAATTCACGGTATCCATTCCATTGTGAACTAGAAAATACTTTCAGCGAGCAAGAGGGGACTACAAGAGGCAACAGGTTTTTTGTCTGCCAGACGGGAAACTTGATGACTGAAACATCCCACTGCATCTGTCATGCTGCTGCTGGCTTTTGTACTTGCTCTCTACACCTCACCGAGCTGTCTGCAACTGTACAACACCTTTTATTTTCCCCTTTCACTCAGTAGATTAGCACACCATCATAATTGGTTGAACAAGTCACCCTGCATTCTCTTCTTTCCCCTGCTATTATTTTTTGAAAGATGTCACCATCATGTTTTAAACAATGGCCAGTTTTTCTAGAGAACTCCAGTGAACCACTGTTAAAGCCAGTATACAGGAGAACAGCTGCCTTGCATATGCTCATTGATTTTTCCATAAAAGACAGTTGGTGTTGTGGTAAAATCAGACAAATCTACTTCCTGTAACAGATGCCCAAGTGCCCGCCTCTGGCCAGAAGACAGCAGTTAACAAGATATGTTATATTCCCTCCTGGTCATGTTTCTCTCTTTGTTCTTTGTTTTACCTTGTGTGTAGGTATCAATCTGATCCTATTAGTTATCTAATATCTAAAATCTCCCTGCAGACTGAATATCGTGTCCCTGCTGCATGTTGTTGGACCAACACGGCTGCACAGTGGAACAATGGTAGAAGCCTCCAATGATTCAAGAAACCACGTAAGTACATTGTGCTCTGATGATCAAGTACTACAGTAGTATGAATAAGTACATTATAAAGTTTTCATGTGCTACTTAAGTGTCAAGGTAACATTGGATGACAGGAAAATGTATTTATCTTATTCTGCAGCACCTCTTGTAGTTGCAAAACACAACACTTATGACATATGAGAGTAAATGAGGTAAAACAAAAAATTTCAATGTCACACAGACACATGCTTTGTCAAACTTCAGCACGATGACACTTTTTCTTAAAATCATTTTTCGAATTAATATTACATGAGTTGCTATTCCTTCAGATATTCTGATGCACATCTAAGCTGTATATTTTTAACTTGAATGTTCAAACAGGGATAAAATGTGACAGCCCTATTCAGCACTACATTCCTATCTGTTTATGTGCCTGTTTTTTTTTTTTTTCCTTCCCCCTAACTGGCAACAGATAGAGATGAAGTCATTTAGAGACTGTTTGGGTTGCACTCCTCTTGCTCACAGCCCTGCACCAGGTGAGAGGCCCCACAGACATTGATTATAGAAAGAAGATGAAGAAAAGCTGCAAGCTGTTTCCAGACTTTGCATAGAGAACAACAAGGGACACCGTGCACTTTGCTGCCCGGTTGTTTCTTGTGTGCTGTAAACACTTGATGCTTGGTGCTTTAACTGAGCTGAGGGAAATACGACTGAATGCATCCCCAATGAACCTGAATAGCTGGCTCTTTGTATTTGTTTTAATTACATTGTGGCTGGAGACTGAGTTCAAAGGTCCAAGTGACTAAAAAAAACAAAAAACATGTTGCTTCGCTAGACATTACTTAAGTTAAGGGCATTACACCTATTCTAACACACTCGAGGGCCAATTGGGAATTCTGCGACTATAAAAATGCACAGACAATCCATACAAAATAAATTGATGTACCTCAACATGGTATAAGCCACTTTAATATCTGTGTTTATGTATAATTGATTGAATCATTTTTTTCTTAAAGGGGACATATTATGCAAAATCAACTTTTTAATAATTTAAATCTTTATATTTGGGACTCTGGAGGTCCCATCAGACGGCAAAGTGTGAAAAAAGATGACTCACTCATGTTTTTGTGGTCCTCCTTGGTCTAAGTACAGGAGATAAAACATGCAATGTTGACTTCCGCACTTATTGGGACGTCATAATGTGCTAAATTCCTGGATTTTTTGTCTCTTTAAGAGATACGACGAAACAGAACGTTCTGAACAGGGCTGTTTTGGCAGGGTGATTGAACTGCTGTGGTGCTTCTTCCTTATGGTATTTTGACCAAAGCATGTCACAGACATGTTCATTAGGACACCAGGGAACTCGTTTATCTGGTGCAGACAAACATTGGCAGGTTTACTTATTTTGGTGACCTCAGATAAACACTGAACACAGTTTGTGAGAAGGAACTCAGTTTGCCCTCAAGCAAATGCTGGTGTCGTTGATTGAAGCATCAATTCAAAAAGCTGAAATATAACCAAATCCACCTGTTGATTCTTAACTATTGATACGTATGTTTCTCATACTTTCTGGATGTGTTTCAGTAAAGTGATTGATAAATACTTGTACTGCACGGTCATTATAGCATTGCTTAAACAGCAAATCTAATGGTGGCTTTAGAGTCCTTACAGTACCATATGTGAGAGTTTCTTGGAAGATTAATAACAAAGACAGTGCACAATTTATGAAACTAATTTATTAAAGGACAAGGTTTGGAAAAGATGAACTGAAAACTTGCAAGAGTGGGAAGAAAGTAAATCAGAATGTATAGTAGTATTATTGTGGGTGGTTGTCTCTTTTTTTTTTTCCTCTCCCTTTTTTTAACTTATAACTCCACAGCCTTTTTGTAAAGCTCTTTACGGCAAATAAAAACTATATCATAAAACTGAATGAGGCATTTAATAGAATCTGGAGCTGCAGGAGCACACTGGAGTAACATGATTTCTGGGGTGAATTCTAATAAGAAATAGATCTTCAGGACGGCGGTGGTGGTGGTTGTGGCAGTGCTGGGTGGTAAAGGATGGGTGGGGGGAGGGTAAGGGGGCAGTAAAAACGAGAAAGCGACCTCAGGAAGAATGCGACTTTATTGACAGCATTAGCTGTTCCAAGCCTGTTGGGCTTCTCCACTCCACATGCATACTAATGTTGCACTTTTGTGCATCCTCTGTGTTCTTATAACACATTCTGAATATTTGACCTCGAGTGACCACGCTAAAGAGAAGGATGATGGAGCCCTTTTGACCTGTGTCTTCATATCTTCACTCATAGAGCTATGCATCTGTGGATTATTTACTGACTTGCCTGGGCAGTCACTCGATATATTATGGATATTCCTTGCTCACTTCTGATTCAATATCAACTTGGCAATACTCTGCTCTGCCACTGCTGCTCATGTTTATCTGATCAGTGGCACACCCTGAATAATTGATTGGAATAAGAGTCAAAAGGAAGACTTTGTGCTACAAACTCAATCAACATCAAGAGCCACTTCAGCAGTCTCACTTTGGATTGATCTGCTGATATGAGGTTTGGACAGTACAATTGACAGGCAGGTACAACCTTGTGCCAGTGAGAGAATTGACAATGATACTGGATTTTGGGATAACATCACATAATTTATCAGTCAGCATTTAAAATTTAGTCCGTCTCTAAAATTCACACTGGTTTGCGGCAGCTTACAGCAGCCTAAGGCAGGCCCTCATAGCCACCATGGATTACTTTAAATTGCTGTGAAGATAAAGCTGTTGCCCAGGAGCCAGACAGGACAGTAATTCTCCACTCTGGCCCTATTGTGGGCTTTTCATTTCTCCCATTTACTTCATACTGAGTGAATGGGACTAGACTCTTCATCATCCTTACACCGTTACCATCTGTCTGCATACCTTCCCTGCCTGAGAAAGTATGCTATCTGACAATACTTAAGCCCAGTCAAGCTTTCAGGACAAAAATAATAGCTGATTGAAACTTTATTATGTCTATTGTCTTCACCTACTGGAGCAAACAAAAGCTCTCACCAGCATAAATGACCTCCTTGCCAAATTGGAGCATCGCACCAAAATGCGAAAGTAATCCTGAATTCAGGAGATTAGAAGAACTCGCTCAGTGGCATTAGAAAAGAAGAAGAAATAATAATCTGGCAGACACACTCCATTTCATTCCCTGAATGGTGGTATGCAAATGAGGCTCATTTGTATAATCTTTCCAAATAAAAACAGATAATCAAATACCATCAGTAGTCATTAATATTCAATTAGCTGTCACTTATGCAAAGTCATGCAGGAAGGAAGGAATTCAACGAGATGAAGAGTGGACGAGTCTTGGAAGTGAAGACACGCAGATTGGCATTAACAACACAGAAGCATTCATGAAGGTTCTTGTTATATCAAGTGACTGGATGACATGCGTTTACTGTCCATCCCCACATTAGTAATGGTACTTTAGGTCCTCTTAAATGGATCAATGTTTCTCAACCAGCCCACCAAACACTTGATGTTTGCGCTGTTTTTATTGGGATAAGTGTGAACCAAGGCTGCATGTGACAAAATTTAAATTGCACAATGATATAACCAAAGGCAAGTGGGCCAAGTGCAGAACCATGTGGAACCCATGTTGTCAATAATCATGACACTTGTTCAAGGTTATTAACAGGTTAAAGGTTAAGAGTTGGAACTGTTAGATGTGCACCAATGTATTTGTGTTCCCTTCCTAAATTCAGTTTGAAAACTTTCTCATCTAGAATCCCAACATATTAAGTGCCTTTCTCTCTTCATCAGTCATTCAAAGTCATAACACTTCCGATTCTGAGTCTGTGATCATATTTCCTCATATGTTCCTGTTTATGCACTCTTCACATAATCATCTTTGGGTTGGAATAGAGATGACCCTTCCCAGATGTGGCGCTGACTTGACCCATGTAGTCAGCCTCATCGTAGCTACTCTGCTGAATACTAATGTACACCTGCTATGGTTGTGCAGGCTAAATAGATGACTTGTATCCATTCAGTCAGTCAGTCAGTCAGTCAGGTCTCGCAGTGTCCCCTATCTGCTCTCTTTATCTCTTGTTTTCCCTTCAGACTCACCATTAGAAATCTGTGATAGTTTCAAATCAATCATGGATCCACTTTCTGTGCGTGGAGCATTAAGCTTTTTGGCAAACCACTGAATGAATTGCAACATCATTTGTATTCCATGATACCAATTTTGAACACGTACATAACTGTGGGAAATGGCTCCACGTCTCTCTCCCACATTCCCTCTTATGTCTTCCTCTTGTCTCTTTTTCAAGATGGAAATCCTCTTAAGAGAGGTTTTCCAAAATAACATTATCTTCAAACAAACATTTCACTTTTAATCATTGCATTTTTCCTCCCTTATCAATACACTGTGGTATTGCAGGCCTTTTGAAGCTGTTCTTTTTTCGAGCGTCCGCTGGGATTTGCTCCCCTGTGGCCTCTCTGCTTACACCAAAGCTTCTCTTTTCAAACCCAGCTTTGAGTAAAGAAGGAAAATGGGGGGAAAAAAAAGAAACCTCATAGGAACATAGGTGGTGAACTGATGAACAATTCACTGGTGCATACCTGACAGGAATAGAGATTTCTATCACCTTGTCTGTTCTCAGTAACACAGAAATATTATTTCTCACTGGACATTTGCACGTCAGTCAAGAAGTTGGGTAGATAAAACTCGCAGGGAAAACTGCACTCATTTAGATCCGTTCATGCATGCCGTGACATGGAGGGACAAATGGAAAAAGCGTTTCACTTTATTTTGTTAGGTGTTTCTTAAATTTAGAGACTTTGTGATGCTGTCTCACTGGTCAGAGGTAGATCTCATCTTGCAACACCTACCGATGCACAATCAATCAAACTGCACTACAGTATTTTTTTTTCTATTTCAAATGTGTCTTTCCATTCTTTCCATCTGTTTCTGAAAAACCATATTACCCCAATCATAATTCCGAGTTTGTCTTGTTTTCCTAATTTCCAAATCAAATAAATGAGCCCAGATTGATTAAAATGTTAAAGGCAACATCACAGTGTACACACGTGCAGAAAAAAAGGCTTCACCACAGTCTTGAACTGACAGCAAAGTTTAAGTGTAACCCATGAGTAATTTATCATTTGAGGGGAAACAAAAGCACGTAGAACAATTATGTACAGCATGTGTAAATGTAACGTATCTCAACTTTAGTTCCCATGCATCACAATAACACAAAGATATTTGCAGTGAGAAATGGTTCTTATTACCACTGTAATAAAACATACTACCGTGCTATTAGAAACCTTCATATAATTTACAGTTTGACCCGTTGCGGATACCGTAGCGCTCAGGGAAGGGAGGGGGTGAGCAGAGCAGCAGTTCTTTGTTGTAAATTTCAGCCTCGACTCTAGATGGCACTATAAGCTACTTACTTCACCTTTAATGCAAAAGCAAACACAACATCCACCACATCAGCAGTAACTGATTTTAACATTGTGGTGAATACATCATTGCACTTGCAGATAAAAAAGGTAAAGACAAAGACAGCCAAACAATTATGTGAAAGTAAAATACACAATTATAATTTTACAAAATTACAAGTTACAATAAAAACACAGCTGGGGCAGTAGATGACATGTTACTACTGCTATAGCATAGTGATCCAATGTACAAGTACTGGAGTTCAGTGCAATGCAAATAATGTGCAGTGATTTGTAAATGTAACTGTGGGCATTGTAGTGCAAATAGTCACACAGGTCCTAAACAGTCAGTGCCAGTGCTTGGCAGTGTTCTCTTGTGACTCTGGGGTTTTAAGTCTGTTCGCCTGCGATGTGACAGACCTGCAGCGTCTACCAGAAGGCAGCATCTTAAAACAGATGATGTCCAGGGCAGTTTGGGCCTTTCAGCATATTAACTGCTCTGCTGAGGCAGCCACAGCTGAGAAAGCCATCTAAAGAGGGCACTGAGCAGTCAGTGACACTCAGGGCAGCAACTTAATATTCACCAATAACAAATTATGTTCGAGAAGAATCCTGAGTGAATAGTATTACCCACAGAATATCTGACTCAGAATGTACCAGCTAACCTAACCTATGTCTTTACATTTTCTACTAGTTAGTACAGCATTCATGTGGAAGCCACTAAATCAATAGTTTAAAGCTGTATGCAGGAGGCCACATTAAACAGTGACCTACCATGCTTTTTTGAAGTTATGATTTATGGATCGGCCAATACTATTCTTTGTTCTATTCAAAGTGCTGATAGCTGATAAGGCCAAACACAATGGCCAGATTAGAGGCAAGAATGGCCACATCCTTGAGGCATGTAGTGTTTAAAATCTCCTCACTGCCTGTAATTCTGCTCCTCTCTTACACAACCCTGTAACAACAGACTCTTGATAATGTTATTGCTCATGGTTCACGACCAGGATAGATAAGAGAAATAGGTTTCTTTAAACCCTGCAAAGGCTTAACCTATGCCTCTACTTATTGCAAGCCCCATAGACCCTGACAACCCTGTTAGCCCCAGTTTTATACAATACCTCAATACAGTATGTGACAGACTTAAGTACTTCCAGTGTACTGTATGTGCAGTGTGCAGGAATGAAAACATTTGCTACTTATGCAAAGCCATATCCACACAGACTCAAAATACAACCAAAGCCAGCTATTCAGACGCAGCATCACCCACATTACCCAAGCTTCACCATTTACTTTATCCTTACTATCGTACTTATTGCCTCACTTTCATTGGTTAATAATATTTGATTATTTTGACAAATTTTTGTTGAAAGACAATCAACAATTACTGTATTGCCCCCATACAGTTTTCCCTTTGGGAGATTAGAACAATCCATTCATTGTTTACCATTTTACCCTCCATATAAGGCTGCTGGTGCCAATCTCAGCTGACAAGGCTTTAAAATGTAAACTTGCACACAGCCAAATGCAGAGTGTACACAGGAAAACCCCCGAAAAAGAGCCCCGTTATAAAACCTGCACCACCTTAAGTGTGTGCTAGCTCAAAAATATGTAAAATCCTGTTCATAATTCGTGGAGAAAATCGGCATTTTAAGCTTGCACGGCCACATGAGCTGCTGGTGAACTTACTGGTTTGATAAAAATTATGTTCCGAGATAAATCCAGGCGAAGGATTTAAAAAGTCACAACATTTTAACTCACCAGTGGAGGCATCTTTGGATAAAAACTCCTGTAACATGCTGGACCTGATACTGGAAATAAATCAATACCGTCATCATAATGATGACACTGTTGTGCGTACCACTGTTGCTAAGATTACAGGTACTATCTTTACACCACCAAAGAGACAACAACACCTTATTATTTACATCCAGTGAGCTGATGTTTACCGCTGTCGAGTATCTGACATGAGTGTCTCGTGAGAGAAACGCGGAGGAAGAGAACAGAGGAGATGAGAGGCTCTGACAGCAGGTAAACCGCTGGGGTTATAAACTGGGAACCTCCCATCACAGATGTTTAATTGCACTCAACCCAGAGCGCATCTAGCAGGATCAGTATAAAACGCCCCTGCTTTGTACACAGTTCTGATTAAAGACACACGCACACGAAAACAAAGGAAAACAAAATTATTCACTGACGATTTATCAGGGTATTTTAATGATGCTATTCAGAAGGGCACTTGCAGCTTCTCATTTATTTGAAACACATGTATGTTTGGATGTTTTGGACATCAGGAGACCATATATAGTTTCAGTTCATCACCCCGCAGGACATTTTTGTTAGTTTTTTAGGTTATGCACTGTTTTTCATGAAGATGATCTGAATGCTAAGGAGAAAGATCATGACCTTTTCCAAACTCTAACCAGGTGCCTGAACTTAACCATGGGTGTGCTCAATTCTGCCAAATGCCCGACACATTGATATGCACGTCTGGCCACATGTGAATAAATAACCAGATTTAGTTTCAGAAAATAATAATAATTTGTTGCAGATGAGAATGCTATTTTTCTTCAGAGACGAGTTCTTCAGTGTTGTATTGTGACAGGATGCAAACCCATCACATCCACATTCATCACCCCTGAACTTCTAAATCAAGCCTCCTGCATGTTTATGAACAGTAAAGATTACACCTACTTCCTGACACTCACGCTGGAAATCGTGTATGTGCAGAGGAGTTAGTTCATGGCAAAAGTATCTTGTACTTCTTGTGAGTTCATCTGCCTTGGTCAAGGATAATATAGAAGTACTTGTTTAGGAAAGTAAAAATAAAGCACATTTACATCTCCTAACTTCCCCACATTACTTTATCTCTATGGTCAACAGCTATAACTCTCAAAACTCTAAGCTGGACAAATTGCTCTTGTGTTTTAAAACAGTTGCCTAAAGGTCCACAAAGTACAGTCCCCTCTAACGAATACAAATAAGGCTGGATCTGCATCGGATTTATTGTTCGCCACTAAAACGCAGAGATTTACAGCTATTTATACATTTTACGATTTTCCAGTGTTTTTGTTATGACAGTTCATGTATGAAACTAATCACTAATGTGTCACTAATTCAACACTTTTAAAAGTTATTAAACAATGAATAATCATGGTAATATAGAAACTTGTCATAAAAACGAAGTCGTCTCGTCATGAATCAAGACAAATGAGAAATGTACCCTCAATCCACGGGAGCAGAAAGAAATGATTATAGAACCCTCATCTTTAGAGGCTTCTGAAAAGGAACAATTGATAATAGTAATGCAGTCTTCAAACCTGTGAGTGAGTTGCAGGCTGAAGGTTAAATATGATCGGTGAAACTGAATCTGACAAAGCTACATTACAATCCATCTTGGGATATTAAACATTTCAAATTTTCTAAATTAAGGACTAATAAGGCTGCTGAGACGAGTGTGAGATGGATGGTCTTGGTTAACAATCACCAAACAGATCTGATGAGGGTAAATGACATCAGAGTTGACATATCATATTGTTGTGTGGGGGGGGAATAAATACATTTTGCATTCTCCGACAGAGGTACTGCTACTTTCAGGGCATTTACTATGAAAACAAAGACAATATTGTTTCTGATATTTTATTGGACTAGACTGACACGCTTATCAGTCACCATAGTTAGACGCATATTACACACCAGGCTCTTCTTAATCGTGTAAACTTTATTAATCACCAGTCTAATGGCTGCTCTTTGCTTTGTTCTCCTTCTTGCAGAGTGCGTGTGCTTTGAACAAAAAACAGATAGAAACACAAAAGAAAGAAACACATTTGGTATTCTGAAAACTTCAAACGTACTTAAGCAACACTAATTAGGCAATCAGGCCTGTAAAGCTTTGGATTGTTTCACATGTCATAACAGCAGGAAGGCGGGAATATTTTTTTTTTTCTTTAAATGTAATCCCTACATGTGAGACACAAAATAAAAACAATGGTTTGATGTGTTTAATTGCTCTTAGAGCAAACATTTTACCTAACTCTTTATTTCCATCTACATTAACGCATTAAGGCCTGAAGCGCCTGGAAAAAATGCCTCTAAAATGATATCAATGATAATGATAAAAATGATAACCCATTTCAATTAAAAAAACAGTAAGAAAATAAAGTAATATCAACTTGTGTCAGTGCCTTGATTTAGTCCCGATGGAGTGTGAAGAACAATCATGTAATGACTGTAACAGTCTGCTTCACATGTGACGGTGATGGTGCTTACAGCGCTGTGGCATCTGCAGGTAAATCCACTCTCATCCCTGGTGTGCGGTTGTAAACACTCCGTCGATTGCGGTGGTAATTCTCCGTCTTCCGTCACTTTCAAAACCTTCAAACTCATCTTCGTTATCGCCGACCACGTCGTAACCATGAATCCAGGTCGATTGGTTCAGTGCGAATCAGCAATGATGTCATCTGAGACGAGAAACTCCTCATAATCACTGCCTTCAGAAATCTCTCCGCTGTCAAAGTCCTCCATGTTTGCTCGAAGACATTTCAAAACAATGTCGCGAGGAACCCTCATACCCCCCGAAAATTGACGTATCCGCTTTACCGATGTCTATGGTAGAATAAAATGTGCAGTCCGCGCCCCCGGCTCTAATGGTAGAAATGCGGCAATGCTTTCCTGGCGTCAATGGATGAACTGAATATGTATGTAGGATTACAGATTACATCAGGAAAAATCCCTGTTCAGAATAACCCTGGTTTTCTGGATCAAAGACAATCACAGCCTCCCCTAATAGTTGCAAAACACCCCCGAACTTACTTGTAACTTACTTGTTAATCAGTTGTGGTTTTGCATTCTGGCCTTTTTTTTGGCACGTACTGTGAGTGAATCTGGCCTCATAACACACTCGGATCTTACTGCAGGTAAATCTGCTCTTACAATTGCAAGCTATATTTATGTGCCTTGCCAGAATAGAGCTCAAGTCAAAGAGGTGTGAACAGTCATAGTTCAGCTAATAGTGACTTCATAAAAACCACATTGTTACTCCAGTAAAATAAAATCATAAGGGGCCAATATAGTTTGGCAAAGTCAAATTCTTCTCTTGGAAAAGGAAATTCTGTACAAAGCAACTCAACAAAGTTTGTAACTAAGTGTGTGTATGTTTTATGTGTGTCTCTGTGTGTGCTGTTTGGGGAATAGCTGTTTATGAGAGGATGTTGACGATTTATTCCAGACAGCTGCATCGTTGACAGGCCATCATTAGCGGAGTGATTCCTCAGGTTGTTTCGCTCCCCGGTGGCCAAGACAAACTGCACATGATCTTAATTGCTAGTATGAATAAAAGTTCATTTTCCAAGGTGTGGTATCATTATAAATGCACTATATAAGATTACTAGGAAGATGAATATGTCAAGTACTGTATATTCACAGTGTTGCAATAAAGACACTAATAAACCTGAGATTGGCTGGAGGGTTGGGGACAATAGGGAAGATAAATGCTGTTTATCTCCAATTACAGTAGATTCTTACGACTGTCTGAGTAAACAGTGGTTTATAAGAAAGATGGAGGCAGACATCGACTGACAAACTGAGACAACGAACATTTCAAGCCTCAAAGTGGCCTCATTTAAAAGCTTTTCTTGGGTTAGAAACTGTTTTATTTTGAAAGTTTTGCACTTTACCATTCTCTAGACTGAAGCGCTATTGTCGGGATGGCTTTCATTGCTATTTATATGCATTCCAAATGGAGGCAACCTCTCTATCGACCATAAAACATTACATAGACAAAATGTAAAGAAGAGTCGTTTGGTCAAATGCAACATATTGTGGTCCAGGACAGCAGAACAGGAGGTGTTAGGACTCTGAGGACAAGCAATGGGAGTTGAGGGGTCTTAGCATAAAATAGCATAATAATGAGCCATATATCCCTGATATCCACTCCACTAAATAGTTTTCTGCAAAGAGACAGCACTGAGCACATTCTGGCTCCGATGAAAAAAAACAATAATAATACGATGGGGTAGGGAACATTTTAACCATCACTATTCATTTTGATTCCAACAACATCCTGGAGAAGATCATACTATATTATTAAACACATATATCACACTTACCTCCCCAATGTGACAGCTGGAACTTTTCTCCTCTGAGGCATCTGGTTTCAGATGATGATGATGATGATGATAATGATGCTTGTCAAACAAATCCTCACCTTTGGCGTACATTACTTGTAAAGACAGTCATTTCTCCTGTATAGGAAACAGCCTTGATACCATGGATAAGAAAGGTTGATTGGTTGGAATTGGTTATTGTGAGGTTAAATTGCAGACTAGCCTGTAGAACGGCCTGTTCTTCAGTGTTTCAGTGCCATTCTCAATCGCCTGCTAGTTCTGTAATCTGCACTTCTCTGGTTCTTGAACACAGCGATATTTTGGAAGAATTTGTCCGAGGCAGCATGATGTTTAACGTGGTTCACGGTTTGAATCTCGAGTGTCGTGTCCTCTTTATCTGTCTAAGGGTGCATTCACACCAGCCCAGAAACACTAGTCCGTTTTCATCGGAAAGTCCGGTACTTTTGGGTAGGTGTGAATGCGCAACCGAGCTCTGATCTGCACCAAAGAAGCAAACTCTGGTCCGCCTAAAAAGTAGGTCTCGGTTTTCCAAGCGAAACCAAATGCAGGAAGCGGACTACAACGCAGGACATTGTGGGTAAACATACTTGCGTGTAGAACAATGGCCAGGGAGAAAATGGCTGAGCCCATTGTTGCAGCATGTATGTGTCGTGTGTGATTTGATGCAGCTCCAAGTTCTGCTCCGATGTGGAGGAAACAGAAGTTGTCCCGCATTAACCAACAGACGAGCGAGTTTTCTTGTTCATTTGTCTTGACTTCTCCTTCAGTAATTTGTGATGCAGCGCCACTTAAGCCGAGGAGGGGAATATGTGTATATGTTGTAGGCTGAATGTTGTAGTCCCAAATCATGCAGAGTCTAGCGGACCATTAGGTTTGAATACGACCTAAGTGGCTTTTCTCCAGCTACATGGTTTCCTCCCTCAGTGAGATCAAGGTTAATCAGAGACTCTAAATTTCCTGCAGGTGTGCATGTGTTGGCCCGGTCCTCACAGGCTGCAGACCTGAGCAGGGTGCACCGTGCATCATGCCAAGTGTCAGTGTAAGGTTTTTCATTGGCTGCTTGGAGAAATGGGGCTACTAGCTATTCAGCTCTTTTTATTTATTATTATAAAATGCTTTCAAAAATATTGCTTTGTGAATGATGGTCCATGGGATGATGATCACACGGAGATGCGAGCACCTTGGAAAAGCAAGGAGAGAAAAAAAGGGTGTGCCCCATGTGCGCAATGGAGTTAGGCTGTGTGCGCAAGCAGGAGATCAAATGTAAATAAGGGGAAAATGGATCCAGACAGCAGTCGACCTCTTGCCTTTGCTTTAATGTGTGATGAGGAGGGAGGGAAGCTCATAAAAAGCAGAGGTTTGGGCTTGATTTAATTGGTTGCCTGGGCCGAATGTGACTTTGAGAACTGCTGCAACTCTGCACCTTGAGCTAAAAGGTTCACAAATATTTTGTACCTAAAAAATACAGCACTGTGCAAACATCTTCAGATTTGATGTTTTAACAATGCTATAATGATGACCAAGGCACATACTTATTTTTTCAATCACTTAACAAAATACAAACATGGAATCGCGCATGCAGTTCGAAAATCACATTTTCAGGCAAGGAGAAACACTGGTTTTACCAGTAGCGTTGTGTTTGTCCAACAATTTTATGTCGATAAAAACACATGTTGTGGAAAAAGTTTATTCAAGACATGATTGGCCATTACAAACGCATATATTAGCAAGCTGTCAATAAGTTTAACTCAAACTTTCAGTCACATCAGTCCAATCCAAACATGAAATACTTTGTATGATTTATCTCTTTCTTTAGTATCCCATCCCAATATTAAACTGACATCAATACAGAATTGTATTTACCTCATTGAGATGCCTGTCTTGTATTGGATATGTATATGTATATGATATAATAACAGTATCTGTGATTTGATGTAGCCCTGCACCTATAAGGTATTATCATTCCATGAACTTGAACTTTAATTTGTAAGGCTAACATTAAAAAAATATAGTACTTCACTAGGAAAGGCAAATATGGTTGAAGGACAAAAATCACCACAAGGCCTGTGAGCAAATCATTCTCCATTCCCACAATACAAGCAGAGATTTTAATTGCTGTCCACACAGCGTATGTGGTCTTGGACTGAGCCCACATGCAAGTAGGCATCCAGGGTAAAACCTTGGCCAAATCAAATATGCAGATCATTGAAAAACAATTCTGCCATACTGGATTGGTCAAGGCCCGGGTTAACAAAGAACACCGTCGGCGCTAGTGACCAACAGGGTGCCGGCGGAAACTGTGCTAATGTTGACCAAAAGACAGAGGAAGAGGAGGGAGAAAGTCTTGTTAGGAAACAGCTAGATAGAAGAAAGGGTATTAGTGTGGAGGTGATGAGCAAGGCCAGGAACATCGGCGGTGGATTTAAATTGTTTCTACGATGGTTTAGATAGAAAGCGAAATGGGTTAGAGGTTATCTTGAAGGGACAGTATGTGAAGTGTTATGGAGGTGACAAGAGTGTCAGTGAAATTGAATGTGTGATGTTGAATGTTGTCGGTGCTTATGCCCCAGAAATTGGTTGTCAGTTAGATGAGAAAGAGGAGTTCTGGAGTAATTTAGATGAAATGGTAGAGAATGTTCCGAGGGGAGTGAGAGTGGTGATTGGAGCAGACATCGATGGCCATGGTTGTTGAAGAGGTGTTGAGTTGTGTCTGGATTTTGCAAAAAGAATGGAAATGGTTGAGGTGAATATGAATTTCAGGAAGATGGAGGAGCATAGGGTGACCTATAAGTGAAAGATGCTCAAAGGTAGATTTTATACAAGGGACGGGACAGTACCACTTTTTTGTGTCCGATACTGATATAAAAAAAAAATCTATACCGATACCAATATTATTCTGATACAGTCAATTTAGACCATTTATATACTATGAGCAAAACACATTTGTGCTGAGTCATTTCAAAGACAAATTCTCCCAAATAGAATAAACAACCCAAACCTCAGCTAAAATGGTTTTGCAGATTATGATTTAAAAAAAAATTAAAAATCAGTCTGTGCATAGTGAAGCATGCGATAATGGGACTGAGCCATGAGTAGTGGACTTTTTGTTTAACACAATCTTGGGGACCAAAAGAATGTCTGAATAATGGAGAAGAAGTGAGTGAAGTGCAGAACTGTAGTAATTACAGACGTATAAGGTTAATCAAACACACCGTGGATATATGGGAAGGAAAAGAAACGAAGATCAGTGATCATCTGAACTGATAGCAGTACTCAGAAGACAATTTGCATTTGCAGAGGAACAATAACTAAAGTTTACAATTGTTCCATTTGCAGCATATTTAGGTTGCAGTACATGATGTGCCTTTACTACATTGTGCCATTTCACCAAAAAGCAATCAGCATCGACATTTGCCATTATCTCCATTGCTGGGTCTCAGTGTCCTTCATTCCAGTGAGTTTTGCCCCAGGTTTAATTTTTTTTTTACCTCATCTCATGCCAACCAGCCCTGGTTTAGTGAGGCTCCCAAAAAATAATGACAGCTGTCTCATGCATGTGAATGATTTCATCTCCGTTGCTCAGGGGATGACAATTACAAATTGTGGCTTTCAAGTAGAACCCGCATGTATACATTAACTGTCTCCGGAATCAGTTGCATGCATCAATTTCCACTAAGGGTTATAATTAGCATTAGATGTTGGAGGAAGTCACTTTGGCTGACTCGCAGGCTAGCAAGCCCCTAATGAGTTGAGTCAGTGAACGTGACAAGGACGGCTTTGGTGGCACATTGGCTAGTAAGCAGCCGAGTGAGGGGCATAGTTTTAGCGTTTCCTTTACGTCTCACACTAACCCTATAGCTTGATTCCCATAACATGCATATTGCAGCTTCAGTTGTATTGTGAAGGGTGAAGCCTTAGATTTTAAAGCTCACATAGAGTGGTCCTGTTGCACATATATGTTAGTTATGGAGGTCTACTTACATACACTAACTTGTTTTTATGGTCAAAAACCTCCTAGTTGCTGTAAACGAGCCGATAGAAATCCTTTTTTCTGACGCTGTTCCCCAGCCGCGACATAAATCTCACACCCAGAAGACAGAGTGTGTTGTGATTGGCCAACCAGCGTAGAGCTTTCCCAACTGTCTTGTGATTGGCCAATACCCGGAAGTGACATATTCAGCACACTCGCTCTCAGAAGCACAGCTCCCCCCTCTGGAACGGTGGATGCACTGCTTCTCATTATCAAAACATTGTTTTAACACCGTTTAAAAACGGCTTTGTCACGACTCCCCGCCGCAGTCCCTTTTATGACTTTGACCCGGAGTCAGACCCAGAGTCAGAAGACACTGTCGCTCGTGAAACACACACGGACGTTATTCTTCTTCTGCGGTTCTATGTACGCAACCGGATGTACCCGGACTAGTGCCCGGAGCAGGAGGATCTGCTGTTCAGGAGAACCGCTGTTCACGTAACCGGACCAGGTTTTTTCAGAGATCTCGCTGAGCCCGAGTTTACAATAAAACACAGCGTTCTCAGCAATGGCTGAACTGTTTGTTTCGAAACTTCAGGGCTTCGTAAACAAGGTAATGATACAGATACACACTAAAAAACAGCGTTAATTGGAACTTCCGGTCTAGGTCTGCTTAAAAATTATATCTGTAAATGAACACACTGACCAACTGCACAGTGAATTTGCAATGTATGTTAATTAACTGTGAGTACACTGTGACATGAATATAGTGACTGCACATTGTAGTACCACTGCATCCATTAGAATTTTATACCAGACACTCAGCGGGTGAATATTCAAATCTCATTAGCAAACTGAATGTCAATAACATCACTGCAATATAATATTAAAGAATCTTAAAGAAGAACAATACAGGGTAGCTACTTCACTCAAGAATGGGCACACAGCGAAATATTAACATCTATGTTGACCAACACTTAACCTGTGATTGGTGATAGACGTGACATGTTGCCCAATGTGCTGAAATTTACATCAGATCGGATTTTGGGGAGAAAAAAAGGTACAATAAAAGTTAAACTGGTGTAGTGAGAACTACTCTTTTATTATCAGTAAAAAATACAATACAATTTGTATAAGTCATTCTTGAAAGACCTGTACAGTAGGTGCATATTCACCAGGCTCTTACTATTCAGTTGCTTTGCATAGTTTGAAAAAAGACTTGAGAGCCATGGAGCACTGTGGGAACTCCCTGACCTGTCAAAAGGTGTTGCTGGTTACAGTTCCTGTTCCGGCCCTTGGCCTGCACCACCCTATATGTCTGTTTAATCTTTGCTTCATGTGTATCCAAGTGTTTTGGACTGGTTGCCTTGTTCCAGAGCTGGCCCGTCCACAACTCCTCCAAGCATAGATCTTGGTTCCACTCAATTGGTCAGGCCTCTGATTCTGCTACTTCCCCTGTTTGCTGTTGCTGTTGCTGGACCTGCCCGCTTCCCCCGCCTGATTGGTCCTGCTCTTGTCGCTGCAGTCCAACCACTGATTGCTGAACAGATCAGTGAATCAGGGTGGCTGTGGTTTCATGTGAGGACCTGATTAGGACTAAGCTTGACTTTTGCTGTGATTTGGGATATTGGGATGGGATACACTGTGTACTTAGCGAGTGTTATCTCATTATCTCACATTTTTCAGTTTGGATCACTAGAAAGTCCTCTTTTTGTTTAGTGATTTGATGACACCCTTTGCCCCCACTTGCTCCTTATTTTGCCAGAGTTGTAATATTTCTGTTGTCATTCATCATGAAACGAACTTTTGAATTCACCACATTAACCATCTGGTGTTTTATGTTACTTCTCTTTCCCCTACTGAGTTAGGCTTGTAACAGTTCCAAAGTAATACAGAAAATAACTTTTTTTCACAGCAGACATTCTGACACATCATAGGAACAAAAGCGATGTTTGTTGAGGGCAAAACTTTGACTCTGAGAGTCAAAATGAACAATACAGGGACCCTGAACATGATGCAGCTTAATCATATTCAGCCGTCATCCATTTCATTGTTTACACTTGTGCTTTTACTGACAAGTCAGAATGTCCATGTAATTTATTTCTACAGAATGAAATATTCTGCCATTGATGTCAGTTCATTTCAGTGAAAAAGGCCTCGATACAAGCCTGTGATTGACCTTGTGGGGCTTCAGAGGGAAAAAAACAGCAACACATCTGATAAAATATTGATGAAAAACATGTCAAAATGTGTCCTGAGGAAAAAAAATTTAAGAGATAGACAATGAGCAGATTTGCTTGACATTGCATCATAGATATGACACTGTTCTGTGTTATCAAATGAGTCAAAAGAAATGATGTGGCGGCAGCTCAAACGTGACTAGAATTTAAAATTTCTTTCAGGCAGCAAACAGTTTTTTGATAATGTTTTACACGAAAGAGATTTATTGAAACTATTAGTCATCCTTATTTATGTTGTATTGATGAAGCAGAGACGGAGCTGTGGTGTGACCTCTTCTAGAGGCACCGAGGAGTATCCTAAATGTTAAATGCATGTTCTCCCATGACTGAGGTTGTCGGGCCATGTGGGCAACATTCGAAAGAAACTCCTGAGTGCTTTTATGTCATACATCATTATTCACAGTGAGGTGCTCTCAGGTAATAGAGTGGTCCAACCCTTTCTCTCACTTTGTCTCGCTCTTTCATCCCCCCCCGCCCCAATTCCCAGCTCAGGAGGAATGTGGCGTGATGGATGACAAATCACTCCAAACTGCTTTAGAGAACTTTCCATTCACTACCAGGAAATTGGTCTTTTCTCCTCTGCATACTCTGTCTTGGACCAAACAGGGCAGCTCTGCCCAGTTCACTGCTGAAGCTGACAATAAAATGATGATTAATATTGGCCTACATCAGCACCCAGTCACAATATCCTTTTGACTTTGATGTCACAGACAGCTCGCTGAATGAAATAGATATGTTTTGATTTTTGATGGTTAACTATTACAACAGTCGAGTGCCGATGAAGTGGGATAATTTGTTCATTTATCAATCTGTCACATATTGACTCTTTGGAAAATGTCACGCTTTAATGGCTCTTGAGAGTTTCTTGTATCTCAGCAAATTTCCCCAATCGCTAAGACAGGAGTACATGTCACGTGAATACTGATTGGCATGAATGTCAGTGTGTTAACATCTCTATGTATAAATGAACACAATGTTAAAGAAGTCTCCTTATTTCATAATTAAAGAGGCTGCAGTATCACTCACAAAATTATTTGCTGACTCGATGTGTGGCCTGCATTTATGCCCACGGTTATCTCGCTGATTAATGAGGAAAATATTAATCAATGCATATGTAATCCAGCAATAGAAATAAAGTGAAATATTAGCAGCTCATGTGTGGGTCTCCAAATTGGAGAACGAATGGTGCAGGTGGATAATGTATGCATGCAATTTTGGGTAATGTCAGAGCCAATCTGTGGGTCACTATTGCACACTGCACGAATATGTCATTGTGATACTGAATGAATTATTTCAATTCAGTCGATGACTAAATATTGTACAAGCCTTCATCCAAAAAGACACCAATTTATGAATGTTGTATTATTATTTTGCATGTTTTATTAACTTTTTTCTTTTTGAATGTTTTGACACGCTTGAAAAAAATGTTCTGTCGCACATAACACTTGGACCAAAACATTTGTCAGGAGATTTCCCATGATTGTGAAAGTAGCTTTAGGATCACATTTATTAAAGCCTTTCATAATTACCCATACAGCAGAGAAATCAACACTCCCCCTGTGCTGTTTTTAACCTTGGACGAGTGTGATAGTTTGAGCTCCCTCACTTGCTGCACAAGCAGAGCATCTTGTCGATTGTTTTCTAGGAGCCTTTTGGGAGACCCATAGTTTTTTTTTCCTATAGAGATCTCATGGCCCTGAGCTGGTTTTATATGGTATGAGATATATATATATTCCACCAATCAATCGATGTGGTACAGCCCATCTGGGAGACTGGGCCTGCTCGTTGCTTGTCTTCTTTGCCCGCCTACTCCTTTTTTCTTGTACATTCCCAGGGAATAGCCATGATGAGAACAGTGAAAGTGGGGATTTGTCAATGTATCAAACATGTTGAGAGGCATCTGAGAGTGAAGTGCAATTACACAGACACAAGGAGAGGGGAAAACATGTCTCAGGCATTGCAGTGGGAGTAAAGGAGAATGTGTAACTTTTTTTTCCCAGACACAACTTTTTATTCTATCTGACATAGTAGGAAAAACTACAGCTCCGTTGCCTCTTAGCTTATGAATTCTTTGTTTTGCTTATGCAACATGCAGACCACCAGGTGTTGTTGTTGTTTATGGCACGTTGTCAACTCATAATTGTGTAGGATCCTCATTAGAGATCTTTCACGAGTACTGTGTGTTCTCTTCTAAACACTTATTGTTTTCAGCTCGGAATCCCTCCACTTGCATATTAAGTCTTCAGGTGTATCCTCAAGGGTTCGGAGACCAGTTTAAATATCTGCACAGGTTTGTTTCTCGAACCTGATAATCTACCTGCTCGTCCTCCATAACCTTCTTTTATTTTATTTTAATTCGATTAAAGCCATCCCCTTAAAACAGGGCCAGACATGATCTCCAACTCTGTTTGTTTCGAAACATGTACGGTAGTTACAACGAACATGCAATGGGAAGTGACACTTGCCTGCAGCGCTTTCCAGGCTTCCCACATGGTCCCGATCAATCCAAAAACACAGAGCCACTCTCCAGACATTACTGGCAGGAGCTGCAACAAAGGCAAACAAATAAACCAAAGTGAATCTGTCCTTGAAATGAATCACGTCTACTCTGATCATTATTAGGGTGCAGACGTGCACTTTTTGAGCTTTAGGTTCAAAGACTTTCAGCCCAATTCCTTCACAACACGGCATCAGAGACGGTATTCGTCTATGAGGACAAAGTAGTAACTCGCAAGGCGTCTTACACACATCAAGGTCCTGCACCCAAGTCCAAAACCTGTCAGGTTACATGAAGTCAAATCCATCCAGGTTAGTTCACTGTAGATTCAGCAAACAGACCTGCACTATAACCTACACAGTCGCTCACATTAAAATGATTTTCAATGTATGATTTAAAGCGGAACTAGACCGGAAGTTCCTATTATCGCTGTTTTTTTGGTGTGTATCTGCGTCATTACCTTGTTTATGAAGCCCTGACGGTTCGAAACAAACAGTTCAGCCATTGCTGAGAACGTTTTATTGTAATCTCGGGGCTCAACGAGATCACTGAAAATCCCGTAATAGTTACATAAGCAGCGGTTCTCCTGAACAACCGATCGTCCTGCTCCTGGCGGTAGTCCGGGCACATCCTGTTACGTACATTGAACCGCAGAAGAAGAATAACGTCCGTTGTGGAGGTGTTTCACGAGCAACAGTGTCTTCTGACTCTGGGTCTGACTCCGGTTTAAAGTCATAAAAGGGACTGCGGCGGGGAGTCGTGACGAAGCTATTTTTAAACACTGTTAAAACAATGTTTTGATAATGAGGAGAAGTGCATCCGCCGTTCCAGAGGGGGGCACTGCGCTTCTGAGAACGGATGTGCTGGATAGTACTGGCCAATCACAAGACTCTGTCTTCTGGGGGTGAAAGTTCACTCTGAAATCTCGCAGCAGAAAAACACTGTCAGAAAAGAGGATTTCTATCGGCTAGTTTACAGCAACTAGGAGGTTTTTGACCATAAAAACAAGTTAATATATGTAAGTAGACCTCCATAACTAACATTTATGTGCAACAGGACCACTCTATGTGACCTTTAAACAATACAGCTACATTCATGTAGCAGCAGGTGTCATTTTAAGATGTGAATTATAAAATAAATCACTCTTATCAAGCCAAAATTTATTTTATTTTGGAAGTCAGATGCCACCGGCACTAACGAAGAGAAAAGACCACAGCTTGTGCACTCAATGGCTCCCTTGCATTGCTATGTGCAATGAATGGCGAATCATGGAGCAGAACAGTGCTTGTGTGTGAGTAAATGTTTTTGTTTTCATTACATGTCTTTTGATCTCTTGGAGGCTTCGTTATATTTAGTGAGCGCGTGTGGAGTGTATTTCTTGTTTTTCATTTTTGTGTTTGTGTTATTGTTGGCAGCGGTTAGTTGAAATTTGTACTGAAAATGTGCGAGTAAAAATGAAGCACATCAGTATGAGAGAGAGCCTGTGTTTTTGATCAAAGTTAAGGGTCAGGTTGCAGGGCTTCATGGATATGGGACTCTGGTTGAAGTAGTAGTAGTTTTTAGTTTGTGTGTTTTTTCAGTCAGTTCTAGTTCGGCTTTCTACTAGTTTAATTAGTTTTAGTGATGGACCCTTCATTTATTATGGTTTTTAAATGTTATATTTCATTTGGGAAAATATTTGGAGATACATTAACATAGATACTGGTCATGAAATCATTGGCATTTGGATTTGAATGATGTGACTCAAAGCTGGTCTTCTATACATGTATAAACAAGATACAAGAGTCAGACAGAGTTGTTAATACAAATAATTAGGGTTCCACTCCAGGTTCAAGAGAGCCAGGGTCTTGCTATTATTCAAGTGTTAGGGCTCACACTAAATACTTGACACTTCAACCTGTGGGAGCTGAAAAACATGTTATTTCAAAACAGCATACATGTTTCCTGGGAAGTATTCCAATAAAGTGATTGAGAGGTAATTATACCGTATACTGTAATAGCCTTTCTGAAAAAAAAAGAAAGTGTTTTCCCATGTACTGTTCTTCACTATATGTACAAATCCATTGTATTAAACATAATCACCCAGTAAATCAGAGAGAACATTTTGTACAGCCACAGTACAAACGTAATCAACTCATACAGTATAACCTGAAGGTAGAGTTGGAGATCCTGGGAAAACAGTTTTTGGACAGGCTACATTTCAAGTTCAAAAGTAAGTCCAAGCCCCTTTCTTCAGACTTCCCTCCAAAGCTATACCTCCAGAAGGCACATTTTTTGTTAGATTGATGCATCAGGATCTAAGCCATTGGTTACACTTGTGGTGTGAAGATGATTTTAAGCAATACAGTAAAACATGCTCCAGAAAATGATCTCTCATTCTACCTTTAATGCAGGACTTACATTGTTCCAAGCACATCAGAAAAAACAGAGACACAAAGAGATTGGACATTGCACCATGATAACTTTTCATATTGGCATAGTTTGACTGCTGAGTTTGTAGTGAATGTGCCTACTCAGTAAATCACCTTAATCATACTTACAAAAAATAAAGGAAAGAAGTATCTTAATCAGCAAAAATGTTTCATCTGAAGAAAAAATCAATTAAAGTTTTAGAAATGATATCGACAGGACCCTGGTGTGTCTGTTCATACAAGGTAGTCTCCAGAGTTGAGCATGCCTCGCTCCACTGTCCACTGCCTTGTGCACAGAGTCACAAGAGAGCTGGGGGCCATTCAGCACAAGGTTATTAACCTCCCGAGGACCCCAGGACTTTATGTCCCCATGGGTTTGCAGGACTGGCAAGACATCCTGCTTTTGAAAAAGCAGGAGCTGGAGCTTTTGATGGCTGCCATGTTAGGATCAAGCTGTCAAGCAGCCTTAATGGTCACTGACTAACAGGAAACTGTTCCCTTCTGTTCCCTCTTCCTCCAGAACCATTTGTGACCATCAGGGCTGTTTCACTGACACCTACTATGTGGGCTGGCCTCTGTAAGTCCATGATGCCAGAGTTCTCCACCACAGCCCACTCGACTGACGAGCAATCCATCCTTCTCCAGGGCACTTTATCCATGCCACCAACACCCACTCCCCCCCATCACTCCCTACAAGAGGCCAGCACAAGATGTGGAAAGAATACACATGATCCTTCAATGACGAAACAGATTCAGGGCCATATTCCAGCATACGCTGGAGGTGTACCATTCTTTTGTACTTGGTAAATTATCGCTCGGGAGAGTTATTTTTCAAGAGCATGCGCCATCCTCCATAATGCCTGAGAATTGGTGACATCATGGCCCCAGAAGATGAGCTGCAGGAGGATGTGGCCGAGGACCTTGAGTTTGGAGCTGTCTGTCCTGGATGAGGTGCCCACTGATCACGACGACCTGTAGTCCATAAGTAAACCCATTCCATGGAAGATGCAGAGGACAGTGGAGAAAAGGCAAAGATGGAGACCAGCCCAGATGATGCCTCTGAGATAAAACACCAGGGTCTAGATTGTGGCAACCCATCAAGGTCCAGAAGCCCAGGGTCTTCTGATTGATGAACTATTTGAATGTATTTAACATTTTTTTTTAATTTATTTCCTATGTATCAATCCCTCCCCAAATGTATGTTTATAATGTCAACTGTTTGCAATTCGGAATAAATTGTAATGTTTATCATACCGACTTATGTTCAAGGAGATTTCTGTGTTAATGAAAAATCAAGAAAAACTGAAGTGCAATGAGATAATTACGTTATTTGAAAAAAAAAAAAAAAAGTAATAATATAAAAAAAAAAAAATCTTGTTCATTATATAACTGAATGCCTTTTTATTTATAAATCTCTCCAGTAAAGAGAGGAACCTGTCCATCCTCTCATTAGAATCCCAAGCTCTCCTCTCCTCTATCTCTCTCCGCTGCCTCATGTCCTTTCTGATGAGGTCGATCAGTTCATACTCCCTGTCTCTTTTCCTTCCTGCTCTTCGCTCCTCTCGTTGCCGTCCCTGCTGCTCCTCTTCCACCTTATCCTCATCCGCCTCCTCCTGTCCACCCACTGCTGTACTTGGCTCTGGTTTGTCCTCAGGTATGAAGGCAATCAAAACTGGAGGAGAAGTTTAATGTCCCTGCCCCAGCAACTCATCCATGAGGACGAACCAGGGTCAGGTTTCAGTAGTGGGCTTCCCGCCGACACCCTCTCCAGTCCCTGGACACTTGTAATCCTGAAGCAGAGGACTCAGTCATGGCAGTCAACAACAATAACTACGTCAACAGTGAAAAATAAGAGTACCTATCTTATCAATGCTTATTGTGAATTAAGTATAATTTACAATAGCGATCAAATGTATATACTTATACTATACATACTGATTGACCCACTTTTTTTGCCTATATGGATCACTTTGGACATTTCAGAGCTATCATTATCCTTATGGCTTTTGGACCGTACTATAGCCTGAATGTTATCTTTTTGATATAAAAAATTGCAATTGTGTGTCTTACTTCCAGGCAAGGCTGGCCGAGTTCTTGGCCTCGGTGAACAGGTGGTCGTGTTCACCTCTCAGTTTTACAAACAGGGCCGTCTGCTCCATGCTCCAGATTGTTAAAAGTATGTTTTTTTTATACCACCAGATGAAATAGGAAATTAAGCTTTATTCAGGGTTGTGTTGGTATCAAGGGCGTAGGTTTGGTTACAAGATAGGTAGTGACACTGCTGGGGCATGCAAAAACCAACAGTAAAAATCTTAAAATCTGTTCAAAAATGAACCGGCAGCCAATGGAGGGAGTACAGGGTGCTGTTGAGAAATATGCAGCTTGAGGTTTGAACAAGCTGGAAGCATGAACAAAACAACTGGCAAAGACCAACATCAAGTGCTTTACAATAAACAATTCTTGAGGTAATGAAAGTGTGAATTGTCTGCATACCTGTAAGTTTTTGTGGACACCCCTTACCTGCCAATAGACGTAGATGTGTTACAGGACACTGACACAAACATCCTTGAGAAATGAGACACTATCACCAGTTTTTGAACTTCAGTAAGATGCCGGGCAAACATGTAAGATACACTGAAACAGACAATCACTTTAAGGAATTGGGTTCCAAGCACATTTAGTGTATGGGCTAACAACTTTTCTGATGTAATTGAGCAAAGCAGCACCTGCACATTTATTGTATAATTACAGAAGTTGCTGACTGTCTGTTTTATTGTTGTGCTCAGGGCCACCTCACTTTAGGAGCAAACTTTCAGGCAGACTACTGACAAAATTGTGAAATTTCGTGTTTTTTTTTTAAGCACAGCATCTCACTTTGCTTTTTGTTTTAATTACATATTATGTCGCTGTATTCTGACACACAGCATTATCAGGTAAAACAAAAAAAAACACTTTCTCTCAGTGTGCCATCTCTTGTCTCTGCTTTTTATGTACTATCATTCAAGTACAAATCCTATCTGATAAATGGTTTGATGGACAATCTACATGCCACATCAAACACTGTCCTGTGGTGTCCTGCTTTCATAACTTGCCTCCATCATCCAAACCCTGGTAGTGGCTCAGAGATCCGCCTCTTAATTAAATTGGTTCTTATAATCACTCTGCATAGCTAATGTAGAACAAATGCTAAAGCGGTCTGATAATTATCTTATCCATCGTAGATGTCTTAAAATGCCAAGACAAGAGCAGTGCTGTGTTGAAGGGTTTCCTCATATTCTATACATATTGTTCTAGCTCATTTAAAAGTATAATCATCCTCGTTGCCCCCCCCCCGTTTTGTTGGGAACCATACAAATGATCCTATCAGTGTCATCTGATTATCAGCAACAGTGGCTGTGATGTAACCCACAGTCTAATAATGTGAATTATTCATGTGCATTTATCTGTTTTTAGGTATTAGACGCCTTTGCTCTGGAAAAAAGAAAAAAAAATCACATTCTCTCTGAGACCTGGATGAAAAGTATTGATTTTGATATGTCGCACTAACACCTGCAAGTCACACTATGTGTCTGCACTGCAGTATTCTCTTGATTTCGTGGGAAACTTAAAGTAAAAGAAGGCGTTACATTAGAAAAAGGTTGGGGTTTTTTTTGCACTGCTTTGTGATTGAACCTTGGCTTTCTTCAACATGGGAAAAAAGTGCTTTAAGCCAGAGTGCTTGTGCACACACCTATTTCAGTGTATAATTACAGTGCCTACATGCTGCAAGGCCCTTAACAGTGTTGATACTTGACCACAGTGGAGGCAATCTGTGATCAGCCAGCTGAGAGTCCTGACGGCCACTCAGTATGTTGATGAATACATGGTCACACTGCAGCTGACAGGCCAGACACAACTCTGTCAGGAATCTTCCATTTCATATCGTTCCTGCCTTTTGAAATATTTCCCCCACTTGCTTCCTTTCCTGGCACGTCTCTTATTACAAATGCACGCCTGCTGCACAAGCCCGCCTTGACTGCCTTTCAGAACTGTGGGTTTTCTCTCAACTAAAAGAGCAAGAACAGCTAGAAGTGCGGCGTGTGGGGGTGGGGGGGGATTGTCTCAGGTTCGTGCAAGCCTTTATAACCTTCAACACCATTTACATAATTGTATGCATCTCATACGGCGTGAGTACACAGTGCCAGCATGGATGATCACTTTATCTCCAATCTGGACCATAAAGATAAGAGAAATACATGCAGATACAAAGCAATCTCACTTCCTACTGCCCTTGTCAAATTATGTAGGTGTACTCGACAAGCCAGCAGCTACTGCAGCTGTGTATAAGTGAACCATCCTGTCATCCTCTCTTAAGAGATCTTCAGAATTAAAGATTGTTTGTCTAAGGACATCACTGTAAGAGTGTTGTGTAACTGTTCTTTTTCAACTGACTAATTGGTTTGGTTTTTAGCACACACATCAAAATAAGTATACTATTTTCAAAACCAAGTATCCATCTCCATCAAGCTCAGGGTTTCTTTATAATGTCCGGACTGCTGTGATTCTCTATTCTTACGTATTATGCTTAATGGATGCTTAAAACTGGTCCTCAGCACAGACACAGAAGTATGTTTTTAAGTCTCTACAGCAATGTTTCTCAATCCTGGTCTTCGGGACCCACTGTAAAGTAAATAAAGTAAATAAATGGCTTGTTACCAGGCTTTTGCAGAGCTTATTGATGAGCTAACTATTTGAATCAGGTTTGTTGGAGCAGGGAAACATCGAAAACATGCAGGGCAGTGGGTCCCAAGGACAAGGATTGGGAAACAATGCTCTGCAGCAATGGTTCTCAAAGTACGGCCTGTGAGCCAATGGCGGCCGGCAGAAATATTTCTGGAATTAATTACAGTTGATAGTTTTAATCCAGGAGCTACTAAGCTTGTTAAATGTTTATTGGACATTACTGGATACAATAAGTGTAAACTGAAGAACTGCAATCTGGTCATTAAAATTATTACAAATGGGATTTATTTCTGTTTTTTTGTTTCCTTTTTTTTTTTCATTGGCGGCCCTCAGTCCAATGTTGGGTTCCTAAATTGGCCCTCAGGTATCAAAACTTTGAGAACCCCTGCTCTACGGTATGTCTCTGTCTCTGTTTCATACCGCTATCTAAAATTGACGATCTCCTCTAAACCTCTGTAAGCATAGTATGATGGAGGTTTGGAGCTTTGTTTCTTCTGAAAAAAAAGATGTATCCATATCCTACTTTGATGCCATTTTACACTCAGTGTTATTGAATGACACAGACATTGCTAGTGATTGAATCATTTCTTTTCTTTTAACATGCAATATTGAGTGTACTAGTGAGCAAATCAAATCACAAAAGGCAGAGCATCACTGTGCCACACATAGCGTTGCAGTGCATTTGTTGATGGGAGCACAGGCAGGCTGTTGCAACTATGAAAGAGTCAGCAATGACAAAACAGACAGATGGACAGGCTGGCTGGCAGCTACAGACAACAGGTAACTTTATACAAGTAGCAGGGAAAAGAGTTCACAGCATGAGCAGCACAAAGGGAAACACGCAAAGACATTAGCAAATCATCTGACAACTGGCTGAGGGTAAAACTGGTGTAAATACTGGGGAGGAGATGAAGGAAATGAGGAACAGGTGTGTGGGTAGGCAGGGAGGAATCCTGCTGTGTTTCCGACTGGATACTTGAGTCAGTATACACCCGCATGTAGCACACACTGTTCACAGTACACTCACTGGTGTAGTGCTAATGTACCAAATCAAACAATTCACCCACCAAAATATTGGCTGACTGCTTTGCTCGCTAGGTTGAAAAATCAATGATTTACCCTCTTTATCCAAATGTGCCCCACATTTGACAGTTAGATGGTGATTCTCTCCCGCCCACTATGGCTATCATAGAGGATGAAGGATGATGTGTCATGACCGTAATGACTGCGCCATAGTGCACTGCTTGTTGCCATACATGTCAGAGTGACAGCACCATTGGACCAAAAATAGCGTGCATATACGTCTAAATGTACACAAATGGAAATAGATGAGCAGTTAATATGTTCATGTACGGAGCGATCTGCTGGGCAGGTGGAGTATGACAGGTGACAGAAATCACATCAGTCATGACAGCAAGATGATGTTTTCCCTCATCTATCCATCCATCTTCTACTGCTTTATCCTCCACATGAGGGTCGCTGGAGTTCGCCACATATAGAGAAACAACCATCCACTCTCAGAGTCACACCGATGGTCAATTTAGAGTGTCTAATTTACCTAATCCCCATATTGCATTTTTTGGACTATTGGAGGAAACATGCAAACACCTGGGAAACCTGAATCTTCTTCCTGCAAAGGCAATAGTGCTAACCACTACTGTTTTCCATCATGATCGGTCAAAATAAGGAAATAAAGTAAAGCAACATCAACTACAAAAACAAGCATTGCATGCACCTGCCCTGTGTTTGAACCTCACACACCGTTCCTGTCACTCTCTGACAGCCTCTTGTCCTCTGCCACTCTGACAGTGCCCTCTTGTCCTCTCTTGCTGCTCCAGGCCAGGGTGGCAGCATGCTAAGTGCTGGTCGTCATCATCATCATCATCATGATACTGTCAGCTCACTGTGTTGATCTGGCAAAACACACAAGATAAAAAAAAAAAATGCCCGGTTGCAGCTATGGAAAGGAAGGTTAATCATTTAGCTCAAATGGAACCAAATATACATATAATAGTAGGTTTGCAGTATATGGTCCTCAGGAAGTTTCTGCCTGCTGATATCCATTACATGGATATCTCATTACCACTGTTTGCAGTTAAAGTCAGACAGTAGTGCTTTTGCAAAATTAAATGGCACATTCATCCTCCAAGGAAATACATTCACAAGCCATAAAATACAACCATGTGCAAATTAATTGACTTGGGTTTTGCTGCCTTACTTGGACTGTTATGACCAGTAGCTTAAAATAGATTAAGTGCACTTAAAGTGACATTACTGTCACCTCACAGAATTAATGTCACTGAAATGTAGGTCTATCCACCGTAAAACCCAAACTGCAAAATGTACATCTGCTGCTTTAAAATGGACCAATTCATACATTTTTGTTTATTAACACTAGTTTGTATAAGCATGTATAGTGTCAATGAGTTTGTACAATGAGCAGAGAAACCCTGAGCTTCAAACTTCCCCTTGTTTTTATGGCTACTAGTACAGTGCCTGTAGAAAGTATGTATTCTGGCTGACAGTTGCAACATCTAGCTACGCTAATGGTAATCGTATTATGTTATATGTTATAACATATAACATGTTATATTATGTTTGTATTATGTTAGCCCTAGGCTAATGCTAATCTTGGCCTCAGCAGCTTACCTTTGGAAACAGGTTCGCCAAGTTAGCCGCAAAGTAGTAGCATGCTAATGCAAAAATAAATATAAATATGTGCTCACGTATTGGTGAATGTGAGGACAACCTCTTCACTCCCACCTCCCCGCTCCAGACAGCGCAGCTGCTGCTGATGAGCCGCTGCCTGCCTGGTGTAGCATGACAAATCAGCGAAAGTGCAGCGTGATAAATCAGCAAAAAATGTAAATTCCTCCAAAAAATTGGAAAATCAAGGATGCACACCATCAGGCCATGCTCAACCCATAGCCAAAGTCTTAGGGCGATCTGACTAACGGTCAGCGAGATATGCCTGTCACAGACAGACACACAGACACAACTCGCTGTATAGATAGATGTACAAAGCCTAAGGTCACTTAATATTCAACTTATAATACCTGGATGTTCTGAAACGCTGCTCCAAATGTTTCATTATATTGCAAGCCCAATGTTAGCTAATACATTCACCATATTAAATTCACAATATGTCCTAATTACATGCAGCTTGATACGCTGACCCGTGTGCTCACATTATCAAAATTAATATTGCTTTGTTGACATGACGGACAATAACCTATTTCTCAATGTTTCATTGGAATAATGAATTCATATCCTGCAGCCTGTGCAATGCATAATGGTGACAACAAAGAAATGTAGAGGAATTCAAAAGATTAATATTGTCCCTTGGTTAACCGCATTATGCACTCCTTTAATTCAGAAAACATGTAATTGTTTTTCATCTCTGACTGCGATATTATTTTCGGAAAATCTGATTACCATCGTTTATTTATTCCGTGTCTTTTCAAAGTGTCCTTTGTCCAGTGAAGGCCTGCCAGGTGCTTTTCATCTTGGGGGAAGCTGGTTCTGGCAGACAAGGTTCACTGGAGAGCACAAAAGCTGAGCATCACGATGAAGCCACTTCACAATGGGTTCCGTGCCCTTTTTATTGAGAAGGCTTTATTAAAACAGCCAGCCGCTGTCAATTCAATTGGAAATCCTCTCCGCTGATTTTGTTTTCCCCTTTCACCGTAGTGACCCCTTCAGAACTGATGGAGAGAGGAGAAGCAAAAGAAAGATAAGGAGGAGTTGCAGTTTTTCCCTCAACAGCCATATATAACTGGCAGGTGGAACCGGGCGACAGCAGGAATACAACCCAGTGGTGAGAAATTAGTCCGATCCACAAATGCCTGCAGTTAAGAGCAAAGGTGTCATATGTTGAATAAGTGGAGTAACAGCACTTTCTCAGTGTGCGTGTCTCCATAATGCTGCCTGCTCCCCAAGCGAAACCAGCGTGTGTCAAATTTTGCCCTTTTGCCATGTCTGTCACCGCTCCTCTGATGGCATTTGTGTCCATGGCCAGTTTTCATTTGCTTTTACTGCCATTCTCATACACTTTGTGCCAAGCGTGCCAGCATGTGACATTCACAGGGGCTTGCGCAAAAGGACAGCAGCTCACACTTTGTGTCTGGAATTCTCCGTCCTAAAGCCCAATTTGAGCCACAAAGCTTTGGCATAATCCTCATAAAGCTCCCATGTTATTCACAGAATGGTAACCAAGTGAGCTGTAAGCTTTGCTAAACAATGAGCTAAACACAAGCGCGGTATGAGCGTGCCATGTGAAAGTCACTATTAGGTCAGCTGGTGTATGGGAGACCTTTTTGAATAATTTCCTATTATAATCCTCTTTTTTTTTACAGTAACAAACAGAATTGTGAAACTTTGTAAACTATTATTCATGTTTGTTCTGTGACCTTCGTGTTTTTAATGTGGAGAAACGATAGGATAGAAATAATGTCAGAGAAGAAGAAAGTATTTGAAGCAACCTGGGTTTCAGTGATTTTGGAAACATCTCTCACATTATAGCTGCTTTACATTGGGGTTTAATTTTGATAGTCAAGGTGTGAAGTTGCAGAACGGGAAATGACACACTTATTGTTGCATAATTAAAACAGCAACAACTACTACAAGTATGAGCCAAAAAGAAACCCAAATTGTGATCTCCATTCTCCACACACCTGCACTATTGTACATAAATATCTTACTACTTCCAGCAAAGGCATTGGAATTTGTCCCTGGACCATCAAGACTCAATTAAGCAGTGTGCCAAACATGCAATTCAGCCTTTTCAAAACCGGTGAGAATGGGAACCAGCCTAGTTTAAAGTCCAAAAGCATTTGCAGCCCACCAACACATTACAGTTGTAATTAATATGATCACATCTTTCCTTACATATGACTTATTTGTAGTGCCGCCACAATGACTACATTGTGTTATAAAACAGTGCTGGGATAAAAAAAAAAAAAAAAGTGTGATTAAATGAGCAGATGCTGTGATTTCATTTAGATTTTTATTTGTTTTATTTATTTTTTTATAAGCCCTACTTATTTGATAACATTTGAACTGTGAAAAATAGGGACATGGTTAATAAATTGAACACATGTTACGATATTATAAATATTTGAAGATTATTTGCTGAAAATAAAATTCATATTAATTTAACCTCACACCTAACCTATTCTCCCTGCTATATATTCACACAGTAAAAGTGGAAACGATGGCCGAACAGTTTCCAGATGACTATACCACCAATAATCCACATCAAGAATGAAGGTCCTGTGATTGCAAGAGTGAGTAACTGTGTAGAGTGTGGATACATGACCTATATTTGTTTGTAGGAATTTCATCCCAAACCAAAGTACTGGAAAATATGCAATTTCGACCTGATAATGAGACTAGACGAGAAGCCAAGTGATCAGGGAGGGAAATGATTGCAGTGTATCTTGAAGGGGTGGACATGAATGTAAATAGAAATTTCCATTACCCTCCATCCATTAATACATAGTTTATTTGATGTTATTTACTCTCCTTTTGCTTCTCTGTTTCCTATCTGCCAAAAATATGACATGATCTGTGATTTTAATGCTTTTTACATTAACTCTAGAGTCTCTAAATTAGGGAGAGAAGAAAATTGGCGATTTCACATTCTGTTTTATTCATGCTTGTGTTGGTTAAAACCAAACAACTATGTGAGTGATTGAGACACAACGAGACATACAGCCAAACAATCTTACACATTCGCCACAGTCATTTCATAATGTTGACGATTTCACATGGCGATGATGTAAATCAACATTGCAATTCACAGCTCATAATTACTTTGCAATTATTCTGCCTTTACACTGCTGTGTATGATAAATGCAGAGCTGCGTTAATCTGTTTTAGTGTGATAGAAAGGTTCATTAATATGGAGAGTACACAGCGGAATGGCATCATCGCCAACAAACAAAAGCACAAAATATCTTTTGTTTTCTTGCTATTTGCACTCCTCCACTATAATCAGTATGAACTTCCCTTGGTTTAATATGTTGTTTGATTCAGAAAAGAAAGACATGGGTTTTCTGAGAAATGTTCTCCTTTGATCAAAAGCACTCACCGATGTTTAACAATCATCGTCTTGTTTGTGATCCGGGACTCGGCTCCAAACTACACGAATTCGTGCCATTACTCGCCGGGCGCTGTTCCCCCTCCTATCCTCGAGTCCATAACACGTGCAATTTATCCGACACGACTGAAATGGAGAGTGTTTTCATTTTAACCAAACGTGTAAGAAAAACACAAAACTCCTTTCGTTCTGCATCAGTCCTGAAATAAATGATGTATGTAAGTGCCACAGTAAAAACCGACTAACGATGGCAGACTGTTGCAAAATACTCAATCAGCAAACTTGTCAGCAGAAAACCATCGTCACTCATGCACTACCTGTAGTTTTAACCCAGAGATAGTGGCGGTGTAAAAGAGCTGATGTTAGAGCTTTGGGGGGGTGTGAACACGGAAAGAAACAGCAGTCGGATGAATATGCCTCCCACTACCGTTGCAATGTTATGACCACTCTAATGAGCTCTATGGAGAGTTGGACCTCTTTTCACTGTATTACCTATACACTCTCCTGCACATGAAATCCAGGGTGGAATTGTCCTCAGACACATCCATTCAGATGGATGGATGCGTTTGCTGATTTTCCAGACAAGAAAGCATCATTCAGCACCTTTCTTATGATTAACATATGAACACTCTGCAGTCCTGTGATGATAGCACTTATGCTATCCCCATATGTGGCTCTGAGAAGAGAGAAAAATACATGGCTCCAATAAAAGAAAGGTATCTCTGCATACAGTGTAATAAAGCACCTCTCTGGGAAAAACCTCTTCAAAGTAGGGTTGAAGTACTACCTGATCTCTCAAACCAGGGAAAACCACAACCTACTGCCTCATTTTCTCCTACACACACACATGCAGATGCACACTTGTCACACATTGTGTTTGCACTTCATCACAATGCAGTGTCTCTCTCTCTCTCTCTCTCTCTCTCTCTCTCTCTCTCTCTCTCTCTCTTTCCTCTCTCAGAGGCAGCAAAACAATGGAGGAGCTTGACAGCACAGCACAGCGGCTGCCACCGAGGTCAAATGCATGCCTGCAAATTTGTTCACACTTTTTTTTTTTTCCTTTTTAGCAATGCCAGACCATCTGCTCAGCATTTGTAGATGCTGGTTGAGCAGTGATTAATCAGTCAAACTATTGCTTCCAGCTCTTTATTTCCAGATTTGAAAAAAAAAAAAAAAAATGCAACCGTGTTTACTTCCATTTCATCAGTCACAGGTAAAGGAAACAACATCTGGTTATGATGACTATTTGATCTTCCTATAGTGCAAATAAGTATATCAGGAGAAATCCACATATCAAATAAAAAAAGGAATCACGCCCACGATTGATAATCAAACAATGTGGTGAACTATGTGTTTCTTTATTTTAGAATGAACGAGTAGCAAATCACTATACATTTGGACCTCTAAAATACAGAAACTGCCAAAGTCCTCGCTAAAATTAGTAATGTCTTTAAATAGCTATCGACTCAGACTCTAATAATTAATCACTTTTTAATCAAATACTGAATTAATTGCCTTTTTAAATAAGCAGCTCATCAATATGAGTGTCATTTTTTCCATTAAACAAGAACAAGTTGACTGATTTCAGCTTCTTAAAAATGTGGAAAATGTTCTGATTTCTTTGCTCGACAGACTGAGCAGGCTGGACTCTTTGGTTTATAAACGTGTAAGAACATCACAAAACACCAAATCACCTTCAACATTCAACATGTACAATATATGAATGCTGACAGTAGTCAATGGACAGGAAGTGAACAAGCAGTTAACGGACAACGTTACCGAAAGCAGCTTTAAGTAGCTGCGAGGATGTACAGTATATCGTCCCTCAGTGAGTCATAAAACATGCACAGTTTCATCTCATACCCATTAACCACCCCAGCATTGATTCTTGGAATCCACCCTCTACAGGAACAAAGTACGGGGCCATCAACCGGTGCCTGGAGGACACACTACATCTGGCAGAACATTTAATACAGCTTGAGCAGAGAGTCTCACAACACACTTTGGCAGGTTTCAGCACAAAGCATCTTCCTATGTGCAGTAAAAGTAAGAGCAAATACATTGTGAGGTTGGAGAAATGTGTCCCCCCAGTACATCCCCACACTAGGTTATTTCATTTAACTCCGAGAGGGACTAACTTGGGATTATCAGAAGTGTGCAACTGGCCTAGTAAAACCTGAGCTAATTGGGCCGTGCTCCCGCTGCATTACACATGTATAAGTACCCCGGAGACTGGAGATAATTGAAAAACAACAGTGATTATTATAGTATTTGCTGTTGCATAATAATGTCATATACACTATTTGCTGGATAGGGTTGATTTAATATTTAGACTCGACACTTAAAAGCGTTGAGTCTAAATATTTTATTTGTGTTTACCAGCGTGACATATAATTAAATGACACTAAACAATAATTACAGGGATGAGCATATTCATATTTATGTTCAGTGCATTTTTTTTTTTTGTATTATTATTATTCCAGAAAATGACATGACGATCAGTTTGTCAATGGTAATATAACACCTTCCTATTCTTGAAAGGCACACAAAGCACAATTCACTCACACATTCATACACACACACAGCACATCTACATTGAGTGCTTTTTTTCCATCAGGAGAAACTTGGGGTTAAATATCTATAAGGGACACGTCGATGTGTAGAATAGAGGAGTCTGGGATCAAACTCCTAACCTTGAAGTTGGAAAACACCTCACTCGCCTACAACTGCGATACCATGGCTGCTCCAGCCTCAGCCGACTCTCCTCGTTCATAGCTGCAGACTTGGTTAGAACAAGAGGGTGTGCGGTTCAAAAACCGCAGTTGTCATTTGTCCAGGCTCAATAACTGTGTCCACTTAATGTCTTACAGAAGACTGAGCTGATCGCTGAAGTTGCGCCCCCTGATTGCAATGAACCCTCCCAAAAGAACTTCCATTCTTTGTGTTTTAATCAGCCCATTCTTTAGATGAAAAGGGGTGAGGGAAATAAAAAGAAGCCTTTCATATCCCGTTCCGAAAAAGAACTCAATTAAGAGGTCCCAAAAGGGCCCTTTAATGGCTCGTGAGGAAAGCAGTGATGAAAGAGACAGAGGTTATAAATATTTCAGGTAATTTTGTTATCTATTCATCTCCTCTTTCATATCTACTCAGCAATCTGTCTCATTATCTCACAGCCGGATTGTTTTACTTACTTAGTCACACATCTGTTGTTTTTTTACGTGCTTTTCTAGAAAATGCAATTTGTGCAGTCTTTTATTGACAATAATTTCTTTTTTTTGTCGTATAGTTCCAACTTCCAATACTTTCTCGTACACATTGTGAATGACACTTTTGCTCCCCCTCCTCCCATAGAGTGATATCGGGTGTGTGTGTGTGTGTGTGACCCTCAGTGTATCCGTGGTGGTTGTTTTACAACTCTCCAAAGCAGCATACACGCTTGCGCCCAAGTTATTCTACAGTTAGTTGATTTTCACAGTCGACATAAACTGATTTAGACACGTATTCCCACTGCATTCCTGTTGACTTCTTTAGATGTTTCGCATGTTTTTCGAGAAATGTCAGTTGCCCTGTCAAGCTTCTCACTTAGCACCAGATAGAGCCGTGGCTATTTATAGCAGCCATGGTGCCACTAATTCATCACACACATGTACACACGACCATTATGGACTGTGATAGCTCAGTCATCTCCCTTAAAGGTCAGGTATGAAATCTGTCATTTTTCTTTTTTTTTAAAGTTAGTATACTGTATCTACTGAATAGATTGCTTCAATGTGCTTAACACATATGTATATTTAAAGGTGCCATATGTAAGAATGTTTCCAAAAACGGTTACTACATTCAAATTCAAAATACTGAGGTCTTTTAGGTTTCGTTTTCTGACGTAAGTGGCAACCCGTGGTTGCTCGGCAGCTGAGACTCTACTGACCGCAATGATTGGTAGACGGCGGTAGATGGCGCCACATGCCAAAACATAAACATGATTTGCAGTCTGCAAAATATTTTTTTAATGCAAATACTGTACTGTTGTTGTTGGTGAGTTCAGTTTGTTATATGAACTTTATTCCTGAGTCTCTGTGGCATATTAAGAGGATTTTATGGCCAGTTGCTTTAGATTTATTACATAATGCACCTTTAACCCTTAGAACACAGAGCATTAAGGCTGCTTTTTTCCATTACTATATTTAAACGTGAAGTTTATACAGAGGGTATAAGAATGTGCAACATAAAGTGTCTTATATCCTTATTTTCAGCACAAACTAGAATAATAATTAAACACAGCTGAGCAAAAAGTACTCAAAATGTTTAAAATAGTTAATAATTTTAAACCTGCAGTTTCACAAATTCAATTTGAAAATATGTCACAGTTCAAAGTTCACGTGGCTCATTTTTTATGAACAAAATAAAAGAAAAATTGTCTGTTCTGTGACTTCTGCACAGTTATTGCTACTTTATATGACACATAAGAAGATGGAGATTTTCTTTTCTTTAAAAAAAACCCAATAAACCTGACTATGTGACCTATAAATACACACCCCAGGATGTGCATATAAGGAGTTGTGTACTCCAATTTACCATGGGTGCACCTGGGCACTAAGGGTTGATATGGAAATAAGTGAGTAAGTTGGTATTTAATTGATCATATATGATTGAGGCCCCATTTTAACTTGTCATGTGTCTGATTAAAAAAAACCTTGATGAGCTATAAGGCACTTCTGTTGGTTAGATCATGATCCCATAATACTCTGCTTCAATTGCTGAAACATTCCACTGCAAACCACGTTGAGAATCTCCTCCATAACTGCCTGTTATCAACAACATACGGTAGATTAGTCCCTGAAATACTCTGAATCCTGCACTGCATGGTGTCATTTCCTAAGCCCTGCTGGGATTTGTAAGGAGGAGGAGAACTTGTACTTGGAGGTCTACAGGGAGAAAGCTGATCCTGCCATCACTCATCTCACTCTCCTCTGTTGTTTTCACACACTGACTCCATCCTGACTCTGACAGAAATACAGCATAAAAGGGAGGGGAAAAGGGTATGGATAGGCCTCAATAATGACTATACATATTTGGTAACGCTTTCTTTTACAGTCCCCTAATTACCAGGTATTTACCTGGTAAATTCATGGTAACACCAAAGTGTTACTAGGTAATTACCAATGGTAATAAGAAAGTAAATACAGTGAAACTGTTGCCAAAATACTGGGCATTTACCTGGTAACTATATAGTTAATTATAGCGTGTTATTACTGCTGTTAATAAGAAGGTATGTACAGCTAAACTATGGCAAAACTATGGTAAATGTAAGTGTATTATTGGGTTATAAACTGGTAATAAGCAGGTACCTACAGTCCCCTAATTACTAGCTATTTACCCAAGGGGTAATCTAACAAACCTAACCCTAAAAATGTGTGTAATTACATGGAAACAAGCTTGGCTTTCTTTTACAGTACAGTTTTACTTTACTTACCGAGTACATTACCGTGCATTACCCAGTATTTTGGCAACGGTTTCACTGTATTTACTTATCTTATTACCCTTGGTAATTACCTAGCAACACTTTAGTGTTACCATGAATTTACCAGCTAAATACCAGGTAATTAGGGGACTGTAAAAGAAAGCGTTACCACATATTTTTATATAAACCATATGATCCAGATACACATATTTACATCTTTCAAAAAATGAAACAGAATTAGTTTTTTTTTTTAAAGTGATGTTAGCATCCTCTATTTTTATTCCCTACTGTCACCACTGCTGCTCAGTCCCTTGAAGCAAATTTATAAGGTGTTTTTACAGCATCTCTGTAATGTTGAATAAATCAAAAATATCTCTCATTGACAATTTACAGCTGTATATTTGTTCCACAGGCAACAGCGTCTGATTGTGTTCAGTGTGATGAGCAAATGAACAGAGCAAATGAACAAAGCAAATGAACAAAGCAAAAAGAAACTTCAGGACTTTGTCGATTTTCTGATCGAGAGGCAGTCGTTTCTATGTAGATGTTCTCTACAAACTCAAACAGGCTCTGACCAAAATGAAGACGGATCACAATTGAGCAGCTTAATCTGTGTTTTAAGGAAATAAACCGCAATAGAGCAGGAGAAAATAAAATTACCACGAGTTGAGGGAAAGTGTATTCCAATTATTGCCCCAACCTAAACACATCATTTAAACTGATTGCTGTTTGGATGCATTATTTCAGCGCACGCCTTCCATCTTGAGGCTGAATGTGTGGAGAATAGACGTTTATCCATTTCGCCTAAAATGGAGTCTTCATCAAACATTTGTCTTAATGCCAAAAATGTTTGAGTAATTATAAAACAACAGTGCAACATGCACTAACACAAGGACGTTATTTATCTTTGCTCGCCGTCGCCCCAGGATGGAAAAGGCAGAAACAGTTTGAAAAGAAGTTGCAAATTATTTTTATCGGATTGACAGACCGACAGTCAGGGAGACAGATAGGTAGAGAAAGAGCCATCGCTTTTGTGTGATGTGGTTTCAACATCTCATAATGGAGAGGATTATCTGCTTATACCCTAGTGACTAAAGACAATTTTCTCTTAAAACCCTTATTCATTTTTGTTGTATGATTTGACTTAAGACTGAGGCTGTCAGTGGGATATTAAATGTGAAAACCTTCAGTTTAAGTTTACTCAACTTAATATATGTATTAGCCCACGGTTGGTGTAGTGGTTAGCACTCTTGCCTTTGCAGCAAGAAGACCCGGGTTCCTGGGTTCGAGCCCCGTTTGGAACATCTTCGGAACAAGGGCCTTTCTGCAAGGAGTTTGCATGTTCTCCCTGTGTGTGGGTGGGTTTCATCCGTGTTCTCCGGCTTCCTCCCACAGTCCAAAAACATGCGATATGGGGATTAGGTGAATTGGTCACTCTAAATTGACCATAGGGTGAGTGAATGGTTGTTTGTCTCTATATGTGGCCCTGTGATAGACTGGCAAACTGTCCAGGGTGTACCCCGCCTATCACCCAATGTCTGCTGAGATAGGCACAGCACCCCCCGCGACCCTCTGGTGGAGGATAAGGCGGTAGATAATGGAATATATGTATTATTTCATATAGTGTATGGCAATGGCTGCAACTGAAGAAAATTGGGGGGGCGGGGGACTGCGACAGAACTGGTAGAAAGTTCCCGCTATCGGCCCAATACTTACTAGGTGTTAGTAGCTCTCCAAATACAGACACAAACACTAGCAGAGCACAAAATCAAAAAATCTTTAATTTCAAAAATCAAAGGAGGCCAGGACAAAAAAGGGCAGGTGATCCTGGAAAAAAAGGAAAAGCAAAGTTTCTTACTGCGGTCAGTGCTCAAAAGCTGAGAAGGCAAGCGTGGAGGCTGAGTGTTAAACAGACAAAACAATGTGGCAAATACTGGTGAGAGCCGGTCCAGGCTTTTAAACAGGTGTGAGTGGTGAGTGGTGGCAGCCATAAGCTGCAGCAGGTGAACTGGAGGGAAACCAGGTAAAGGGGGTTTCTCCTGCCAGCCTGCATGGAAAAAAAGACAAGAAGAAACACCCACAAACACACCCACTCATGCAGAAAGGGGGGGAAACAGACATAACAGGAGGATAAAGGGGAAGAGGAAACAGGAGGTAGAGACATTTCTATGCAGATCCTAACACCTGGGTTGCAAGAGTAATGTAATGTGAAAATTTGCTTTGTGTTGGGTGTGAACACACTATTAGTAAAACTTTAACCATATAGCTGCAGATCGAGGTGTTGATTCGCTGTCGGTTCACCACAACGTAACCCCTCTCTGTGCCTCATTCCATCATTTTCACAGTCATTAGATTCATCCAATCAGCCGTTACACTGGGTCGGTCCTTTTTTCACGGTTTTCACTGTGGATCTGTAGCCAATCACTGCTGACGATGGATTTATTGTTATTTTCAATATAAACACGTTATCGTAGCTGCTAAACAAAAGAACATACCGCATAGTTATTCTTTGTACTAATATATTAATATAATGACTTACTAATTGTTGTATTCTTTTACTATGATCTTCATATGTGATTTACTGGCCTTAATTTATTAATTTAGTTTTTCTCATTTTCTGTTATTTTAACTTGGTTTTTAATTGTATTATTGTCTCATCATTTTACTGTGTAATTCTTATGTGCTCTGATGTACTCTGATGTACCCTCCCATCCCCACGTTTTTTCTCTTTTGGTTGTATTGCGCAAAACTTAGTCTATTCTAACTTATCATTTTACTGTGTTATTCTCATGTGTTCTTTTGCACTGGCCGTAACATGTTAATTTGATTTATCCTATCTCTCGTATACACCTGTTCCTGTTTTCTCTTTTTTTTCTCCCCCCCCCCCCCCACACCTCCTCTCATGTCCCCTATTTTCTTCACCCCCACCGGCCAAGGCAGGTATCTGCACTATCTTTGAGTCTTGTTCTGCCAGGGATTAAAAGGGAGTCTCCACTGACGCTTAGTGCTTGCTCATTGTGTGATCTGTTGGATTTGTCTCTCTCTTTTCTAATCATTATTAATATAATGTGACATTTTGTTTGGGTGATTCATTTCAGTCAACATCAAGTGATCTGAGAGGAACATTTTCCGGGTGATTTCCTTCCACCGAGATCTCAGTTCTGTCAGGACGATGAGTCAGAAAACATTTCTTCATGTAGGCATTAGTGTGAATTGAGGTGTAACAGATCTGACGGGAGGAGACGGTTACTGCTGCCTTCACACATGACACAAATGATGGACATTATGTTTTGCACACGTACACTGATAAGGCATCGTTTTAACAGCTAGCACTTCTCGGGAATCTTGTCATGGAGACTATGGGACCAGAGAAAAAAAGGAGTGGCGAGTATGACTATGGAACCGATACAGTACACCACAACAGATCTGAACCAACTGCTTTGATTTAATGTTCGCTTCTTCATCTCTTTGCCTCTATTTGATGGATCTTTATGTCCGTCTATGCACACTATGTGACACAGAACTGTATTTACTGGTTAATAAAATCACAATGTCTTCATAAAAATTGGGTGGAGGAAATAGAAAGTAATCTACAAAGGCCATGATGTGTAAAATTGGATTTTCCATAGGAGCCACAGAGAGGAACAGTTGTCGATAGAGGTGGATGCACACTAGTGTGTTTATCACTTTGCCTTTTTAATGCAGGGGGAAAAAGTTCATGAAGAATGATAGTCCTTTATATTTTGCCATTTGCATCCATTGTTTGGGGATCATAGTTATTGAGCAACATAGCACCGATACAATAACCCATTTATCTGACTGCATTTCAAGTTTGAGTTAACTTTTTTCATCAAATGCAGGAAAAGTCATGATATTAAAGTAAACCTGTTGCAAATAAGTGTGGATTTCACATCTTCTCCTTGTGCTGCTTACCTTGTCGTGGTGGTGGAAGCTTGTGTGTCCTGGGTGGCTATATCGACGGGGTCTTAGCCCCCAGCAGGTTCAACCATGTCTACTAGGTATCCCAGGTAGAGGCCAGACAAAAAGCAGCACCTGGTCCCCCAGGTCGGGGGCAGAGGCGCAGCTTGTGAACAGGCAAGGCAGGCAACTGCCTGGGGCCCAGAGCTGATAGGGGGCCCCCGACACTCGAAGCCTGAGGGCTGTTTTTACTGAGCAATGGGCGATTTGCAATGACATCTCAGTAGGAAACCTCCCTAAATGGGCCCCACCTCACTTTGACCTGTGTGACCCTCTGTTCTGCAAGTTGGAAAATGAAGAGGATTTTTTTACAGTGTAATGCATATATTTTTACTCAGTTTATATATGTTTTTTTCAGTTATTTACAGTATTTTATTGTTCTATATATTTATATTGTTTTATAATGTGGGTTATTTACAGTGTAATGTATTTGTTTTACTAAGTTTATATAGTTTTTTTAAAAAGCTAATTACAGTATTTTATTGTTCTTTACATTTATATTTTCACATACTTTTTAATTACAAGGTTTTTTCCATGTTATTTCATTCATTTTGAAAAGAAAAAGTCAGATTATTTATAACATAATGGTGATGAACACACTGGTTGGAAGGGCCCCCTGGGAATTTTTTGCCCCTACAGACTCTAGAATCGCCTCTGTAAAAAACACTAAATGTTATGGAAACTAAGACAATCATTGCTACCATCACAGACCTAGCAGTGGACTTGAGCCATCTCGTTGGCAGCATGACAGGTCCCGATGGAGGCAGATTGTCGAGGCCCTATGTCCCACATGGGACGAAGAGGATTAAGTAAGTAAGGAATAGCACCGATACAATAACCCATTTATCTGACTGCATTTCAAGTTAGGGTTAACTTAACTTTTTCATCAAATGTAGGATAAGTCATGATATTAAAGTAAACCTGTTGCAAATAAGTGTATTAATGCATCACCTTGTCATTTCTGGTGTCCAAGATAAGCAACAATCCTTGGAGGTGTAGTCCCTTGTCTGCACTGAAGTTAGACCAACTGCACTTAAAGCTGCGGTAGGGATGGGTGTACCAACGTAGTTGATAATTGAGTTTCATACCCAGGTTGTAAAATACAAGTTTGAGGGTGAAGGCACTCTGTTCTAAGCCTCCCTCCAACACAAAAGCACTGCCACACACCCAAGCTTCATAAATGATAGAGGACCGGGGGGCAGTGTCTCCATCTATTAAATGCTCTGCTGATATAGAGAGCCACTTTATTGCACTTATTGTCCAACTCTCTTTTATACAGTTTTTCCTTTTATAGTTGTCATTGCAGCATAAGTGGATTTTGCTAACAATGCAATAGCGATCTTTGTGTTGAAAAGACGTGCAGCTGAGGGGCCATTTTGGTGTAACATGTTCTGCACACACACAAATGTTAGATTTGAACCCTTTAACACCTAAGCCTCAAAAATATTTTTTGTGCTTATTTTAACCATAAAAGGGCCAGAAAATGTGCCATGCTTTTGCCCATTTTATAGAATAACTTTCAATATCTGGCAGTTATATTTTACTGCATGTTAAAATAGTGCATTAACAATTTTAAAAGAAAGTACACTGTAGGTGTACAGGGACACTAGATTTTGCGTGTTGAATTTGAAATTTTAACAGTATAAAACCTTTAAAATAACATTTGTTTGAACATTTCTCTCAATGTCCAAAACCAGGCCAAACAAATGGAAATGATGTACAAGCATTTTTGCTGGCTTCCTGCAACAGCGCTAGTGAAATTACTGATATAACCTCATCTTGTCATTCGCTTGCAACTGAAACTGTTAAATTTTTCTGATTTGACACATACCATTGTGTAATTACGGTAATGCAAAGTGCGCTTTAACAATCAGAGTTAAATGGTTGAATGGAGCTGCACATCAAGCACACACACACAAATGAAAGTGACGCTGGCACTTTTTCTACTTTGACTGCAGTGAGTGAGCCCACCACACGTTACGTGACACACATATAATCAGCTCACATACAGAGCAGCAGTTTGTGGTGCCGCGCATGCGTTTGTCTTTGGTTTGATTTTTCTCAGGTGAGTGAACGGAGTCAGCTTGGGAGTCTGATTAAACTACCACAACTTTGTCATCTCAGTTTGAATTTTTTTTGGTTGCTTAGTAACAACAGCTGCAACAAGATCAAAATAGTCAAGCAGCTTCAATAAAAAAACACCTCAATAGGTTGTCCCTATGTTTTTGATCTATTATTAAATGCTACATCTGAGCTGCCCCAACTAGAGGTCCGACATCTTCCATCCTATTTCTGAAGTCTAGTTCTCTCTCTGATCACTTGATTTACATTATTTTTGAAAGGTTATTTTGGAATTATCACATAACACCGAAATATGTTGCCCAACCCCAACCTGAATGGTTACTGGTAAAGTCCATTTTAACCCAACCCAAACCAGAACGTACGCCAAATGCATTCATCTCGATCAGGTCCCAAACTTTAAATCTGCCAGGACTGCGTTTGTGCATCTGGTCGCCAAAAAATGAGTTGGCTATGAGCTTGTAACCTTGAGGCCACAGATTGTGCCTGCAGCTTTAGAAAAATTGTGCTGAGCGGGATTGAAAAAAAGGCGAACGAGTGTGTTAAACGATTAAAACCTTATGTCTCTGGTGTAAGTCTTCAGTCAGAGTGACAATTTGCTCTGTACTGACCCTCAGCTCCATTCGGCCTCTGATCGGAATGCCGTGCACGGACACAGAATAAAAAAAGCTTATGAAACGTGAGGCATGGAAAACATCGTCACTGCCTGCCCACTTGTTCAAACAGATGCTCTTTCAGTCTCATTAAGTTATAATTACCGTGAAAAAAAAATATCACTCCCACATTTTCCTTTTAAAGTATCATGTCTCTGTTTTCTGTTGTCAGAAAGAGATACAAATATGATCTCATGTACAGTGGATGAAATGCCGCGATTTAATAGGGTACACAGACAATATGCATATGCAGATCATCCGGCTCCACCTTGCCCGTGCGTCTTCTTCTGTTGCACCAACTGTCCTCGTGTCCTCCTTCGTGACATCCAGGAAAACCACAGACATTAACCGTACAAGACGTGAGCTATTTTTGACTTGTGCGATTGCACAGACGAGCACCCTTTCATGGTCATAAAGGCTTATTCCTTCATCTAGTGGCCTAATTAACCTGTAATCATTCTCCCTTGTTTCAGGGCAAAGGATCAAGCATTCCCCATTAAAGCAGACCTCAGTCAGCCACGTCTGCACTTTGGTCCCTTGAATGAATCTTCCTCTGCAGTAATAATGTGTCACAGTCTGAATCATGATGAAAATTATCAGTGAGAGTCGACACAGTCAAAAGTAAGATACTTCAAGGTTGGTGAGTTTTCTACTGCTTAGCCCTTGAGACAAGATCATCAAACTGGAGTTATGTGTGTTGCCTTTTGAATTTCAGTCCCTGCTTTTAAGTTATGTTCACATTACATTACATTTGTCGGAGCATTTAAAGAACAAGGACTCTGAGGCTGTGAGGACCAGATCTGTAACCGATCTGATTTTGTCATGCACATGGTGCATGTGAATTGGATTTTTGTCAATTTGTTATCATAGACTGCAGCAAGTTTAGGGCAGGGTGTCCTTCATCACTAATTAGCTAAATTCATATTCATTCATTCATTATTGTTCTCACAATGTATAGCTCACAATAACTTTTTTGAGTTGGTCCTTTTAACGTCACCACACTCCACCGTTTTTTTCTAACGTAAGTACAATAAAATGGAGAACCATTTTTAGGGCATATACTGTAGCTCCAACAACATTTAACCAATTAAAGTTCCGAGAGACATTTCGTACCATTCTGTTTTTCATTGCTAAGCCATTTTGTCTGTGTGTAAGGAATATAGCTGAAATTTGCTAGTGAATATTCATTTTATTTTATTTTTTAAATAGACCTAATGAACAATATACTAACCTATTACATGTTTTGACTTTTTGGATGGCATACTAACCTATGACTTTTTGGTCAAATTTTGGATGAAATACTATACTATGACTTTTTGGTCAAATTTTGGACGACATACTATTCTATGACTTATTGGTCAAATTTTGGAAGACATAGTATAGTATGATATTTTTGTCAAATTCTGGACCAAAATTTATTTTTCAAAAAAATTGTCACATTCTGAAACGACATACTATAGTATAATGTTTTTGTCACATTTTGGGCAAAACCTTTTTTTTACCGATTTTGGATGACATAGTATAGTATGACTTTTTTGTCAAATTTTGGACAGAAATTTTTTTTTCAAAGAAATGGTCAGATTTTGGACGAAATAGTGTAGTATGACATTGAGGTCGAAGACAGTATTGTATGACGTTTTGTCACATTTTGGGCAAAACATTTTTTTTACCGATTTTGGACGACATAGTATAGTATGACGTTTTGTCACATTTTTGGACCAACAGTTTTTTTTTCAAAAAAATGGTCAGATTTTGGACGAAATAGTGTAGTATGACATTGAGGTCGAAGACATAGTATTGTATGAGGTTTTGTCACATTTTGGGCAAAACATTTTTTTTACCGATTTTGGACGACATAGTATAGTATGCCGTTTTTGTCAAATTTTGGACCAAAATGTATTTTTCAAAAAAATTGTCAAATTTTGAAACGACATACTATATAGCATGACGTTTTTGTCAAATTTTGGACCAAAATTTCATTTTTCAAAAAAATTGTCAGATTTTGGACAAAATAGTGTAGTTTGACATTGAGGTCAACGACATAGTATAGTATGACGTTTTGGTCACATTTTGGACTAAAAAAAAAATCAAAAAAATTGTCAGATTTTGGAAGACATAGTATATAGTATGACGTTTTTGTCAAATTTTGGACAGAAATTTCTTTTTCAAAAAAATGGTCAGATTTTGGACGAAATAGTGTAGTATGACATTGAGGTCGACGACATAGTATAGTATGACGTTTTGTTCACATTTTGGAACTACATAGTATAGTATGACGTATATGTCAAATTTTGGACCAAAATTTATTTTTCAAAAAATGGTCACATTTTGGAACAACATAGTATAGTATGGCGTTTCTGTCAAATTTTGGACCAACAGTTTTTTTTTTTTTAAATGGTCAGATTTTGGACGAAATAGTCTAGCATGACATTGAGGTCGACGACATAGTATAGTATGACGTTTTGTCACATTTTGGGCAAAACATTTTTTTTACAGATTTTGGACGACATAGTATAGTATGGCGTTTTTGTCAAATTTTGGACCAACAGTTTTTTTTCAAACAAATGGTCAGATTTTGGACGAAATAGTCTAGCATTACATTGAGGTCAACGACATAGTATAGTATGACGTTTATCACATTTTGGGCAAAACTCTTTTTTTTTCAGATTTTGGACGACATAGTATAGTATGGCGTTTCTGTCAAATTTTGGACCAACAGTTTTTTTTCAAAAAAATTGTCAGATTTTGGACGAAATAGTCTAGCATTACATTGAGGTCGACGACATAGTATAGTATGACGTTTTGTCACATTTTGGGCAAAACATTTTTTTTACAGATTTTGGACGACAGTATAGTATGGCGTTTCTGTCAAATTTTGGACCAACACTTTTTTTTCAAAAAAATGGTCAGATTTTGGACGAAATAGTGTAGTATGACATTGAGGTCGATGACATAGTATAGTATGATGTTTTGGTCACATTTTGGAACTACATAGTATTGTATAACGTATTTCTCAAATTTTGGACCAAAATTTATTTTTTTTAAAATGGTCACATTTTGGAACAACATAGTATAGTATGGCGTTTTTGTCACATTTTGGGCAAAACTTTTTTTTTTCAGATTTTGGACGACATAGTATAGTATGGCGTTTCTGTCAAATTTTGGACCAACAGTTTTTTTCAAAAAAATTGTCAGATTTTGGATGAAATAGTCTAGCATTACATTGAGGTCGACGACATAGTATAGTATGACGTTTTGTCACATTTTGGGCAAAACATTTTTTTTACAGATTTTGGACGACATAGTATAGTATGGCGTTTCTGTCAAATTTTGGACCAACAGTTTTATTTTCAAAAAAATGGTCAGATTTTGGACGAAATAGTCTAGCATTACATTGAGGTCGACGACATAGTATAGTATGACGTTTTGTCACATTTTGGGCAAAACTTTTTTTTTTCTGATTTTGGACGACATAGTATAGTATGGCGTTTCTGTCAAATTTTGGACCAACAGATTTTTTTTTCAAAAAAATGGTCAGAATTTGGACGAAATAGTTTAGCATTACATTGAGGTCGACGACATAGTATAGTATGACGTTTTGTCACATTTTGGGCAAAACTTTTTTTTTACAGATTTTGGACGACATAGTATAGTATGGCGTTTCTGTCAAATTTTGGACCAACAGTTTTTTTTCAAAAAAATTGTCAGATTTTGGATGAAATAGTCTAGCATTACATTGAGGTCGACGACATAGTATAGTATGACGTTTTGTCACATTTTGGGCAAAACATTTTTTTTACAGATTTTGGACGACATAGTATAGTATGGCGTTTCTGTCAAATTTTGGACCAACAGTTTTTTTTCAAAAAAATGGCCAGATTTTGGACGAAATAGTCTAGCATTACATTGAGGTCGACGACATAGTATAGTATGACGTTTTGTCACATTTTGGGCAAAACATTTTTTTTACAGATTTCGGACGACATAGTATAGTATGGCGTTTCTGTCAAATTTTGGACCAACACTTTTATTTTCAAAAAAATGGTCAGATTTTGGACGAAATAGTGTAGTATGACATTGAGGTCGACGACATAGTATAGTATGGCGTTTCTGTCAAATTTTGGACCAACAGTTTTTTTTTCAAAAAAATGGTCAGATTTTGGACGAAATAGTCTAGCATTACATTGAGGTCGACGACATAGTATAGTATGACGTTTTGTCACATTTTGGGCAAAACATTTTTTTTACAGATTTTGGACGACATAGTATAGTATGGCGTTTCTGTCAAATTTTGGACCAACAGTTTTATTTTCAAAAAAATGGTCAGATTTTGGACGAAATAGTCTAGCATTACATTGAGGTCGACGACATAGTATAGTATGACGTTTTGTCACATTTTGGGCAAAACATTTTTTTTTACAGATTTTGGACGACATAGTATAGTATGGCGTTTCTGTCAAATTTTGGACCAACAGTTTTTTTTCAAAAAAATGGTCAGATTTTGGACGAAATAGTGTAGTATGACATTGAGGTCGATGACATAGTATAGTATGATGTTTTGGTCACATTTTGGAACTACATAGTATAGTATGGCTTTTTGTCAAATTTTGGAACAACAGTTTCTTTTCTGCCCTGACTGGGATTTGAACCCCAGCCCTTCATATAAAAGTCTTAGGACTTTACCACTGAGCTAGAACAGCATTGTCAATGACATTTTGGAAGGAATAGTGTAGTATGACATTAAGGTCGACGACATAGTATAGTATGACGGTTTGGTCACATTTTGGGCAAAACTTTTTTTTTACAGATTTTGGACGACAAAGTATAGTATGGCGTTTCTGTCAAATTTTGGACCAACAGTTTTTTTTCAAAAAAATTGTCAGATTTTGGACGAAATAGTCTAGCATTACATTGAGGTCGACGACATAGTATAGTATGACGTTTTGTCACATTTTGGGCAAAACATTTTTTTTACAGATTTTGGACGACATAGTATAGTATGGCGTTTCTGTCAAATTTTGGACCAACAGTTTTTTTTCAAAAAAATGGCCAGATTTTGGACGAAATAGTCTAGCATTACATTGAGGTCGACGACATAGTATAGTATGACATTTTGTCACATTTTGGGCAAAACATATCTTTTACAGATTTCGGAGGACATAGTATAGTATGGCGTTTCTGTCAAATTTTGGACCAACACTTTTATTTTCAAAAAAATGGTCAGATTTTGGACGAAATAGTCTAGCATTACATTGAGGTCGACGACATAGTATAGTATGACGTTTTGTCACATTTTGGGCAAAACATTTTTTTTACAGATTTTGGACGACATAGTATAGTATGGCGTTTCTGTCAAATTTTGGACCAACAGTTTTTTTTTTTTAAAAATGGTCAGATTTTGGACGAAATAGTCTAGCATTACATTGAGGTCGACGACATAGTATAGTATGACGTTTTGTCACATTTTGGTTAAAACATTTTTTTTACAGATTTTGGACGACATAGTATAGTATGGCGTTTCTGTCAAATTTTGGACCAACAGTTTTTTTTCAAAAAAATGGTCAGATTTTGGACGAAATAGTGTAGTATGACATTGAGGTCGATGACATAGTATAGTATGATGTTTTTGTCACATTTTGGAACTACATAGTATTGTATGACGTATTTCTCAAATTTTGGACCAAAATTTTTTTTTTTTAAAATGGTCACATTTTGGAACAACATAGTATAGTATGGCGTTTTTGTCAAATTTTGGACCAACAGTTTTTTTTCAAAAAAATGGTCAGATTTTGGATGAAATAGTCTAGCATTACATTGAGGTCGACGACATAGTATAGTATGACGTTTTGTCACATTTTGGGCAAAACATTTTTTTTACAGATTTTGGACGACATAGTATAGTATGGCGTTTCTGTCAAATTTTGGACCAACAGTTTTATTTTCAAAAAAATGGTCAGATTTTGGACGAAATAGTCTAGCATTACATTGAGGTCGACGACATAGTATAGTATGACGTTTTGTCACATTTTGGAAGTACATAGTATAGTATGGCTTTTTGTCAAATTTTGGAACAACAGTTTCTTTTCTGCCCTGACTGGGATTTGAACCCCAGCCCTTCATATAAAAGTCTTAGGACTTAACCACTGAGCTAGAACAGCATTGACAATGTAATTTTGGAAGGAATAGTGTAGTATGACATTAAGGTCGACGACATAGTATAGTATGACGGTTTGGTCACATTTTGGGCAAAACTTTTTTTTTACAGATTTTGGACGACATAGTATAGTATGGCGTTTCTGTCAAATTTTGGACCAACAGTTTTTTTTCAAAAAAATTGTCAGATTTTGGACGAAATAGTCTAGCATTACATTGAGGTCGACGACATAGTATAGTATGACGTTTTGTCACATTTTGGGCAAAACATTTTTTTTACAGATTTTGGACGACATAGTATAGTATGGCGTTTCTGTCAAATTTTGGACCAACAGTTTTTTTTCAAAAAAATGGCCAGATTTTGGACGAAATAGTCTAGCATTACATTGAGGTCGACGACATAGTATAGTATGACGTTTTGTCACATTTTGGGCAAAACATTTCTTTTACAGATTTCGGAGGACATAGTATAGTATGGCGTTTCTGTCAAATTTTGGACCAACACTTTTATTTTCAAAAAAATGGTCAGATTTTGGACGAAATAGTCTAGCATTACATTGAGGTCGACGACATAGTATAGTATGACGTTTTGTCACATTTTGGGCAAAACATTTTTTTTACAGATTTTGGACGACATAGTATAGTATGGCGTTTCTGTCAAATTTTGGACCAACAGTTTTTTTTTTTTAAAAATGGTCAGATTTTGGACGAAATAGTCTAGCATTACATTGAGGTCGACGACATAGTATAGTATGACGTTTTGTCACATTTTGGGCAAAACATTTTTTTTACAGATTTTGGACGACATAGTATAGTATGGCGTTTCTGTCAAATTTTGGACCAACAGTTTTTTTTCAAAAAAATGGTCAGATTTTGGACGAAATAGTGTAGTATGACATTGAGGTCGATGACATAGTATAGTATGATGTTTTTGTCACATTTTGGAACTACATAGTATTGTATGACGTATTTCTCAAATTTTGGACCAAAATTTATTTTTTTTAAAATGGTCACATTTTGGAACAACATAGTATAGTATGGCGTTTTTGTCAAATTTTGGACCAACAGTTTTTTTTCAAAAAAATGGTCAGATTTTGGATGAAATAGTCTAGCATTACATTGAGGTGGACGACATAGTATAGTATGACGTTTTGTCACATTTTGGGCAAAACATTTTTTTTACAGATTTTGGACGACATAGTATAGTATGGCGTTTCTGTCAAATTTTGGACCAACAGTTTTATTTTCAAAAAAATGGTCAGATTTTGGACGAAATAGTCTAGCATTACATTGAGGTCGACGACATAGTATAGTATGACGTTTTGTCACATTTTGGGCAAAACTTTTTTTTTTCTGATTTTGGACGACATAGTATAGTACGGCGTTTCTGTCAAATTTTGGACCAACAGTTTTTTTTCAAAAAAATTGTCAGATTTTGGACGAAATAGTCTAGCATTACATTGAGGTCGACGACATAGTATAGTATGACGTTTTGTCACATTTTGGGCAAAACATTTTTTTTACAGATTTTGGACGACATAGTATAGTATGGCGTTTCTGTCAAATTTTGGACCAACAGTTTTTTTTTCAAATAAATGGTCAGATTTTGGACGAAATAGTCTAGCATTACATTGAGGTCGACGACATAGTATGGTATGACGTTTTGTCACATTTTGGGCAAAACATTTTTTTTACAGATTTTGGACGACATAGTATAGTATGGCGTTTCTGTCAAATTTTGGACCAACAGTTTTTTTTTTTTAAAAATGGTCAGATTTTGGACGAAATAGTCTAGCATTACATTGAGGTCGACGACATAGTATAGTATGACGTTTTGTCACATTTTGGGCAAAACTTTTTTTTTACAGATTTTGGACGACATAGTATAGTATGGCGTTTCTGTCAAATTTTGGACCAACAGTTTCTTTTCAAAAAAATGGCCAGATTTTGGACGAAATAGTCTAGCATTACATTGAGGTCGACGACATAGTATAGTATGACGTTTTGTCACATTTTGGGCAAAACATTTTTTTTACAGATTTTGGACGACATAGTATAGTATGGCGTTTCTGTCAAATTTTGGACCAACAGTTTTTTTTCAAAAAAATGGTCAGATTTTGGACGAAATAGTGTAGTATGACATTGAGGTCGATGACATAGTATAGTATGATGTTTTTGTCACATTTTGGAACTACATAGTATTGTATGACGTATTTCTCAAATTTTGGACCAAAATTTATTTTTTTTAAAATGGTCACATTTTGGAACAACATAGTATAGTATGGCGTTTTTGTCAAATTTTGGACCAACAGTTTTATTTTCAAAAAAATGGTCAGATTTTGGACGAAATAGTCTAGCATTACATTGAGGTCGACGACATAGTATAGTATGACGTTTTGTCACATTTTGGGCAAAACTTTTTTTTTTCTGATTTTGGACGACATAGTATAGTACGGCGTTTCTGTCAAATTTTGGACCAACAGTTTTTTTTCAAAAAAATTGTCAGATTTTGGACGAAATAGTCTAGCATTACATTGAGGTCGACGACATAGTATAGTATGACGTTTTGTCACATTTTGGGCAAAACATTTTTTTTACAGATTTTGGACGACATAGTATAGTACGGCGTTTCTGTCAAATTTTGGACCAACATTTTTTTTTCAAAAAAATGGCCAGATTTTGGACGAAATAGTCTAGCATTACATTGAGGTCGACGACATAGTATAGTATGACGTTTTGTCACATTTTGGGCAAAACATTTTTTTTACAGATTTTGGACGACAGAGTATAGTATGGCGTTTCTGTCAAATTTTGGACCAACACTTTTATTTTCAAAAAAATGGTCAGATTTTGGACGAAATAGTCTAGCATTACATTGAGGTCGACGACATAGTATAGTATGACGTTTTGTCACTTTTTGGGCAAAACATTTTTTTTACAGATTTTGGACGACATAGTATAGTATGGCGTTTCTGTCAAATTTTGGACCAACAGTTTTTTTTTCAAAAAAATTGTCAGATTTTGGACGAAATAGTCTAGCATTACATTGAGGTCGACGACATAGTATGGTATGACGTTTTGTCACATTTTGGGCAAAACATTTTTTTTACAGATTTTGGACGACATAGTATAGTATGGCGTTTCTGTCAAATTTTGGACCAACAGTTTCTTTTCAAAAAAATGGCCAGATTTTGGACGAAATAGTCTAGCATTACATTGAGGTCGACGACATAGTATAGTATGACGTTTTGTCACATTTTGGGCAAAACATTTTTTTTACAGATTTTGGACGACATAGTATAGTATGGCGTTTCTGTCAAATTTTGGACCAACAGTTTTTTTTCAAAAAAATGGTCAGATTTTGGACGAAATAGTGTAGTATGACATTGAGGTCGATGACATAGTATAGTATGATGTTTTTGTCACATTTTGGAACTACATAGTATTGTATGACGTATTTCTCAAATTTTGGACCAAAATTTATTTTTTTTAAAATGGTCACATTTTGGAACAACATAGTATAGTATGGCGTTTTTGTCAAATTTTGGACCAACAGTTTTTTTTCAAAAAAATGGTCAGATTTTGGATGAAATAGTCTAGCATTACATTGAGGTCGACGACATAGTATAGTATGACGTTTTGTCACATTTTGGGCAAAACATTTTTTTTAAAGATTTTGGACGACATAGTATAGTATGGCGTTTCTGTCAAATTTTGGACCAACAGTTTTATTTTCAAAAAAATGGTCAGATTTTGGACGAAATAGTCTAGCATTACATTGAGGTCGAAGACATAGTATAGTATGACGTTTTGGCACATTTTGGGCAAAACTTTTTTTTTTCTGATTTTGGACGACATAGTATAGTATGGCGTTTCTGTCAAATTTTGGACCAACAGTTTTTTTTCTGCCCTGACTGGGATTTGAACCCCAGCCCTTCATATAAAAGTCTGAGGACTTAACCACTGAGCTAGAACAGCATTGTCAATGCCATTTTGGAAGGAATAGTGCAGTATGACATTAAGGTCGACGACATAGTATAGTATGACGGTTTGGTCACATTTTGGGCAAAACTTTTTTTTTACAGATTTTGGACGACATAGTATAGTATGGCGTTTCTGTCAAATTTTGGACCAACAGTTTTTTTTCAAAAAAATTGTCAGATTTTGGACGAAATAGTCTAGCATTACATTGAGGTCGACGACATAGTATAGTATGACGTTTTGTCACATTTTGGGCAAAACATTTTTTTTACAGATTTTGGACGACATAGTATAGTATGGCGTTTCTGTCAAATTTTGGACCAACAGTTTTTTTTCAAAAAAATTGTCAGATTTTGGACGAAATAGTCTAGCATTACATTGAGGTCGATGACATAGTATAGTATGATGTTTTGGTCACATTTTGGAACTACATAGTATAGTATGGCTTTTTGTCAAATTTTGGAAGAACAGTTTCTTCTCTGCCCTGACTGGGATTTGAACCCCAGCCCTTCATATAAAAGTCTGAGGACTTAACCACTGAGCTAGAACAGCATAGTCAATGTCATTTTGGAAAGAATAGTGTAGTATGACATTAAGGTCAACGACATAGTATAGTATGACGGTTTGGTCACATTTTGGGCAAAACATTTTTTTTACAGATTTTGGACGACATAGTATAGTATTGCGTTTCTGTCAAATTTTGGACCAACAGTTTTTTTTCAAAAAAATGGTCAGATTTTGGACGAAATAGTATAGTATGGCGTTTCTGTCAAATTTTGGACCAACAGTTTTTTTTCAAAAAAATGGTCAGATTTTGGACGAAATAGTGTAGTATGACATTGAGGTCGATGACATAGTATAGTATGATGTTTTGGTCACATTTTGGAACTACATAGTATTGTGTGACGTATTTCTCAAATTTTGGACCAAAATTTATTTTTTTAAAAATGGTCACATTTTGGAACAACATAGTATAGTATGGCGTTTTTGTCAAATTTTGGACCAACAGTTTTATTTTCAAAAAAATGGTCAGATTTTGGACGAAATAGTCTAGCATTACATTGAGGTCGACGACATAGTATAGTATGACGTTTGTCACATTTTGGGCAAAACTCTTTTTTTTTCAGATTTTGGACGACATAGTATAGTATGGCGTTTCTGTCAAATTTTGGACCAACAGTTTTTTTTCAAAAAAATTGTCAGATTTTGGACGAAATAGTCTAGCATTACATTGAGGTCGACGACATAGTATAGTATGACGTTTTGTCACATTTTGGGCAAAACATTTTTTTTACAGATTTTGGACGACATAGTATAGTATGGCGTTTCTGTCAAATTTTGGACCAACAGTTTTTTTTTCAAAAAAATGGTCAGATTTTGGACAAAATAGTCTAGCATTACATTGAGGTCGACGACATAGTATAGTATGACGTTTTGTCACATTTTGGGCAAAACATTTTTTTTCCAGATTTTGGACGACATAGTATAGTATGGCGTTTCTGTCAAATTTTGGACCAACAGTCTTTTTTCAAAAAAATGGTCAGATTTTGGACGAAATAGTGTAGTATGACATTGAGGTCGATGAAATAGTATAGTATGATGTTTTGGTCACATTTTGGAACTACATAGTATTGTATGACGTATTTCTCAAATTTTGGACCAAAATTTATTTTTTTAAAAAATGGTCACATTTTGGAACAACATAGTATAGTATGGCGTTTTTGTCACATTTTGGGCAAAACTTTTTTTTTTCAGATTTTGGACGACATAGTATAGTATGGCGTTTCTGTCAAATTTTGGACCAACAGTTTTTTTCAAAAAAATGGTCAGATTTTGGATGAAATAGTCTAGCATTACATTGAGGTCGACGACATAGTATAGTATGACGTTTTGTCACATTTTGGGCAAAACATTTTTTTTACAGATTTTGGACGACATAGTATAGTATGGCGTTTCTGTCAAATTTTGGACCAACAGTTTTATTTTCAAAAAAATGGTCAGATTTTGGACGAAATAGTCTAGCATTACATTGAGGTCGACGACATAGTATAGTATGACGTTTTGTCACATTTTGGGAAAAACATTTTTTTTACAGATTTTGGACGACATAGTATAGTATGGCGTTTCTGTCAAATTTTGGACCAACAGTTTTTTTTTTTTAAAAATGGTCAGATTTTGGACGAAATAGTCTAGCATTACATTGAGGTCGACGACATAGTATAGTATGACGTTTTGTCACATTTTGGGCAAAACATTTTTTTTACAGATTTTGGACGACAGTATAGTATGGCGTTTCTGTCAAATTTTGGACCAACAGATTTTTTTTTCAAAAAAATGGTCAGAATTTGGACGAAATAGTTTAGCATTACATTGAGGTCGACGACATAGTATAGTATGACGTTTTGTCACATTTTGGGCAAAACTTTTTTTTTACAGATTTTGGACGACATAGTATAGTATGGCGTTTCTGTCAAATTTTGGACCAACAGTTTCTTTTCAAAAAAATGGCCAGATTTTGGACGAAATAGTCTAGCATTACATTGAGGTCGACGACATAGTATAGTATGACGTTTTGTCACATTTTGGGCAAAACATTTTTTTTCCAGATTTTGGACGACATAGTATAGTATGGCGTTTCTGTCAAATTTTGGACCAACAGTTTTTTTTCAAAAAAATGGTCAGATTTTGGACGAAATAGTGTAGTATGACATTGAGGTCGATGACATAGTATAGTATGATGTTTTTGTCACATTTTGGAACTACATAGTATTGTATGACGTATTTCTCAAATTTTGGACCAAAATTTATTTTTTTTAAAATGGTCACATTTTGGAACAACATAGTATAGTATGGCGTTTTTGTCAAATTTTGGACCAACAGTTTTTTTTCAAAAAAATGGTCAGATTTTGGATGAAATAGTCTAGCATTACATTGAGGTCGACGACATCGTATAGTATGACGTTTTGTCACATTTTGGGCAAAACATTTTTTTTACAGATTTTGGACGACATAGTATAGTATGGCGTTTCTGTCAAATTTTGGACCAACAGTTTTATTTTCAAAAAAATGGTCAGATTTTGGACGAAATAGTCTAGCATTACATTGAAGTCGACGACATAGTATAGTATGACGTTTTGTCACATTTTGGACCAACAGTTTTATTTTCAAAAAAATGGTCAGATTTTGGACGAAATAGTCTAGCATTACATTGAGGTCGACGACATAGTATAGTATGACGTTTTGTCACATTTTGGGCAAAACTTTTTTTTTTCTGATTTTGGACGACATAGTATAGTATGGCGTTTCTGTCAAATTTTGGACCAACAGTTTTTTTTCTGCCTTGACTGGGATTTGAACCCCAGCCCTTCATATAAAAGTCTGAGGACTTAACCACTGAGCTAGAACAGCATTGTCAATGCCATTTTGGAAGGAATAGTGCAGTATGACATTATGGTCGACGACATAGTATAGTATGACGGTTTGGTCACATTTTGGGCAAAACTTTTTTTTTACAGATTTTGGACGACATAGTATAGTATGGCGTTTCTGTCAAATTTTGGACCAACAGTTTTTTTTCAAAAAAATGGTCAGATTTTGGACGAAATAGTGTAGTATGACATTGAGGTCGATGACATAGTATAGTATGATGTTTTGGTCACATTTTGGAACTACATAGTATAGTATGGCTTTTTGTCAAATTTTGGAAGAACAGTTTCTTCTCTGCCCTGACTGGGATTTGAACCCCAGCCCTTCATATAAAAGACTGAGGACTTAACCACTGAGCTAGAACAGCATAGTCAATGTCACTTTGGAAAGAATAGTGTAGTATGACATTAAGGTCAACGACATGGTATAGTATGACGGTTTGGTCACATTTTGGGCAAAACATTTTTTTTACAGATTTTGGACGACATAGTATAGTATGACGTTTTGTCACATTTTGGGCAAAACTTTTTTTTTTCTGATTTTGGACGACATAGTATAGTATGGCGTTTCTGTCAAATTTTGGACCAACAGTTTTTTTTCAAAAAAATGGTCAGATTTTGGACGAAATAGTATAGTATGGCGTTTCTGTCAAATTTTGGACCAACAGTTTTTTTTCAAAAAAATGGTCAGATTTTGGACGAAATAGTGTAGTATGACATTGAGGTCGATGACATAGTATAGTATGATGTTTTGGTCACATTTTGGAACTACATAGTATTGTGTGACGTATTTCTCAAATTTTGGACCAAAATTTATTTTTTTAAAAATGGTCACATTTTGGAACAACATAGTATAGTATGGCGTTTTTGTCAAATTTTGGACCAACAGTTTTATTTTCAAAAAAATGGTCAGATTTTGGATGAAATAGTCTAGCATTACATTGAGGTCGACGACATAGTATAGTATGACGTTTGTCACATTTTGGGCAAAACTCTTTTTTTTTCAGATTTTGGACGACATAGTATAGTATGGCGTTTCTGTCAAATTTTGGACCAACAGTTTTTTTTCAAAAAAATTGTCAGATTTTGGACGAAATAGTCTAGCATTACATTGAGGTCGACGACATAGTATAGTATGACGTTTTGTCACATTTTGGGCAAAACATTTTTTTTACAGATTTTGGACGACATAGTATAGTATGGCGTTTCTGTCAAATTTTGGACCAACAGTTTTTTTTCAAAAAAATGGTCAGATTTTGGACGAAATAGTGTAGTATGACATTGAGGTCGATGAAATAGTATAGTATGATGTTTTGGTCACATTTTGGAACTACATAGTATTGTATGACGTATTTCTCAAATTTTGGACCAAAATTTTTTTTTTTTTAAATGGTCACATTTTGGAACAACATAGTATAGTATGGCGTTTTTGTCACATTTTGGGCAAAACTTTTTTTTTTCAGATTTTGGACGACATAGTATAGTATGGCGTTTCTGTCAAATTTTGGACCAACAGTTTTATTTTCAAAAAAATGGTCAGATTTTGGACGAAATAGTCTAGCATTACATTGAGGTCGACGACATAGTATAGTATGACGTTTTGTCACATTTTGGGCAAAACATTTTTTTTACAGATTTTGGACGACATAGTATAGTATGGCGTTTCTGTCAAATTTTGGACCAACAGTTTTATTTTCAAAAAAATGGTCAGATTTTGGACGAAATAGTCTAGCATTACATTGAGGTCGACGACATAGTATAGTATGACGTTTTGTCACATTTTGGGCAAAACATTTTTTTTACAGATTTTGGACGACATAGTATAGCATGGCGTTTCTGTCAAATTTTGGACCAACAGTTTTTTTTCAAAAAAATGGTCAGATTTTGGACGAAATAGTGTAGTATGACATTGAGGTCGATGACATAGTATAGTATGATGTTTTGGTCACATTTTGGAACTACATAGTATAGTATGGCTTTTTGTCAAATTTTGGAACAACAGTTTCTTTTCTGCCCTGACTGGGATTTGAACCCCAGCCCTTCATATAAAAGTCTGAGGACTTAACCAAAATTTTGGACCAACATTTTTTTTTTTAAAAATGGTCAGATTTTTGATGAAATAGTCTAGCATTACATTGAGGTCGACGACATAGTTTAGTATGACGTTTTGTCACATTTTGGGCAAAACATTTTTTTTACAGATTTCGGACGACATAGTAAATTATGACGTTTTTGTCAAATTTTGGACCAAATTTTTTTTTCAAAAAAAAGGTCAGATTTAGGACGAAATAGTCTAGCATTACACTGAGGTCGACGACATAGTATAGTATGAAGTTTTGTCACATTTTGGGCAAAACATTTTTTTTAACCGATTTTGGACGACATAGTATAGCATGACGTTTTTGTCAAATTTTGGACCAACATTTTTTTTCAAAAAAATTGTCAGATTTTGGACGAAATAATCTAGCATGACACTGAGGTCGACAACATAGTATAGTATGATGTTTTGTCACATTTTGGGCAAAACGTTTTTTTACAGATTTTGGACGACATAGTATAGTATGACGTGTTTGTCAAATTTTGGACCAAGATTTGTTTTAAAAAAAAATGTCATATTTTGGACAAAATAGTGTAGTATGACATTGAGGTCGATGACATGGTATAGTATGATGTTTTGGTCACATTTTGGAACTACATAGTATTGTATGACGTATTTCTCAAATTTTGGACCAAATTTTATTTTTTTTAAAATGGTCACATTTTGGAACAACATAGTATAGTATGGCGTTTTTGTCAAATTTTGGACCAACAGTTTTTTTTCAAAAAAATGGTCAGATTTTGGATGAAATAGTCTAGCATTACATTGAGGTCGACGACATAGTATAGTATGACGTTTTGTCACATTTTGGGCAAAACATTTTTTTTACAGATTTTGGACGACATAGTATAGTATGGCGTTTCTGTCAAATTTTGGACCAACACTTTTATTTTCAAAAAAATGGTCAGATTTTGGACGAAATAGTCTAGCATTACATTGAGGTCGACGACATAGTATAGTATGGCGTTTCTGTCAAATTTTGGACCAACAGTTTTTTTTTCAAAAAAATGGTCAGATTTTGGACGAAATAGTCTAGCATTACATTGAGGTCGACGACATAGTATAGTATGACGTTTTGTCACATTTTGGGCAAAACATTTTTTTTACAGATTTTGGACGACATAGTATAGTATGGCGTTTCTGTCAAATTTTGGACCAACAGTTTTATTTTCAAAAAAATGGTCAGATTTTGGACGAAATAGTCTAGCATTACATTGAGGTCGACGACATAGTATAGTATGACGTTTTGTCACATTTTGGGCAAAACATTTTTTTTACAGATTTTGGACGACATAGTATAGCATGGCGTTTCTGTCAAATTTTGGACCAACAGTTTTTTTTCAAAAAAATGGTCAGATTTTGGACGAAATAGTGTAGTATGACATTGAGGTCGATGACATAGTATAGTATGATGTTTTGGTCACATTTTGGAACTACATAGTATAGTATGGCTTTTTGTCAAATTTTGGAACAACAGTTTCTTTTCTGCCCTGACTGGGATTTGAACCCCAGCCCTTCATATAAAAGTCTGAGGACTTAACCAAAATTTTGGACCAACATTTTTTTTTTTAAAAATGGTCAGATTTTTGATGAAATAGTCTAGCATTACATTGAGGTCGACGACATAGTTTAGTATGACGTTTTGTCACATTTTGGGCAAAACATTTTTTTTACAGATTTCGGACGACATAGTATATTATGACGTTTTTGTCAAATTTTGGACCAAATTTTTTTTTCAAAAAAAAGGTCAGATTTAGGACGAAATAGTCTAGCATTACACTGAGGTCGACGACATAGTATAGTATGAAGTTTTGTCACATTTTGGGCAAAACATTTTTTTTAACCGATTTTGGACGACATAGTATAGCATGACGTTTTTGTCAAATTTTGGACCAACATTTTTTTTCAAAAAAATTGTCAGATTTTGGACGAAATAATCTAGCATGACACTGAGGTCGACAACATAGTATAGTATGATGTTTTGTCACATTTTGGGCAAAACGTTTTTTTACAGATTTTGGACGACATAGTATAGTATGACGTGTTTGTCAAATTTTGGACCAAGATTTGTTTTAAAAAAAAATGTCATATTTTGGACAAATAGTGTAGTATGACATTGAGGTCGATGACATGGTATAGTATGATGTTTTGGTCACATTTTGGAACTACATAGTATTGTATGACGTATTTCTCAAATTTTGGACCAAATTTTATTTTTTTTAAAATGGTCACATTTTGGAACAACATAGTATAGTATGGCGTTTTTGTCAAATTTTGGACCAACAGTTTTTTTTCAAAAAAATGGTCAGATTTTGGATGAAATAGTCTAGCATTACATTGAGGTCGACGACATAGTATAGTATGACGTTTTGTCACATTTTGGGCAAAACATTTTTTTTACAGATTTTGGACGACATAGTATAGTATGGCGTTTCTGTCAAATTTTGGACCAACAGTTTTATTTTCAAAAAAATGGTCAGATTTTGGACGAAATAGTCTAGCATTACATTGAAGTCGACGACATAGTATAGTATGACGTTTTGTCACATTTTGGACCAACAGTTTTATTTTCAAAAAAATGGTCAGATTTTGGACGAAATAGTCTAGCATTACATTGAGGTCGACGACATAGTATAGTATGACGTTTTGTCACATTTTGGGCAAAACTTTTTTTTTTCTGATTTTGGACGACATAGTATAGTATGGCGTTTCTGTCAAATTTTGGACCAACAGTTTTTTTTCTGCCCTGACTGGGATTTGAACCCCAGCCCTTCATATAAAAGTCTGAGGATTTAACCACTGAGCTAGAACAGCATTGTCAATGCCATTTTGGAAGGAATAGTGCAGTATGACATTATGGTCGACGACATAGTATAGTATGACGGTTTGGTCACATTTTGGGCAAAACTTTTTTTTTACAGATTTTGGACGACATAGTATAGTATGGCGTTTCTGTCAAATTTTGGACCAACAGTTTTTTTTCAAAAAAATTGTCAGATTTTGGACGAAATAGTCTAGCATTACATTGAGGTCGACGACATAGTATAGTATGACGTTTTGTCACATTTTGGGCAAAACATTTTTTTTACAGATTTTGGACGACATAGTATAGTATGGCGTTTCTGTCAAATTTTGGACCAACAGTTTTTTTTCAAAAAAATGGTCAGATTTTGGACGAAATAGTGTAGTATGACATTGAGGTCGATGAAATAGTATAGTATGATGTTTTGGTCACATTTTGGAACTACATAGTATTGTATGACGTATTTCTCAAATTTTGGACCAAAATTTTTTTTTTTTAAAATGGTCACATTTTGGAACAACATAGTATAGTATGGCGTTTTTGTCACATTTTGGGCAAAACTTTTTTTTTTCAGATTTTGGACGACATAGTATAGTATGGCGTTTCTGTCAAATTTTGGACCAACAGTTTTATTTTCAAAAAAATGGTCAGATTTTGGACGAAATAGTCTAGCATTACATTGAGGTCGACGACATAGTATAGTATGACGTTTTGTCACATTTTGGGTAAAACTTTTTTTTTTCTGATTTTGGACGACATAGTATAGTATGGCGTTTCTGTCAAATTTTGGACCAACAGTTTTTTTTCAAAAAAATGGCCAGATTTTGGACGAAATAGTCTAGCATTACATTGAGGTCGACGACATAGTATAGTATGACGTTTTGTCACATTTTGGGCAAAACATTTTTTTTACAGATTTTGGACGACATAGTATAGTATGGCGTTTCTGTCAAATTTTGGATCAACAGATTTTTTTTTCAAAAAAATGGTCAGATTTTGGATGAAATAGTCTAGCATTACATTGAGGTCGACGACATAGTATAGTATGACGTTTTGTCACATTTTGGGCAAAACATTTTTTTTACAGATTTTGGACGACATAGTATAGTATGGCGTTTCTGTCAAATTTTGGACCAACAGTTTTTTTTCAAAAAAATGGCCAGATTTTGGACAAAATAGTCTAGCATTACATTGAGGTCGACGACATAGTATAGTATGACGTTTTTGTCACATTTTGGAACTACATAGTATTGTATGACGTATTTCTGAAATTTTGGACCAAAATTTATTTTTTTTAAAATGGTCACATTTTGGAACAACATAGTATAGTATGGCGTTTTTGTCAAATTTTGGACCAACAGTTTTTTTTCAAAAAAATGGTCAGATTTTGGATGAAATAGTCTAGCATTACATTGAGGTCGACGACATAGTATAGTATGACGTTTTGTCACATTTTGGGCAAAACATTTTTTTTACAGATTTTGGACGACATAGTATAGTATGGCGTTTCTGTCAAATTTTGGACCAACAGTTTTATTTTCAAAAAAATGGTCAGATTTTGGACGAAATAGTCTTGCATTACATTGAGGTCGACGACATAGTATAGTATGACGTTTTGTCACATTTTGGGCAAAACTTTTTTTTTTCTGATTTTGGACGACATAGTATAGTATGGCGTTTCTGTCAAATTTTGGACCAACAGTTTTTTTTCTGCCCTGACTGGGATTTGAACCCCAGCCCTTCATATAAAAGTCTGAGGACTTAACCACTGAGCTAGAACAGCATTGTCAATGCCATTTTGGAAGGAATAGTGCAGTATGACATTAAGGTCGACGACATAGTATAGTATGACGGTTTGGTCACATTTTGGGCAAAACATTTTTTTTACAGATTTTGGACGACATAGTATAGTATGGCGTTTCTGTCAAATTTTGGACCAACAGTTTTTTTTCAAAAAAATTGTCAGATTTTGGACAAAATAGTCTAGCATTACATTGAGGTCGACGACATAGTATAGTATGACGTTTTGTCACATTTTGGGCAAAACATTTTTTTTACAGATTTTGGACGACATAGTATAGTATGGCGTTTCTGTCAAATTTTGGACCAACAGTTTTTTTTCAAAAAAATGGTCAGATTTTGGACGAAATAGTGTAGTATGACATTGAGGTCGATGACATAGTATAGTATGATGTTTTGGTCACATTTTGGAACTACATAGTGTAGTATGGCTTTTTGTCAAATTTTGGAAGAACAGTTTCTTCTCTGCCCTGACTGGGATTTGAACCCCAGCCCTTCATATAAAAGACTGAGGACTTAACCACTGAGCTAGAACAGCATAGTCAATGTCATTTTGGAAAGAATAGTGTAGTATGACATTAAGGTCAACGACATGGTATAGTATGACGGTTTGGTCACATTTTGGGCAAAACATTTTTTTTACAGATTTTGGACGACATAGTATAGTATGACGTTTTGTCACATTTTGGGCAAAACTTTTTTTTTTCTGATTTTGGACGACATAGTATAGTATGGCGTTTCTGTCAAATTTTGGACCAACAGTTTTTTTTCAAAAAAATGGTCAGATTTTGGACGAAATAGTATAGTATGGCGTTTCTGTCAAATTTTGGACCAACAGTTTTTTTTCAAAAAAATGGTCAGATTTTGGACGAAATAGTGTAGTATGACATTGAGGTCGATGACATAGTATAGTATGATGTTTTGGTCACATTTTGGAACTACATAGTATTGTGTGACGTATTTCTCAAATTTTGGACCAAAATTTATTTTTTTAAAAATGGTCACATTTTGGAACAACATAGTATAGTATGGCGTTTTTGTCAAATTTTGGACCAACAGTTTTATTTTCAAAAAAATGGTCAGATTTTGGATGAAATAGTCTAGCATTACATTGAGGTCGACGACATAGTATAGTATGACGTTTGTCACATTTTGGGCAAAACTCTTTTTTTTTCAGATTTTGGACGACATAGTATAGTATGACGTTTTGTCACATTTTGGGCAAAACTTTTTTTTTTCTGATTTTGGACGACATAGTATAGTATGACGTTTTGTCACATTTTGGGCAAAACTTTTTTTTTTCTGATTTTGGACGACATAGTATAGTATGGCGTTTCTGTCAAATTTTGGACCAACAGTTTTTTTTCAAAAAAATGGTCAGATTTTGGACGAAATAGTATAGTATGGCGTTTCTGTCAAATTTTGGACCAACAGTTTTTTTTCAAAAAAATGGTCAGATTTTGGACGAAATAGTGTAGTATGACATTGAGGTCGATGACATAGTATAGTATGATGTTTTGGTCACATTTTGGAACTACATAGTATTGTGTGACGTATTTCTCAAATTTTGGACCAAAATTTATTTTTTTAAAAATGGTCACATTTTGGAACAACATAGTATAGTATGGCGTTTTTGTCAAATTTTGGACCAACAGTTTTATTTTCAAAAAAATGGTCAGATTTTGGATGAAATAGTCTAGCATTACATTGAGGTCGACGACATAGTATAGTATGACGTTTGTCACATTTTGGGCAAAACTCTTTTTTTTTCAGATTTTGGACGACATAGTATAGTATGGCGTTTCTGTCAAATTTTGGACCAACAGTTTTTTTTCAAAAAAATTGTCAGATTTTGGACGAAATAGTCTAGCATTACATTGAGGTCGACGACATAGTATAGTATGACGTTTTGTCACATTTTGGGCAAAACATTTTTTTTACAGATTTTGGACGACATAGTATAGTATGGCGTTTCTGTCAAATTTTGGACCAACAGTTTTTTTTTCAAAAAAATGGTCAGATTTTGGACAAAATAGTCCAGCATTACATTGAGGTCGACGACATAGTATAGTATGACGTTTTGTCACATTTTGGGCAAAACATTTTTTTTCCAGATTTTGGACGACATAGTATAGTATGGCGTTTCTGTCAAATTTTGGACCAACAGTTTTTTTTCAAAAAAATGGTCAGATTTTGGACGAAATAGTGTAGTATGACATTGAGGTCGATGAAATAGTATAGTATGATGTTTTGGTCACATTTTGGAACTACATAGTATTGTATGACGTATTTCTCAAATTTTGGACCAAAATTTTTTTTTTTTAAAATGGTCACATTTTGGAACAACATAGTATAGTATGGCGTTTTTGTCACATTTTGGGCAAAACTTTTTTTTTTCAGATTTTGGACGACATAGTATAGTATGGCGTTTCTGTCAAATTTTGGACCAACAGTTTTTTTTCAAAAAAATGGCCAGATTTTGGACGAAATAGTCTAGCATTACATTGAGGTCGACGACATAGTATAGTATGACGTTTTGTCACATTTTGGGCAAAACTTTTTTTTTTCTGATTTTGGACGACATAGTATAGTATGGCGTTTCTGTCAAATTTTGGACCAACAGTTTTTTTTCAAAAAAATGGCCAGATTTTGGACGAAATAGTCTAGCATTACATTGAGGTCGACGACATAGTATAGTATGACGTTTTGTCACATTTTGGGCAAAACATTTTTTTTACAGATTTTGGACGACATAGTATAGTATGGCGTTTCTGTCAAATTTTGGATCAACAGATTTTTTTTTCAAAAAAATGGTCAGATTTTGGATGAAATAGTCTAGCATTACATTGAGGTCGACGACATAGTATAGTATGACGTTTTGTCACATTTTGGGCAAAACATTTTTTTTACAGATTTTGGACGACATAGTATAGTATGGCGTTTCTGTCAAATTTTGGACCAACAGTTTTTTTTCAAAAAAATGGCCAGATTTTGGACGAAATAGTCTAGCATTACATTGAGGTCGACGACATAGTATAGTATGACGTTTTGTCACATTTTGGGCAAAACATTTTTTTTACAGATTTCGGACGACATAGTATAGTATGGCGTTTCTGTCAAATTTTGGACCAACACTTTTATTTTCAAAAAAATGGTCAGATTTTGGACGAAATAGTCTAGCATTACATTGAGGTCGACGACATAGTATAGTATGGCGTTTCTGTCAAATTTTGGACCAACAGTTTTTTTTTCAAAAAAATGGTCAGATTTTGGACGAAATAGTCTAGCATTACATTGAGGTCGACGACATAGTATAGTATGACGTTTTGTCACATTTTGGGCAAAACATTTTTTTTACAGATTTTGGACGACATAGTATAGTATGGCGTTTCTGTCAAATTTTGGACCAACAGTTTTATTTTCAAAAAAATGGTCAGATTTTGGACGAAATAGTCTAGCATTACATTGAGGTCGACGACATAGTATAGTATGACGTTTTGTCACATTTTGGGCAAAACATTTTTTTTACAGATTTTGGACGACATAGTATAGCATGGCGTTTCTGTCAAATTTTGGACCAACAGTTTTTTTTCAAAAAAATGGTCAGATTTTGGACGAAATAGTGTAGTATGACATTGAGGTCGATGACATAGTATAGTATGATGTTTTGGTCACATTTTGGAACTACATAGTATAGTATGGCTTTTTGTCAAATTTTGGAACAACAGTTTCTTTTCTGCCCTGACTGGGATTTGAACCCCAGCCCTTCATATAAAAGTCTGAGGACTTAACCAAAATTTTGGACCAACATTTTTTTTTTTAAAAATGGTCAGATTTTTGATGAAATAGTCTAGCATTACATTGAGGTCGACGACATAGTTTAGTATGACGTTTTGTCACATTTTGGGCAAAACATTTTTTTTACAGATTTCGGACGACATAGTATATTATGACGTTTTTGTCAAATTTTGGACCAAATTTTTTTTTCAAAAAAAAGGTCAGATTTAGGACGAAATAGTCTAGCATTACACTGAGGTCGACGACATAGTATAGTATGAAGTTTTGTCACATTTTGGGCAAAACATTTTTTTTAACCGATTTTGGACGACATAGTATAGCATGACGTTTTTGTCAAATTTTGGACCAACATTTTTTTTCAAAAAAATTGTCAGATTTTGGACGAAATAATCTAGCATGACACTGAGGTCGACAACATAGTATAGTATGATGTTTTGTCACATTTTGGGCAAAACGTTTTTTTACAGATTTTGGACGACATAGTATAGTATGACGTGTTTGTCAAATTTTGGACCAAGATTTGTTTTAAAAAAAAATGTCATATTTTGGACAAAATAGTGTAGTATGACATTGAGGTCGATGACATGGTATAGTATGATGTTTTGGTCACATTTTGGAACTACATAGTATTGTATGACGTATTTCTCAAATTTTGGACCAAATTTTTTTTTTTTTTAAATGGTCACATTTTGGAACAACATAGTATAGTATGGCGTTTTTGTCAAATATTGGACCAACAGTTTCTTCTCTGCCCTGACTGGGATTTGAACCCCAGCCCTTCATATAAAAGTCTGCGGACTTTACCACTGTGCTAGAACAGTATAGTACATCATTATTGTCAGATTTTGGAAAGAATAGTATAGTATATGTATAATAGTATTGTATGATGGTTTGGTCACATTTTGGTCTAAAAATAATTTCAAGAAAATGGTCAGATTTTGGACGAAATAGTCTAGCATTACATTGAGGTCGACGACATAGTATAGTATGACGTTTTGTCACATTTTGGGCAAAACTTTTTTTTTTACAGATTTTTTTTACCGATTTTGGACGACAGCATGACGTTTTTGTCAAATTTTGGAAAAACATTTTTTTTTTCAAAGAAATTGTCAAATTTTGGACGAAATAGTGTAGAATGACATTGAGGTCGATGACATAGTATAGTATGACGTTTTGTCACATTTTGGGTTAAACATTTTTTTTAACGATTTTGGACGACATAGTATAGCATGACGTTTTTATAAAATTTTGGACCAACATTTTTTTTTCAAAGAAATTGTCAAATTCTGGACGAAATAGTGTAGTATGACATTGAGTTCGATGACATAGTATATCATGACGTTCTGGTCACATTTTGGGCTAAAAAAAATTTGTCAAAAAAATTGTCCGATTTTGGACAACATAGTATAGTATGGCGTTTTTGTCAAATTTTGGACCAACAGTTTTTTTTCAAAAAAATGGTCAGATTTTGGATGAAATAGTCTAGCATTACATTGAGGTCGACGACATAGTATAGTATGACGTTTTGTCACATTTTGGGCAAAACATTTTTTTTACAGATTTTGGACGACATAGTATAGTATGGCGTTTCTGTCAAATTTTGGACCAACAGTTTTATTTTCAAAAAAATGGTCAGAATTTGGACGAAATAGTTTAGCATTACATTGAGGTCGACGACATAGTATAGTATGACGTTTTGTCACATTTTGGGCAAAACATTTTTTTTACAGATTTTGGACGACATAGTATAGTATGGCGTTTCTGTCAAATTTTGGACCAACAGTTTTTTTTCTGCCCTGACTGGGATTTGAACCCCAGCCCTTCATATAAAAGTCTGAGGACTTAACCACTGAGCTAGAACAGCATTGTCAATGCCATTTTGGAAGGAATAGTGCAGTATGACATTAAGGTCGACGACATAGTATAGTATGACGGTTTGGTCACATTTTGGGCAAAACATTTTTTTTACAGATTTTGGACGACATAGTATAGTATGGCGTTTCTGTCAAATTTTGGACCAACAGTTTTTTTTCAAAAAAATTGTCAGATTTTGGATGAAATAGTCTAGCATTACATTGAGGTCGACGACATAGTATAGTATGACGTTTTGTCACATTTTGGGCAAAACATTTTTTTTACAGATTTTGGACGACATAGTATAGTATGGCGTTTCTGTCAAATTTTGGACCAACAGTTTTTTTTCAAAAAAATGGCCAGATTTTGGACAAAATAGTCTAGCATTACATTGAGGTCGACGACATAGTATAGTATGACGTTTTTGTCACATTTTGGAACTACATAGTATTGTATGACGTATTTCTGAAATTTTGGACCAAAATTTATTTTTTTTAAAATGGTCACATTTTGGAACAACATAGTATAGTATGGCGTTTTTGTCAAATTTTGGACCAACAGTTTTTTTTCAAAAAAATGGTCAGATTTTGGATGAAATAGTCTAGCATTACATTGAGGTCGACGACATAGTATAGTATGACGTTTTGTCACATTTTGGGCAAAACATTTTTTTTACAGATTTTGGACGACATAGTATAGTATGGCGTTTCTGTCAAATTTTGGACCAACAGTTTTATTTTCAAAAAAATGGTCAGATTTTGGACGAAATAGTCTTGCATTACATTGAGGTCGACGACATAGTATAGTATGACGTTTTGTCACATTTTGGGCAAAACTTTTTTTTTTCTGATTTTGGACGACATAGTATAGTATGGCGTTTCTGTCAAATTTTGGACCAACAGTTTTTTTTCTGCCCTGACTGGGATTTGAACCCCAGCCCTTCATATAAAAGTCTGAGGACTTAACCACTGAGCTAGAACAGCATTGTCAATGCCATTTTGGAAGGAATAGTGCACTATGACATTAAGGTCGACGACATAGTATAGTATGACGGTTTGGTCACATTTTGGGCAAAACATTTTTTTTACAGATTTTGGACGACATAGTATAGTATGGCGTTTCTGTCAAATTTTGGACCAACAGTTTTTTTTCAAAAAAATTGTCAGATTTTGGACAAAATAGTCTAGCATTACATTGAGGTCGACGACATAGTATAGTATGACGTTTTGTCACATTTTGGGCAAAACATTTTTTTTACAGATTTTGGACGACATAGTATAGTATGGCGTTTCTGTCAAATTTTGGACCAACAGTTTTTTTTTTTTAAAAATGGTCAGATTTTGGACGAAATAGTCTAGCATTACATTGAGGTCGACGACATAGTATAGTATGACGGTTTGGTCACATTTTGGGCAAAACATTTTTTTTACAGATTTTGGACGACATAGTATAGTATGGCGTTTCTGTCAAATTTTGGACCAACAGTTTTTTTTCAAAAAAATTGTCAGATTTTGGACAAAATAGTCTAGCATTACATTGAGGTCGACGACATAGTATAGTATGACGTTTTGTCACATTTTGGGCAAAACATTTTTTTTACAGATTTTGGACGACATAGTATAGTATGGCGTTTCTGTCAAATTTTGGACCAACAGTTTTTTTTTTTTAAAAATGGTCAGATTTTGGACGAAATAGTCTAGCATTACATTGAGGTCGACGACATAGTATAGTATGACGTTTTGTCACATTTTGGGCAAAACTTTTTTTTTTACAGATTTTGGACGACATAGTATAGTATGGCGTTTCTGTCAAATTTTGGACCAACAGTTTTTTTTCAAAAAAATGGCCAGATTTTGGACGAAATAGTCTAGCATTACATTGAGGTCGACGACATAGTATAGTATGACGTTTTGTCACATTTTGGGCAAAACATTTTTTTTACAGATTTCGGACGACATAGTATAGTATGGCGTTTCTGTCAAATTTTGGACCAACACTTTTATTTTCAAAAAAATGGTCAGATTTTGGACGAAATAGTCTAGCATTACATTGAGGTCGACGACATAGTATAGTATGGCGTTTCTGTCAAATTTTGGACCAACAGTTTTTTTTTCAAAAAAATGGTCAGATTTTGGACGAAATAGTCTAGCATTACATTGAGGTCGACGACATAGTATAGTATGACGTTTTGTCACATTTTGGGCAAAACATTTTTTTTACAGATTTTGGACGACATAGTATAGTATGGCGTTTCTGTCAAATTTTGGACCAACAGTTTTATTTTCAAAAAAATGGTCAGATTTTGGACGAAATAGTCTAGCATTACATTGAGGTCGACGACATAGTATAGTATGACGTTTTGTCACATTTTGGGCAAAACATTTTTTTTACAGATTTTGGACGACATAGTATAGCATGGCGTTTCTGTCAAATTTTGGACCAACAGTTTTTTTTCAAAAAAATGGTCAGATTTTGGACGAAATAGTGTAGTATGACATTGAGGTCGATGACATAGTATAGTATGATGTTTTGGTCACATTTTGGAACTACATAGTATAGTATGGCTTTTTGTCAAATTTTGGAACAACAGTTTCTTTTCTGCCCTGACTGGGATTTGAACCCCAGCCCTTCATATAAAAGTCTGAGGACTTAACCAAAATTTTGGACCAACATTTTTTTTTTTAAAAATGGTCAGATTTTTGATGAAATAGTCTAGCATTACATTGAGGTCGACGACATAGTTTAGTATGACGTTTTGTCACATTTTGGGCAAAACATTTTTTTTACAGATTTCGGACGACATAGTATAGTATGGCGTTTCTGTCAAATTTTGGACCAACACTTTTATTTTCAAAAAAATGGTCAGATTTTGGACGAAATAGTCTAGCATTACATTGAGGTCGACGACATAGTATAGTATGGCGTTTCTGTCAAATTTTGGACCAACAGTTTTTTTTTCAAAAAAATGGTCAGATTTTGGACGAAATAGTCTAGCATTACATTGAGGTCGACGACATAGTATAGTATGACGTTTTGTCACATTTTGGGCAAAACATTTTTTTTACAGATTTTGGACGACATAGTATAGTATGGCGTTTCTGTCAAATTTTGGACCAACAGTTTTATTTTCAAAAAAATGGTCAGATTTTGGACGAAATAGTCTAGCATTACATTGAGGTCGACGACATAGTATAGTATGACGTTTTGTCACATTTTGGGCAAAACATTTTTTTTACAGATTTTGGACGACATAGTATAGCATGGCGTTTCTGTCAAATTTTGGACCAACAGTTTTTTTTCAAAAAAATGGTCAGATTTTGGACGAAATAGTGTAGTATGACATTGAGGTCGATGACATAGTATAGTATGATGTTTTGGTCACATTTTGGAACTACATAGTATAGTATGGCTTTTTGTCAAATTTTGGAACAACAGTTTCTTTTCTGCCCTGACTGGGATTTGAACCCCAGCCCTTCATATAAAAGTCTGAGGACTTAACCAAAATTTTGGACCAACATTTTTTTTTTTAAAAATGGTCAGATTTTTGATGAAATAGTCTAGCATTACATTGAGGTCGACGACATAGTTTAGTATGACGGTTTGGTCACATTTTGGGCAAAACATTTTTTTTACAGATTTTGGACGACATAGTATAGTATGGCGTTTCTGTCAAATTTTGGACCAACAGTTTTTTTTCAAAAAAATTGTCAGATTTTGGACAAAATAGTCTAGCATTACATTGAGGTCGACGACATAGTATAGTATGACGTTTTGTCACATTTTGGGCAAAACATTTTTTTTACAGATTTTGGACGACATAGTATAGTATGGCGTTTCTGTCAAATTTTGGACCAACAGTTTTTTTTTTTTAAAAATGGTCAGATTTTGGACGAAATAGTCTAGCATTACATTGAGGTCGACGACATAGTATAGTATGACGGTTTGGTCACATTTTGGGCAAAACATTTTTTTTACAGATTTTGGACGACATAGTATAGTATGGCGTTTCTGTCAAATTTTGGACCAACAGTTTTTTTTCAAAAAAATTGTCAGATTTTGGACAAAATAGTCTAGCATTACATTGAGGTCGACGACATAGTATAGTATGACGTTTTGTCACATTTTGGGCAAAACATTTTTTTTACAGATTTTGGACGACATAGTATAGTATGGCGTTTCTGTCAAATTTTGGACCAACAGTTTTTTTTTTTTAAAAATGGTCAGATTTTGGACGAAATAGTCTAGCATTACATTGAGGTCGACGACATAGTATAGTATGACGTTTTGTCACATTTTGGGCAAAACTTTTTTTTTTACAGATTTTGGACGACATAGTATAGTATGGCGTTTCTGTCAAATTTTGGACCAACAGTTTTTTTTCAAAAAAATGGCCAGATTTTGGACGAAATAGTCTAGCATTACATTGAGGTCGACGACATAGTATAGTATGACGTTTTGTCACATTTTGGGCAAAACATTTTTTTTACAGATTTCGGACGACATAGTATAGTATGGCGTTTCTGTCAAATTTTGGACCAACACTTTTATTTTCAAAAAAATGGTCAGATTTTGGACGAAATAGTCTAGCATTACATTGAGGTCGACGACATAGTATAGTATGGCGTTTCTGTCAAATTTTGGACCAACAGTTTTTTTTTCAAAAAAATGGTCAGATTTTGGACGAAATAGTCTAGCATTACATTGAGGTCGACGACATAGTATAGTATGACGTTTTGTCACATTTTGGGCAAAACATTTTTTTTACAGATTTTGGACGACATAGTATAGTATGGCGTTTCTGTCAAATTTTGGACCAACAGTTTTATTTTCAAAAAAATGGTCAGATTTTGGACGAAATAGTCTAGCATTACATTGAGGTCGACGACATAGTATAGTATGACGTTTTGTCACATTTTGGGCAAAACATTTTTTTTACAGATTTTGGACGACATAGTATAGCATGGCGTTTCTGTCAAATTTTGGACCAACAGTTTTTTTTCAAAAAAATGGTCAGATTTTGGACGAAATAGTGTAGTATGACATTGAGGTCGATGACATAGTATAGTATGATGTTTTGGTCACATTTTGGAACTACATAGTATAGTATGGCTTTTTGTCAAATTTTGGAACAACAGTTTCTTTTCTGCCCTGACTGGGATTTGAACCCCAGCCCTTCATATAAAAGTCTGAGGACTTAACCAAAATTTTGGACCAACATTTTTTTTTTTAAAAATGGTCAGATTTTTGATGAAATAGTCTAGCATTACATTGAGGTCGACGACATAGTTTAGTATGACGTTTTGTCACATTTTGGGCAAAACATTTTTTTTACAGATTTCGGACGACATAGTATATTATGACGTTTTTGTCAAATTTTGGACCAAATTTTTTTTTCAAAAAAAAGGTCAGATTTAGGACGAAATAGTCTAGCATTACACTGAGGTCGACGACATAGTATAGTATGAAGTTTTGTCACATTTTGGGCAAAACATTTTTTTTAACCGATTTTGGACGACATAGTATAGCATGACGTTTTTGTCAAATTTTGGACCAACATTTTTTTTCAAAAAAATTGTCAGATTTTGGACGAAATAATCTAGCATGACACTGAGGTCGACAACATAGTATAGTATGATGTTTTGTCACATTTTGGGCAAAACGTTTTTTTACAGATTTTGGACGACATAGTATAGTATGACGTGTTTGTCAAATTTTGGACCAAGATTTGTTTTAAAAAAAAATGTCATATTTTGGACAAAATAGTGTAGTATGACATTGAGGTCGATGACATGGTATAGTATGATGTTTTGGTCACATTTTGGAACTACATAGTATTGTATGACGTATTTCTCAAATTTTGGACCAAATTTTTTTTTTTTTTAAATGGTCACATTTTGGAACAACATAGTATAGTATGGCGTTTTTGTCAAATATTGGACCAACAGTTTCTTCTCTGCCCTGACTGGGATTTGAACCCCAGCCCTTCATATAAAAGTCTGAGGACTTTACCACTGTGCTAGAACAGTATAGTACATCATTATTGTCAGATTTTGGAAAGAATAGTATAGTATATGTATAATAGTATTGTATGATGGTTTGGTCACATTTTGGTCTAAAAATAATTTCAAGAAAATGGTCAGATTTTGGACGAAATAGTCTAGCATTACATTGAGGTCGACGACATAGTATAGTATGACGTTTTGTCACATTTTGGGCAAAACTTTTTTTTTTACAGATTTTTTTTACCGATTTTGGACGACAGCATGACGTTTTTGTCAAATTTTGGAAAAACATTTTTTTTTTCAAAGAAATTGTCAAATTTTGGACGAAATAGTGTAGAATGACATTGAGGTCGATGACATAGTATAGTATGACGTTTTGTCACATTTTGGGTTAAACATTTTTTTTAACGATTTTGGACGACATAGTATAGCATGACGTTTTTATAAAATTTTGGACCAACATTTTTTTTTCAAAGAAATTGTCAAATTCTGGACGAAATAGTGTAGTATGACATTGAGTTCGATGACATAGTATATCATGACGTTCTGGTCACATTTTGGGCTAAAAAAAATTTGTCAAAAAAATTGTCCGATTTTGGAACGACATAGTATAGTATGACGTTTTTGTCAAATTTTGGACAGAAATCTTTTTTCCAAAAAAATTGTCAGATTTTGGACGAATTAGTGTAGTATGATATTGAGGTCGATGACATAGTGTTGTATGAGGTTTTGGTCCCATTTTGGAAATACATAGTATAGTATGACGTATTTGTCAAATTTTGGACCAACAGTTTTTCTCTGCCCTGACTGGGATTTGAACCCCAACCCTTCATACAGAAGTCTGAAGACTTAACCACTGAGCTAGAACAATATAGTACATTGTTGTCAAATTTGGGACCAAGATTTTTTTTTCAAAGAAATGGTCAGATTTTGGACACAATAGTGTAGTATGACATTGAGGTCGATGACATAGTAAAGTATGACGTTTTGTCACATTTTGGGCTAAAAAGATCTTTTCAAAAAAATTGTCCGATTTTGGACGACATAGTATAGCATGACGTTTTTGTAAAATTTTAGACCAACATCTTTTTTTTCAAAAAAATTGTCATATTTTGGACGAAATAGTGAAGTATGACATTGAGGTCGATGACATAGTATAGTATGACGTTTTGGTCACATTCTGGGCTAAAAAAAAATTCTAAAAAATTGTCCGATTTTAGACGACATAGTATAGTATGATGTTTTTCTCAAATTTTGAACCAACATTTTTTTTTTTTTTTTTAAGATTTTGGACGAAATAGTGTAGTATGACATTGAGGTCGATGACATAGTATAGTATGACGTTTTGTCACATTTTGGGCTAAAGCATTTTTTTTACCGATTTTGGACGACATAGTATAGTATGACGTTTTTGTCAAATTTTGGATCAATGTTTTTTTTTTTTTTTTTAAATGGTCTGATTTTGGACGAAATAGTATAGTATGACATTGAGGTTGACGACATAGTATCGTGTGATGTTTTGTCACATTTTGGGCTAAAAAGATGTTTTCAAAAGAATTGTCCGATTTTGGACGACATAGTATAGCATGACGTTTTTGTAAAATTTTGGACCAACATTTTTTTTTCAAAAAAATTGTCATATTTTGGACGAAATAGTGTAGTATGACATTGAGGTCGATGACATAGTATAGTATAACGTTTTGGTCACATTTTGGGCTAAAAAAAAATTCTAAAAAAAAATATTATAGTATGACATTGAGGTTGACGACATAGTATCGTGTGATGTTTTTGTCAAATTTTGGAACGATATAGTATAGTATGACATTTTGGTCACATTTTGGACTAAAAAAAAATTCTAAAAAATTGTCCGAATTTGGACGACATAGTATAGTATGATGTATTTGTCAGATTTTGGACCAACATTTTTTTTTTTTTTAAATTGTCAGATTTTGGACGAAATAGTGTAGTGTACATTGAGGTCAAGGACATAGTATAGTATGACGTTTTGGTCACATGTTGGGCAAAAACATTATTTTCAAAACAATTGTCCCATGTTGGACAAAAAAGTGTAGTATGACATTGAGGTTAACGACATAGTATAGTGTGACGTTTTGGTCACATTTTGGGCTAAAACAAAAATTTCAAAAAAAAATTGCATTTGGACGACTATGCTTTGAGTCTTTGTTCAAACAGCATTGCTAAAACAACAAATCTCATGGTGGCCTAAGACTTTTGCACAATACTGTACTAAACTATGACATTTTTTAAACAATTTCTTTGCTTATTAGACGACTCAACATTAGTCAACAAAAAATGCCTGGTTGCATTTTTGAGGCTTTTTCAAGCCAAGCACATATCTCAGTCGTTGATGATGAAGTTGACAGAGTCATCTCCTCCCTCGGCTGCGCACTTCACAGGATCCAGACCCTGAATTGAGATGCTACTGTTGTCTGCTTTCATGGGGCATCAGTGTCTACACTTCCGCGTAGGTCACCATTTACAAAGCGTAATTTCTTGACTGGCAGCGAAACAACCAATCACATCAGATTATATTTTAGCACATTTTCTGACTGCATCCATAGAAGAATCTATGAACTGACTCGGGTTCTGTCCAATCAGAAACAAGAAGTGTTGTCATTGTGTTTTCTGAAATGTCTTTGTTCTTTCTGAAATGTTGGATTTTGTGAAATGCTGTTGTGTTTTCTGAAATGTCATTGTGTTTTGACCTTCAGGGCCACCGTACTTAGGGTTAAATGGTTAAATGCTCACCAAAAATGCTGTATCCGTCTCCTTAATCCAGTCCATGATCAATCTTCCATCTATCTTTGGTGATACTTGCATTGTCTAATACACATAAAATGACACAGTGACCTGTGCTGACAGTTTGTTTATGGACAGTAATAAAGCATTAATGTCTTCGTCAACCATTTTTTTATGTCCAAAATATGGAGCAGAGCTAAAACAACAGTGTGCGGCAGCTCTTGTTGTGCCTTTAGTCGTTTAGCCAGGAAAAAATTCAGTTAACATCACAAGAAGGTTATTTATCTTGGCTAGATGTTGCCCTGGGCTGGAAACAGCAAAGCACTTAATAGCAAACAAGTGACATCTTTTTTCGAATGATTCAACAGTCATCTAAAAACAGAGCTGACCGGTAGCCTGTGGCGATTGTTAGTGTCTAATGTGACTTATAGCATCGTGTCACTGCACCCGCAGAGGGACAAATATGGACTTAGCATAAATTAACGTCGCCCCAAAGTAACAATGGTGAACTTCTTGAAAAACAAAGCAGGCCAGACAAGGCAAGCTGTGTCCAGGATGAAGCCTGCATGAAGTGCATGGTTTTCATTGTCTGCACTGATCTAAGTGAGTCAATCAATAACAACAACAACAAAAAAACAATACTATACATATATAATATCAAGAAAACAGCCCAGATTTCAATGAAAAACATGAACATTTCTTTCTGCTCTCATATGTATTATGATAAATGAAAAGTGCTGCAGACAATACTCGAATTATATGCCATTTGAATGTTAAATATTATACATTCATATTCATAAATATAACACATATACATGCATATAATATTCATACATATCATATTAATACACATAATTTGCTGAAACGGTGTGTGTGTGCATGTATGCGTGTGCTTTATGTCTGTGCGTGTGACTAACCGTGCTATACTTTATTAATGACTTTCCACTTTCTGTGCATTTTAATACCGTGCGATATCGCAGTGTAGTGAAAAATTCAACAGGATCTTTCTGGCCAGTTGGTCGAGTGCCTGCTGATACAATCTGCCACTGGGACGCAGAGCAACCCATGACCCACTTTATGTTTAAGAACCTCAGCGAGTGGAGTGACCACCACGTCACAAAAAAAACTGTGATCTACAACTCCAAAGGAATACAATTTGCTCTCCTCTTTCACAGAATGTAAAGTACCTCAAACGATTTTAATTGATGTCACAAATGATTTTTTCTTTAAATTTTTCTCCTCTTATTTTAATTATTGTTGAATCGCAATAAAGGAAATGCACATTGCAATACAATATACATTGAGATGCACAAGATTCCTTATTTAGTTGAATTGGGCAGTGGTGCTGCATAATGTATATCACTGTTGACATTGAAACAAACTTAATAATGAGTTAATGAGGCACATAATTAAAGATAAACACAGTAGATTAAAAAAAAACATGGTAACTCAAAAACAAGAAGAGAAATCACTATTAAGAACAGCATTGAAAAGGTGCACATATCACACCTCTGCAAAAACATACCAATTTAAAAAAAACCTGACCTTATTATTCTGAAAATGTGCTGCACAAAAAATGTGGCTCCTTTGGTCAGGTTTCATCATCAAAGATAACTATTACTGCCTCTAAGTCTACATTTCCTTTCTCTTCTTGAAGCTGTAAACATCTCATGTTGACTTAAATCTTAATATAAGGTAGAAGGGCAAACATGTGACCCGATTTCAACACATGTTCTTTAAATAACTCTTTGTCGTGGGAACACACGTTGGTGTCAAGCCCGTGAGGCATTATGCAGTCAGGGGAGTGTGACTTCCAAGTAACCTTTACTTTATTGGGTCATATGCCAACACAACTCCCTCCAATGTAATAATGTTGCATATAGTACAGTGTGTGTGTGTGGAGCAATATTGTTTAGAAAGGGTTAAACCGACACGAAATTCAGTGACGATGGCAAATTGTCATCCACACATTATTCTCGAGAGCACATCTGCTGACAGACAGGTCATGGGTGTAGAAGAGTATTAAATACAATGCAAAGGTTGCTTGCATGAACCCACCAAGTCGCTCCTGAGCAAATGCTCAGTATCTGGCCTACAGTTCATGAAGTCATATTTTTGTTGAAGCTTGTTGAAATCGAAAGGCCCCTCTGTAGAAATAAGAGACCTCCTGTCGCAGCAAGGTGGCCCACAGAGTGAGTTTCAGTGCCACTGAAGAAATTATGCATAGAGGCCTGGAGAGACTGGGTAAAAATATGTCTGTGCCTTTTTTCCAACTTACACTGAAAGAATCGGCAATTCTTTTCTAACTTATATCCTACTGAAATGTTAATGATTATCTTTTATCTCTTTTCCCTCCATATTTGTCTTTGGAGTGAGTTGACCTGTTGGGATGTTTGGATGATTTGAATATTTCTCTGTAGGGGTGAGCAGACAAAGTACATGGTGCTTTTTTTCCCCCTGCAATGCTTAACTGAACCCATGAATCTTAAAGTACAAAATTTATTTTTTTAGCAGATTTTGGAAAATAATCGATGCCTAACTAACTCCTCAGTGGCTGTTTGACCCTTTGTCTGGTGCAAAAATCTTGGGCGATTCCAGTGAGCATGTTCCTTCTTACCACAGAATGCAGACTAAGATTAAAATGCAATGTCCTGAGTCAACATGATGTCTGTAAGTAGACATAGAATAAGAATACAAAAATTGTCTTGCTGCTGCCAGCGTCGCAATACCATTGTATTTGATGAAACGCAAAACTCTGTAATTTCTGTGCACCTGTCTCTTCCAGTATGATCAAATACTGATTTACTCAAATAAATCAGTCCAGAAACATAAAAAACAGAGAGGTCACCATTGCTCTATATTTGTCTGTCTGACTGATGTCGCTTTAATATCTACACATACACTTGTCATTACTTTTTATGTGAGGGTAAGCACCGGAGCCACTGTTGACCCCTGCTGCTGAGGTCGATTGTCCACGCATGCTTTACTGCTCAGAGCTGCCTTTGTAATTTATGTTGGCATTTAACGCGTTGATCATACACAACTTTATTCTCACGGTGATAGGTTGACACCTGCCTGCCCCCAGCCCCGGACACACACAAACGCACACACACACACAACTGGTCTGTCCGAGCCTTTCCATCCATTTGCTTGTGATTTTGGGTAATTCATACTTTTAGATTGGTTACTATACTATTACTGTTATACTGTTACTATATGACACCAAAAGTTAAATATCAAACTATATATATATGTATATATATATACATATATATATATATATATGTGTGTATATATATATATATAAACAACAACAAGAAAACACAAGCCACCCCTCTGTTCATACCGTAAATCTTGAGGATTTGAATGGATAACAAAATATTTATTCCAACACATTCTGACACCTGAGCTGATTTTGTTTTAAGAGATAAGAGCCGTGGGTGCCTTTTTACTAACATTTCCGAATCACGGCGCGGTTTTCACGGTGTTCCTTTCATCTATGTCGAAAAAGTGTTTTTCCATCATTTACCATTAAATCACCGTGCAGTCTGTCGCAAACATAGTTTATGGGATATACAGACAGTGGTTTGTAAGCTTTCTATCAACCACTTTCTGCTGACTGTGGGTGGTGAGCTTTATCATCTCCAAATCTACTGTGCTCAATATATACACTACAGCTACTTATGAGCATATGACAAAAAAAATGCAGACGAATTGATGAAAGTTGCCTATTGTCTATTAGGCAAATCATGCTTTGTTTTCCCTTTTCAGAATTTGACTTTTTTTTATATATAAAGAAACAGCAACACACTGCCTCAAAGTAACAACAACACATGATATAAAACATTACATTGCATTTGACATTCACCCATTCGTATCCACACATTCATGGAGTGCTGCTGTTGTGTTTGTCTAACACTAACACATCCCATTTATACAGTGGCCAGTGCAGCCATCAGGGGCAATTTGTCAGAATCTTGCTCAAGGACACCTGGACATGCAAAGTCACACATACGCCTGGGAATCTAACCATTGATTTCTCCCATTTGTTTTGTATTGTTGATACAAAACGTGGGTCACCTCAAGCTGCTTTAGAATGTGCGATAGAAATAAACTTCACCTCAAATTAACTAACTTCCGAAAAGTTCCCGTTTGAGCCACGGCCATTATGCACATCTTCTCCTCAAACTGATTCATTATTATGACACATTTCACAGTTCACTTGCTGCTGCTGCTACATGATAGTAACAGATGGATAAAAAAGGAATCGTCCACTTTTTTTTTTTGAGCAAAGGAGAAACAATTCATAACTCTGTTATCCCTGTTTCTGAACTCCCCCTTCTCCCGAATTACAACTTTTCAGTTCTTATAGTCTCTTACCTAAATGGCTTTGCATTGACTTTATATATAACTCTTATTTTCTTACTTTTCTCCTTTCACATGATAAAATGCGTTTAACATTTGATTCAGATTTCCCCATCTTCTTCCTTCAGCCAGTATATTGTGTGTTTTAAATGACAAATCACAGTTCCACGCCAAATGCATGACGAGAAAACGTTGCCGCTAGATGTAGCTGAAGTACTCAGGTACCTGCAACGGTGCCCAGGAAACACTCTTCCTCTGATGCTGGCTCGATGCTGCTCCCCACATCTTTGAATTTAGAGCAACACTGCAAAGTCAGAAAGCAAAGGAGCTTTGTTTTCTATTACCTTAGTTGCTCTCAAATAACATTTCATTGTTTTTTTTATGTTCTAATAGCTAAAAAAAAAGAAAAAAAAGGTAAAATATTTCTCTCATAAAAGTGTCAAAGTAAATTTGGATTATAGCCCTTTCAGACAAGTGATTCTGTTTTCTTCTCTGCAATCGTTTCTCTTTAAAAATAACCGATAGACACAAGTTCTAAATGCAGAATAACCAGGGGGACATGGTCTTCCTCCAACATGACTTCCTTCCCTTCCCTGCAGCTCCATCTTTGTCCTATATGTCTGCATTATTCACTCTCCAGCAGATTGTGAAAGGACAGTACGGATGGGGGCTTAGAGGTTAATGCACTGATGATGGCACTTTTTTTCCGCCCCCCTTTCGAATCACCGTCTTCTGCTCTCAAAATATAATAGTTAGCATGAGGGTAAGATAGAGGATGCTGACATTTGACCTGGTTTTGCACAGATCTGTGACCGATAGCTTGGTGCATGATTTTTCTTTTTAACACACTGTATGTAACCTAAAGTGACACTTGCCTCAAGCTCCCTTGGAGGCGCAATGCTATGTTGGTGCTCTGAAACCACATATGACAAGCAGGGAAAAAGGAGCAAGACCTGGAGCCTGCAAGGGTGAGGCTTGTTTGTCAGAGAGCTATCGCATGAAAAGACTGTGGTGGGGGACATGCGAGGAAAAAACAAAAAACAAATTGTCTCAGACTCTTGCTTTTCCTTGGTTTGTTTGACTGCCTCTCTTGTGCTGCATGGCTGCGTCGCCTTTGAGAGGTTTATTCCTTGAGAGTAAATGCACAGCAGTGAAACAATACAGTGAGAAAAGAGGAGAGGACACTGGAAGTGATGTCAGGTCACACAGGCTGCGGCAAAGGCTTTCACTGCTCCTTTCAGTGCACATTCCGCTTGATACGATGAGCAGCTTCTGAATCAATGCTACACCGACAGAAAACCAGATGAAATGGTGCTGAGCCTTCAGTTGCTGCGATTGTGTATCAAGGTGACCGGCTGAGGGTATTTGCTGAATACAATAGCAGTCTATTTTTTTTTTTTGTTGACGTCAAATACTAGAACATACCATGTGGATACTGACCACTCACTTAATATCTGTCCCTCAAACAGTGATAAACCACTCACAGCAGGTTTGAGTTTAAGGCTCTGTAAAGACTCTTTATTTTATTTGAACTGCCTTCACTAATGAAGAAAAAAGAGAGAGTGGATTAAATGTATGTCTGCTCTAAAGTTATCAACTTATTACCACTTCCTATAGTAAGTTTCCCATGTTACCTTCAAGGAGCATGTCTGTGTATGGTTGTAGCTGTTAATAAATAAATACATTTTATTTTTTGACCCTTTTTTTGGTTAATTTTTACGGAATGCCATGTCCACGAAAAATAAAAAATTGTATCAGTAAGTCATAATTACAAGATAGTAGAACGTATCTCATGATGATGAGAAATGATCATTGCATGACACCAACTATTACTGCAATATTTTTCTCAATAAAAGGTATCATAAACATCTCACACTTAGGACAACATAGGACACAGATAGCTGCCGGTAAATGTAAAATTAAGTTCTTGATTGTGCACACGCTCACTAAGTACCTCGTAATTATGAGATATGTTCTCATTTATATTTTTTATTTTTCAAGTGGCTCAAACTTCCATAAATTTAAACATTAATACAAAACATACAAAAAGATGTATTTTCTCCTCTCAGGGGGAAACATAAAAGAAACAAAAAACTAATCAAGAAACTGCTGTCCATCTGTCTGCCATGCCCAAAGTTAGATTCATTTCTCAGAGGCAGATATTAAGCGGTGGCCATTACACAAACCTTTAGGATACCAGGCGTCATCCTTGAGTCCTGCACTTCTGCGTTCTTCTACATTCATTTTAAGAATATCGTTTAAATTAAATGGTGGGGGGGGGAAAAAGATAGAAAGTGGAGCAGTTAAAACAAACAAACGAACAAAAAACACACTCTTCACGACTCAGCTGCGGTGTACAGCCAGACTGACTGCAGTACAAAGGAATTATGATACGAAATCCCATTATGTTTATTGCACCCATTCAACTGAGCTTATAAACTGTCACAGTGAGTTGCAGTGCGCAAGGTGGAAATATGCAGCTTCAGTTCACTGACTCTCAAAATTTTAGACATCAATAAATGATTGTTGGAAACTGATTTGATAAAATGCCATATGGAAGATATTAAAAAAAAATGCACTGTTTTTTTTATTTTTTTTCTTCCGTTGATGCAACACATGAATGAGAGGACGACATGGCTGGTGAAAAATTAATCTGCACATTTTATAGACACAAATGTACAGTAATTACTGCACTTTATCATCATGGGGGGGGCGGGAGGTGTGCTTGTCGAGCAGAGCTGTATCTCTTTGAAACGCCTTCTTATGCAGCGACAAGGCCTACATGGCTTATTGACCTACAAGGACAACACAGTGGTGAGATCCTGATTTTTTTTGCCCATACACTAACCTGTCAGGATCATTTGTCAGGCTCACATCATTAGCCAGCATGTATCATAGACTCTGTGTGTGTGTGTGTGTGTGTGTCTGCATGCATGAAAGTGTGCATGCATCCAGCTGCTTATTATTCACCTTGGCTCTGCATCTTTTCCTCTGGCCTTCCCTTTGTTGTGTAAACTGAAGATTGATGCCGTTTCATGACTTTCTTCTCCCTCACTGGACTTGCCTGTGTGTATGTGTGTGTGTGTGTGTGTGTGTGTGTGTGTGTGTGTGTGTGTGTGTGTGTGTGTGTGTGTGTGTGTGTGTGTGTGTGTGTGTGTGTGTGTGTGTCAGCCTTGGAGATGTCTGAAAGTAAGAGCCCTCTGTCTCAGTGAGTGACGGCACAGAGTGACAAAGAGAAAAAAAGGAGTCCTTTAGCGGTTGTTGTAATGCTCCTTCTCTAACAAGGACTCAGGCAAAGACAGTTCGATAGAATCAAGGGTAAAAGAGTTGAGGCAATAACTTTTTTTTTTTTTAAATTAAATATTTGTTTTTCCAATTCTAATCCACTAATCTTGATGACCACTCAGAGCAGCTTTACACACTTTACAGTTTTGCCATTCACACAGCAGATCTTTATGAAGCACATTTTCCATCACTCATCTTTCATACCCATTCACAAGGACACATCGGCACGTAAGACTACATACGGCATGTGAACAAAAAGCTTTCCACAAATATGGTCACGGCGATTAAAGAGCCTCATCTCGATCGTCATTGTAGTTGGGAACATGCTGCAGAAATAGCACAGGAGAAATATCCTTGGAGTATAAAACCACGGCAGAGTTTGAGGCAAGAAAGTAATTCCTATCTTTATAAGCCGTGCATGTCACAACCAGAGGTAAAGATTTGTTTGAGAAGTTTGTTTGTTTTGCATTAAACCACACGAGAGTAGCGGAAATCATCATTAATATCTGACACCAAATGCTTTGCTGAACAGAAATAGTTGAAGCTGTCACATTAGAGTGGCTCGTGCAACAGATACTGCGTTCAATAATTTAGTATCTACGTGTGATTTGGTGAAAACAAATCCTTTAATAAAGTATAAGTAGCAATACCATTTAAAAAATGCTCTCCTTTCCTATTTAGAAGTCTTTCTGGAGAGTTTAAAATGTATTTAAAGTATCCAAAAACAAATTTATTGTATGCATTTTCATTTTGTGCCATGGTAAATGGATTGTTATTGCTAATTTGTGAGACTTCACATTTTGCCATGACAGTACCTTTATCTGTAGATGTCAAACAAACAAATACAGATAAGTAAAGTACAACTACTTACTGGCTCATTTTACTGTACACTTTGAAGGATGTAAATACATACATCACAGATAACTATATTACAATATTGGTATCATAGCAGCAGGGACAAACCAAATGTCTTTATCACAGCAGGACCTGCACAAACACAAAATGACAGACACATTTCTAAAAATGTAATCCAGTTTTGTAATGTGTGCTGAAATGATATGTACATTATGTTTAAATTACCTGCCACTGCAAATATACAGTAACTGTTGCTCAAGGCAAAGCAGTGTCTTTTGCAAGCTGTTGGCAGCCTCAGAGATTTTCAGCAGCATTAATGGACTGTTAATATGTTGATACGCTCATATCTACAAGGCATTTCGCTGACAGAACAAATAAACATCAAAGACTGTTAGAATCCTCAAATGACAAGGCCTCAGACTAAATATTTTTGCTGTAGTTTTTTCTCACAGCAAATAAAACAAATGAGGTTTTAATGCCGTAAAGGACAAAATGGAATAAATCCAATATTATGCACATTGCAGTTAAACCTCCTCCCATCCGTCTTTCTCTCATCCCGTCTCCACCTTGCTGTTTCCTCTGCGCTATCAGGGAATACAACACATCAGAGTGTCAATGAAGCTTGTCGTGAAAATGTAAATTGGATTTGGGAATTTCGTTTCCTTTTTTTACAAATTATTTGATGTTGCTAAACAATAGTAAATTCTATTGAGATTTAAAGTGAGGAGAACAAATAAACAGGCAAATGAAGCGAGTGCAAAGGGGGTTACACAGCAGTGGGTGCACATCTGGTGTCAGGAGAAGGACATCTTAGCTTCTCCAACCTCATCATGTTTCAACGCCACTCAGTGTGCTCTGACACTCCAGGTAACAAAGAAAATGAAAATTCATCTTAATCTGGAGAATGCTCACTGGCAGCCTCCTCCACTCCCAACCCTGTGGGGGACAATAATTAATCAAGCCAGCGTTAAGTAGGTGGGGTGCAGGGTAATAGATCAATTGACAGGCTGATGATAAGAATCGATGGAAAAGATAACCTTGGCTGAGGTGCAGAGTCTGGGGATAAGGTGGGATGAGAATGTGTGGGGAGAGGAGAGAAGAAAGGGAGATGTGATTATTTGGCTCTGATGACTGACTCCAAAAAGGTGATCGTATCATATTTAAAATAATAAATAAATAAATAAAACCACTTCCCCATTTCCAGGAATGCAGACATCACTGAGAGGCATAGACATAAACTCCAACACATTTACTTAATAGACTGATGGTAATCCCTGCTCAAACAAATAGCAAATAACCTTATGGTTTGCAGGGACAGCATTAGATGACAGAAATAAAAGAGGGAGAGACACTTCAGGCGTCTTTCACAGGGGATATTTTTCTTACTGTTCAACAAACACCCATCCTGCTATTTGCCCAAACTATAGCCAACACAAACATCCTCATCATTGATAAACAGGATGTGTGTTAAAAGAAAATAGAGAAGCTGCCAAATTCCCCGACTCTGTAAATGTACTTTCCTTTGCTCTTATTTGGTCAATATAACACACTTGAAACCAATCTTCAGTTCCTGTTGTGAGAGAGAATAGGAGTGCAGACTAACATTGGCAAACCTGCTCTTAATGATGTGCATCTACTGATCTACAGAAACAAGCAGTATATATACTTTGTTTTTGTGTGTGTGTGTGTGCTGAACTGGTCATTTCTCTTTTAACAAAATTACAAACCAATATTCTTCTGTTTAAACAGAGGTTACACACACACACACACACACACACACACAGTGAAAACAGTAAAATCAATGTTATCACAAAAGTGTGATTTTGTTTCTCAGTAGGAGTGCTCTTTATTTACTGCACTGAGAAGTGAAACTGTGAAAGAGAAATAGAGTTGAAATGAATGCGAATGCTATTGACAACGTCCTCTCCCCAGACTCTTGGCTACTTGGCCAACCTCGCAGTAAACGAAGTATGATTAAGGCGTACAGAATCTCAATCAAACCCCTGGAGAATGACAGAATTAAACCTGTGCTTGGTCTGTGGCCATGGAGTTTTTAATAACACACATTCTATGATGTAGTATACCATTATCATCATCTTCTTGTCCTTCTTCATAATGAACTTTAATTTTAAAACAGGAGAGGAGGTCCATTGAGGGACGCTCTCTTATGCAAGGTCACCCCGGAAAATGGCTTGTGAAATAAGGAAAATTATAAAAACAGAAAATAAATGCATGATACAGAAGACATTTAAAGGGCAGTTTTACCCATTATCTTTCTCTGCTTGTTGAAAGAGCAGTGTTGGGCTTTTATTTTCTTTGAAGGAAGTGACTTTGGCATTGACTTTTTTGTCAATTTTATTTAGTTTTTTTTCCAATCCCAACTTCCTCTGTTGTTGTGGGAATAAGATATGTATCAGATCCACTGTCTGATGATCGAAAATAGTAATAATCCGTATATTTTTTTGGGTGAAGTGGCCCTTTAAAGGTCCCATATTATATTTAATCATGTTAATCCTTATATTTGGGATAAAACATGCAATGTTGACTTCCACACTCACTGGGACGTCACAAGACGCTAAATTCCTGGAATTGTTGTCTCGTGGAGCTCTGCTTTGTCCGTAAAAAACACGCGAGAGTGCTGGCGAGGGCAACAGCATCCAAAAACCCTGAAGTCCGTGAAAAGTTCTATTCTTGGCTCCACAGTGCAGCACAGAGTTCTACACAAACTTCCAGCCTCAGAGGATTTATCTGTCCAGTGGATACATGTTATGATGGCAATGTGCCTGCTAGAGCCTGCAAATGATCACTTTTCCAAAATGCTAACTGCTGTTAGCTCCCAGTAGCCTCTGTGGCTGATGTCATTTCCTGTCCCTTACGTTTCATTTACTTACATACTTTTTTTTTTTTTTTTTTTTTAATTAAAAATGAGATACTACTAAACAGAGCGTTCTGAGCAGGAATGTTTTGGCAGGGTGATTGAACTGCTGTGGTGCTTCATCCTTATATTATTTTGTGTCACAGACATGTTCATTAGGACACCAGGGAACTAGTTTAACTTGGAGAAATAGGGTATAATATGAGACCTTTAAACACAAAACACCAAGCAGACAGAAAACAGTCAAATAAGCCATTACCAGTGGTAGAGAAAAAAAAAAAAGGTTTTATTTCTGTGTTTAAATTGATTTTTCACCAGTGGGAATGTTGTTCAAATGGCATTCACTCCTGGGTTAAACAACTCTGCAATGCACACAGATGTTATTTATCAGCTTTGGCTCCAATCGGTATCAGTGGGTAAACATGATTCAATTCGTTTTTTGTCAGAGAGGCACCATTTTCGGCCCAACACTGGTATGCACATTCATCTTTCAGACATAAGCATAGCCTTGCTTTTTTAAATTTTGGACAATGGTCAATATCATTTATGGCATTATTTGAACCATTGGAACAAGAGACTGAAATAAATGATACAACACAGTAATCACCATAACAGTATCACAGAGCTGTTGTCCACACCTCTTACGTTTGCTTGTATCACACAAATAAATGCATGTTAGTCAGTGCTTTACAGTTTCTCAGGAAAATACACGACTCGCATCACTTTGAGTTATCAGTTATCTGGAGAATCACAGAGCAACTCGTCAACCTGGCTGAGAAGTACTTCCATGTTTCACCCCAACTGCTGAGCCATCTACCTGCTGCTATTATCTTCATATGTATTGTACAGACATGAAAGTGGTGTCAATCTCCTGATTCAACCTCAATGGAAGTGTTTTTTTTACAAAAGGTCAAACATTTTCCTTTAACTATCACACGGAGACAGAGCTGTTAGAGGAGGCGGAAAATGTCTTCACTGACAGTAGCCTGTATAAAGCAGAATGGAGAGGAGGCCACAATCTTTTATTGGTTAATTTACTTACTTTTCATTTACCTATTTGACTGCAAATCAGTGTTGCCTTCTGCTTAAGTGGATTAATGAGGCGCAAATGACTTCTCGAGAGATGAGATGGACCTCTGGAGATAATTCATTGTGGTAGCTAAAGTCTAGGTTCCAACTTCAGTAAGTAGTAACAACAGTAAATATTGTGTGGATTGTGTACACCGTAAACTTCTGATGAATTGGCAGAGAGAGCTGAGGTTTCTCATTTATTATGTATGTCTGCCACCATGGCGCCCTACCTTTCTATCGATAACCGCCCGCAGGCTAAATAAATTAACATATCTGTTCATGGTCTACACGTACTGTACACAAGCAATGGTCAGCACTAGCCAATCACCTCTGGGACCACCAGTGATTGAATAATGCTGAGAAGGGTCATGCTGGCGGCTCACCGGAAAGAAAAACTGTGGTAAATGTTTTGAGGTGTGCAAGGAGGACCTAATGTTTCTGGGCTGTGGGAGAGAGCCCTCACACACACACACACACACACACACACACACACACACACACACACACACACACACACACACACACACACACACACACACACACACACACACACACACACACACACGGAGAACCTTAGAAAGGCATTGAGCCGAACAGGGATTACAACACGTGACCTTCTTGCTGTCACATGTTTGGCAACAACGCTAGGCACAGCTCCACCACGTGGTCACAGAGGGGCCTGTCAAGGAAAGTGTTGTAGGTTAATAACAACTAAATAAAGCAGATCCGCTGAAACTATTCTTTATTAGAGTTGACACCTGAACCCCCCCTGCCCCAGCACCAGCTCGACTCCAGCACGGCAGATGGATCTGAGCAGATGCCCTCCCCTGTAGCCTGCCCTCTGTTCACCTATCACTGGTGAACAGGGCCTATTTCCACCCGGATGAAAGTGATGGGAATCATGTGTTTCAGCTTCACACGTGGCTTTAAAGCCATCCAACCCCCTCTGGCTGGGACACCAGCTGTGGAGGTGTTTCTGACCCGTTCGTGCTAAATACTGATCATATGCGTGAGTGCATATAAAACTGAATTACAAACGTAATTAAATTCATGTGTATATAATATGATTTCTGTATTCACATGTCAAAGTATGAAATAGTCTATGTGGAATTTTACATTGTATAATTGGAGTAAGTCAATATAGGCTACACCAGCATAATCTCTTCTTTAGTCTAACTGCTAATCTAGCATGAACTGCTTCTAACACAACATAATGCATGTGAATATAATAAAAGCTAAGGATGATAAGTCTGGGAAATCTAGCATTTACAGACTAAACTTTGACAAAAGGCAGCCAACATATCTCAACCCGTCCTATGAGCCAACTTTGTCAAGGCTCTGACCCCCAGAACATTGAATGACGCTGTCTGTGATGAAACCGGTAATTGTGGCTGCACTCACATACGCCATCTTATCTGAGACGCGATCGTTCAATTCTGACTATTGTGCGTGAAGGTCGGCAGCTGGTAAAGACGCAAACAGAGGGACGGGGGTCATTTCTTGAGGTATAATTGAAATGATTGGTGGTGTTTATAACAGTATTGACAGTATTGGGATGGCTCCTCAAGCTTTTTTCTGTATTTAGTGATATCTATCCAGACATAGAGAGGATGTTAGCAAGTAAGATTTAAAAAGATTCACACTCCTGTGATAATGGAACTACTGTAACATATAAATATATATATATATATATATATATTTATATATATATATATATATATATATATATATATATATATTCCTCTCTGGTATCACTGTTATGTGCAGCATCTTTATGAGTTGATCTACATTTGGTGGTGTGGTGGTAATGCAGTTATTTTATGAATCACGTAACTTTGACTAGAGGATCTCTTAAAACGAGCTTGCCCTTATATTCACCTTGACAGGCAAACAAAGAGAAATGAGAAATCCTCTCATCCCTCATAATCTGCTCTATCCCATGTCACTTTAAAGCCATAAATTCACTCCATTCAACTTCACTTCAGTAACTGCGCTTGTGGATCAAAGAAATGAACATTTCTTCTTCGCTTCAACTACAATGCATCATTTTTTGGAGCTTCCTCTTTATCCTGACAATTAGTGTGAAGGCAACACTAAACCCTCCAAATTAAAGTTTGCCTTGCAAACAGTGCACATTCATCAACAAAGCTTGCTGAAAACATGCTGCGCTTTCAAGAGTGAATAATGCCAAAGCAATGACGCTGTAAGTGGATTTTCTGCCTGCTCCCCTGCATGGCACTCACATCAGACAACCCATTTCAAGTGTTTAGACTTAGAAACATTAATCCCTGTAATTTCAGGTCTGGTGTGGCTTCTCTGTCAGGTACATTAGGGCTGCATTGGAGAAGCAGTAAAACAGCGAGAAAGCCCCAGTGTTGTCCGCCAGTAATTAAAATGCCATGTGTTCATCCTTACAAGGTACAAAGAAAAAAACATGTTAAATGAAGGCCTGTCACACTTTAATTGTCTCCACTGAAAAAAAAAAAAAACTGCTGAAAAAGTGGCAGAGACAGAATGATGGGAAAGAACGGGAAATGAAGAGACATGGGGAGGATTTGTGTTACAACGGCACAAATGTGGTGGGTTAAAGAAGTGAGAGCGGGGTGAGAATTACTGTGATTCCTTCATTGTATCAATCCCTTTGAAATGGATCTGTACGCCCCAGTTTATTTACACAATAACCTCCACCAGGGGTAGGCGGAGTAGGTCCCATTTGTTTAGTTTAAGTTTGTTTTTCTGTCAAACACAACTTAATTGAATTTAGAAGAAAACGAACAAAGAAAGGTTTGTTGAATTGTTGATGTTGGGTCCAGATGTGTAGAATTTACTTATTTATTTTGGAATTAAGGATTCCATGGGTATTTTTTGAAATATATCTGTATGAGATACTGCATAACTTGAATTTGAAATCCATCACGTTTCCCTTTATTATTACTTGATGTTTTGTTTTAGTTTTTTTATAAAGGTGCATATAATTTTAAACCTTTTTAATCTTGGATGTCAGTTATAGTAGCATACTGTATTCAGCTATGGTGAAAGTAAATCTCTCACTATGGTATACACGTTTCAAAGTGTCATAGTTCAGAACATGTCTTTTTCCTTTATGACTGTAGATCACAATTATTTTTTTATCATCATTTTCATTTTTGACAATAGTAAAAGTCAAAAGATTTTAAGAACCTCTTTGTGAACAGGCATTGCATTAGTCCTCTCTAATAACAATTACTTGACATAGGTTCTGCAAAAATCAATGACAACATTGTCAGTTTCAAGCTGTCAGGGTTGACTGTGCACTTGACATCTACAGAGATTGAGCAAAATATCACAGAATATGACCATCTGAATCTAATAGAACTATATAATTCCCCCCCTTTGCTTTTCATGAGTATGGATGGAAACAGCCAGAGTGGACATAATTCCACACCTGTAGAAATTCGACATCTTCAACGTTGAAACTTGAACTTCCCCTCGTCCTACTCTGACACACACTTACACATTGCAATACAAGCATGTGAAATAAACAAGATATGAAATTGAGTTTGATTCTGTACCTGATATAAATTAATCACTAAACTAGCTGTATCGGTTACCTTTAGGTCCCCATCGATCCGTCTTCTTTGCTCCCTTTAACTGCATTTTATGGCGGTGATCCAACTCTGGCGTCTCTAAGGATCTTCTGGTATTTCTCCAGTTTGCTTGTACCTGACAATGTTGGCATGCTGGGACACTAGCTGGCATGGATTACTAGCCAGTGGGCCCCTGGGCACAGAGTGAAAAAGGGCCCCTGCCTCCAATGGCTGGATTCGGAGTCACAGGCACAGCTGCAATTAGAATAACTAAGTCCACACTTGTACTCGACAAACACCTTGCATTTCGATCAATAGACTTTGTAGATGTTATGCTTTGAGCTAAATGCTAATGCCAGATTACCAATATGCTGATGTTTAATGTGTAGCCAAGTGGCAAGTGTTTGGGGGAAAGAGCTTAGTTTACCTTGTAACTGGTTGTTCACACCAAACTTGGATACAATCTGTTCATGTGTGAATGGCACCACTGTACTGTCAGTATGGAACTTCTGGTTTCAGGTTCATGCCACACAAAAACTCAGAGGGTTGTGGTTTTGTTGGAGGAGACAAAGAATAGTGAGGGGAGAGTGCAATAGAACAATTGTATAAACTTTGTGGGTGCCTATATATAGCCTGAACATAGTTAAGAAAGTACTTTAGTGCATGAAAGTGGTGGGAATCAATGATGATTGAACAAAATGAGCACAAGCTGATGTGTGCAGTCTCTCTCCAACCCATCAGTTTGTATAAAAGCTGTCCAAGGACAAAATAATAATTTCCATAGCCAAGTATCTTTAAGGAAATGATCAACATTACTGAAATTCTTCAATTATTCCTCATTAATTCACAAAAGAAATGTCCCCAGCGACAGCACAAAGAAAACGCGTTGCATGTTCTCTCACTTATTTGCTTCTCCTTGAAGATGTGTATGATTTCCTGTCACTTATTTCACAAATAATGCTGTTGATGATTACTTAAAACACACATTAACCTCGACTCAAAACAAATCGGAAGGTCCTCTGACATAACAGATGCAACCATTATACAACAATATACTTTGCCCTTTTGAAATGTGTTTATTGGCTGGAAAGAGAAATATGTAAAAGCTGAATGCCTGGCCTTTTATAACTGAAAGATAGATTATAATAAAGGTTCTACAAGATTGACGTAATATGATGTCCTCATGATAGCCATAGAGCTACTGAACCTGGACAAGGTTTTTAAATCTATTATATATAATTTTATATAGGATGAGTAAAACATTTATAACTGTGTTTATAAACTAAATACTAATTCAGTATCCATGCGTTATAAATGATGAATTCAATATTTATCAATGCTTAACTACGGCTAATAGTGTGTACGTATTATAAAGTGTTACCCAAAACTGCCACTAGGGTGCCCTAAGCTTGGATATGATGGAGAAATGGTAAAAGTGCATGTATATTCAAAAGGTAAACTGAGAAACTACCAAACCAGATGTTGCTTGCGCACAGTATGTATGGATCTCTCAATCGCGCAATCGTGGACATTGTTGTCAAATGGCATTGAGAAATTGTGATCAATAAGTGACAGGTATACACACAGAAACACAAAGATAACACACTAGCTTACTAGTACACTCTTAGAAATAAGGGTTCCAAATGGGTCCTTCTACAATGGCTGAGGTTCTACCTGGAACCATTTTTATGGATGGAAAGGAAACGTTTAGCTAATGGAAGAACACTATGCAACAAAATTTAAAACACTAAGATACAAAATAGTACAAAAAAGTATTGTCAATTTAGATATTATACCATTAACATTTAGAAAGGCAGTATGAATGTTAAAGTTTAAGAAACAAAAACTGGATCAGGACTATCAGGACTTACCTTACTTGGTGTACGAGCAGTCAGTTACAGACCAGTTGTAGAGAGACACCAAGACCTATGATGATTCAGAATCTCCTTTTTTTTCACTGCAAAATCTGTTTCCATGAAGTGTGCCTTGGGAAGCAGGCTGGAGAAAACAATGTTGCCAATTGTCTTCCTCTTGCTCATCCCACGTGAGTGCATTCATTCTTCAGGCCAGACTGCAGGCGGCTCTTCTCTGCCGGTCGCCCCTGGGCTTAAACCCGCTGGAGCCCACAAGTCCACATCCTTACAGCACACCTGATTCCTCTTCATGCCCCTGAAGACCAGAGCCCTCCATTTGTCATCTGTAAACATGCAATGTTGCTGTACGCTTCTCATGAAAGCAGAGCTGGTAGAACTGGAGAAACCAAGCGGAACAATGAATAGCACATTCTATAGCATATTTGTGTACAACAATCAGACAAGTTTCATGGGAAGCAAACACTAGTTTTCTCCAAGTTCTCCAGTTTCCTCCCACAGCCTAAAAACATGCAATATGGAGACCGTAGGTGTGAATGTGAGCGTGATGGACTGGCGAACTGTCCAGGGTGTGTACACCGTCTATGTCAGCTGAGATTGGCACAGGGACCCTCATGTGGTGGAGGATAAAGCAGTAGAAGATGGATGATTGTGCTCAACAATTCCATGCCCTCTGTGTGTTTTTCTTTATAACCCATCATGTAGCAAGAAGAGGTGGAGTGATTTTAATGACACAACTTTAAACAGAGCCATTATAAATCCATTGGCCACAGCATGTTACAAACCCCTCGTGGAATTACAGCCAATGAAGTCTAAAAACACATTTTGAATACATGCTCAATGGGAATGGAGATGAATGACCTGTCTGATGCTTTGGCAAGGTGACGCGGAGAAGGTGGGGGGGTAGGAGGAGGAGGAGGAGGCTGGGAGGCAGGATAGGATGCAAAAGTGAGAGACAGATCCTGATGAAATTACAAGATTGATTGATTGATCTCTGTGGATGCATGTTGCAGTTAAAACTGATGCATCTAGATTAGTGTCAGAGAAGCCGCTGAAGGACAACGGAAGCCATCACCGGGAGACATGACCTTCTCAGCATATGAAACTCCCCAGTGGAACAGACCATGCTTTGTGGCAACAAACCAAGAGCTGAGGAAAATTTCCCACTGCCAGAAGAGGAAGAAAAAAAAAGGACAATACGAGGCAGGGAAGAAGTTGCAGATGTTCGCAATTCATGTTCATTAACACGGCTTTCCATTATGTAGTGGAAATGAACGGTTACAACACAAAGTGGTAATACAGAGAGGAAGTCGGATGGTGTGGTACAGGCTGTGCAGTAACATGTCCACACCCACACACACACACACACATACAGCTCAAATTATCTCAGGCTTTCCAGGAGCTGTTAAACTGACACCCATTTTGGTGATTTCTTATTTGTTGGCACAATAGATGCATCGCAATGCATGGTGAAAAAAGTGTGAAAACAATGTTAGGAGTTGTCATAATATTCCACTAAATCTGCACTTGCAGTGGCTTTTCCTATACTATACTATACTATTACCCACTGCGACTACGTACCAGATATAATGGGAAGTCATTAGAAATAAATTATTTTTGATAAGGTATCGCCACTGGTTCCTACAGTTGAAGCTGCTTGAATGTCTCTCTGTCTCTCTGTGATTGACAATTAAATGCTGATTTCACAAATTCATTTCCATTTTAACACAATAGTCTAATGCCTACATCAACTATAAATGGTTTTGTTTTCAGTTCTCAGTCCTGTACATATATTAATTTTGTGTTTAAAGTTAGAGTGGTGTAAATTGCATGGTCTAAACTGTGTGGGGCAAGTGCATTATTTACATGACACGCACTGTTGACGCAAAATGAGGCACACGGCAGATGTGTTTTGGGCGTGAGGTCATTCACTTTCAAAGCCAGGTGTATTTGTTGCTGTTTAAATGGCCAATATACAGGAAACTGGACAAGCAATTCTGTGCTAATGAGACGGATAACAAAAGATCTGAGCTGAAAATCAGTGTTTAAAAAGAAAGCTTTAAGGAACATTAAATAAATGTACAAAAGGCAGGTTTGAAGTTAAGAACAAGTGGCTGCAGTTTCTCTGGTATTTGCAGTTTCTCTTGTAATATCTGGTATTACAAGCCATAAAACTGTGAGATAACCTTCACAATGTATCTATTTAATTTCAATATGAATCACATTCTTAATAAACACTGTACACATGGACCTATTACGTTTGCAGGTTCAATTTTAGTTTTGATTGTTCTTCCAGTTTGAAAAATAAAACGTTTTTTAAGAATTAAATAAATAAATACTTCTTCTTTGTCTTTTGAATCGGACTGTGGCGGCTCAGGAGGTAGAGCGATCCTTGAGCAAAGGAATTCACCCCAATTATATACCAGTAGTCAGTGTGCACAAAACCATTATTGTGAGAACTTCAAAGAGCATGTTGAGCATAAACACTGAGTTATGGGGTTAGTGGGGCCAGGTACTCAAGTGAAACAAATACAGCATCCCTTTCATAATAGTTGATTGAAAATAATAACATTAAAGTGGCACATTTTGCACTTGCTTACCAATTAATTGTGTTATAGGGGTCTGCCTTCTCCCATGTATCTTCATAATCTGAGTGCATCGTTTCTGTAGATCTCACTGAACATGAATCGGTTCTGGACCCTGACATTTCTGATTTATCTGTGACATCACAGTCTGGCAATGCAACAACTACCTCATTCTTACTGGTAGACTGCCTGTTGAACACAAACAGTGCAATATGATGGTTATTTGGTTATAAAAACGTATTACATTACTAGACATTTGCTTTCTATTTTTTCTTTGCTTTGCTTTCTATTTGCCAATATATTAAAAACATCACTACGTAAATGGACCTGACTTATATAAGGTTAGGGTTTGAAAAAGCCCTACTTATATTCAGCTAAAGTCACCAAACGTCTTTGTGTAGTTAAGATAAAATATGGACCCAGAACAGATTATTTATATATATATATATTATTTTTTTTTTAATTGCAGTTTAACTTTCAAATCTGAGCTTGTAAAGGCCTGGAAAGTTGTCCTTTAACAGGATTCTGCTCTGGATTGACCTTTCTTCATCGTCTCTGACAATAGATGGTCAATGATAGATGACAATAAACAGAGTAAAAATGCATAAATACATAAATAAATAAGTGATTAAATCAATAACAGCCCTGAGAGGTTGAATGAATCCATACAAATGATCATTGATTTTATTGTAAACCATGGTTAATAGCATTATCCTACACTGAGGAAAAAAAGGAGAATTAAGAGCATACGCATGGGCCTTATAATATAACTAATATACAGCATAAGCTGATGTAGCCATTTACTAAATTCTCCCACTGACCATACAGACCCTCACTGACTCACTGGGCAGAATCCATCAAAGATGAAGGAAACCTGAGTTCACAGGCATTTGTGAATTCTGCTTTGGATTTCACATTCATCATTCACAAGCTTACTTGTGCCATTATACTTTCATTGACATCGTTTCACAAGTATCGCTGTAGAACAGTCAAAATAACTTCTGGTTCCAAAATAATGTATTCATGAATTAATTAACGCATTTGCTTGACTAATGTCAATCACACTTGAGTCCCGTGGTTCTGTGTGCCCAGGAGAGAATAGTTGATTCGTGAGACTTGGAGACAATGTGCTGATTTGGTACTTTGTGAAGGCTTTTCATTGCCTCATAATGAAATCCATGGCCACTCATCTTCTCCACACTGTACCCCTGCCGCCAGTGGCCTTATATAATTTGAAGTGCCAATTAGTTTCAATAGAAATGGTAAAAGCCACAAATGCAACAGGACTAAGTGTGAGCCGGGGTATTATAGCATCGCGCTGATGTATAATATGATAATCTCTAGTATTCTTATTGCTGAGTATTAGTACTCATCCAATTTCAATTTTTTATGAGCAAGAGAATATTATCAAACATCTTTTACAACCTGCATTTCAATATCTCCTTTAAGTGATTCTTTGATCCATCGTATCTCATCACCTCTAAAAATACAAAGCAGTTGGACAACCCTTCGCTTACAATCAAAGTAGACCTGAGAAAAACCCATTTGACTAAAGATAAGAGCCTGACTGCCCGGCTCCCCTTTAAATCCCAAAGCCTGCCTATTGACTCCGTTTGAAGCACGATATTTTGGCGTACACCTGGTAATCTCTCATTCAGCATTAACTGGTGTTTTTTTAAGAGTGCTCTCTCTCTCTGTCCTCCTCTCACTTCCCTTGAACATTTCTTTGATCATTTTCTCTAAGATTCCAGGGTTGATGTCTGCCACTGATAAAGCCTGATCTGCAGTAATTACAAAGAGTTTGGGAATTGGATCTGTCTCTGACTTTAAACTGCGATTTCTACTTTGCCTTGTCCCCCATGTTGCCCTTGTTCTGGTGATGAGACTTAACAATGCCCAAGGTAGATCCCTTTTGTCCTAAGCAACCCTGTTAAAAAATAAATGCTCTTACATCTTTAACGAACTAAGTTTTTCTACTTGCTCTGAGGCAAGTACCATCTATGTTTCATATGTAGATGTATTTTTTTTGTCTAATTAACTACTTATAGGGGCCAATTCCAATTCCTATCTTAACCCTCAATCTTAACCCTCAAGCTCCCTTAACCCTTAATCTTAACTGGCCCTCAAAACCAAGTGTTGAAGGTTATTAACTAACTAACTAACTAACTAACTAACTAACTAACTAACCCAGATACGTCTTCAGACTGTGGGGGGCAGAATAACGCGAAAGCTTCGTCCAATCTGTCAACTCCAAAAAATAAAAAAAAAGAAGAACACATTTACGTCACGATTATTTATTACGATCCGTTTGTCAGTCAAGTTATTAGGTTGTCAGTTAGTTATAAGATGATACTCATACAAATACCACAACCACAGACATATTCAGCTGACAGTTACCACACACCACGACTTATTGAAAAGTAAACAATAGCAAAAGATCGCGTGTCCGCACCGGCCGGCTATTGACAAAAGATCGTAAAATCAAAATAAATGTTACGCAACAATGACGTCAGTAATCCATAAAATGGGCCTAAACTAAGATAATACAATAGTTTTCATAATTGTTATATCTCTATTAACAAAGAAAATAATTTATAGTGTACTCGTTTCGCTGCTTTCGGCGCTATCTTTGTTATATGAAAACATGCAATGCATTCTGGGTAGCCCTTGCTCCCAATCTCAATCTCAATATCTCAATATTGATTTTGATTTTCCGACAAATTGTAAATAACTGCCAGATATTGGAAGTTGGAAGTACTGGAAAAATGGACAAAAGCATTTAGTAACAGGACATTCCCTGATCCTTTTATTAAGTCTAGACGGACATTTTGAGGGTTAGGTGTTAATGAGTTAACTCCAAGCACAACACAGACGTGACAAAAAAACAAAAAAGGGTAAAATAATGTTTTATTAAACACAGGTTGGCTGCGAGACACACACACACAGACGCTGCTTCACAGAAAGTCGTGAAAAGTAACTCAAAAGCAACAAGCGCTTCTCAACACACAAAGATGGACACACACGTTAGCCTCAGCATGAACTATTTTAATCACCTTGCCACTCAACGTGAACCCAGAAACAGAATGGAGAACAAAGAAACCGGGTCCCAGGATAACACAGATTCCAACAGGTGTCCCACAAAATTAGAGAAAAAAAAAAAAGATTTATCAAGCACAGCCCATTGTAAACAGGAGAGTGATCGATGCAGATCGAAGACAAGAGTATTGCTTTACTTACCAGTCAGTCTCCTCTATTACTGTTTTGGCTGGAGCCCAGGATGCTTACCAATGTCTGTCGGGAGCCAGTGCAAAAGCACGGCGATGAGGCTGCAGTCCATTTATGGCCACACATGATGCCAGAGAAAACAATATAGCTTTACCCACAGACTATATATACAATCTGTAAGTACTAATGACTTTATATTACAAATAACTCTACATTATTCTACTACATAACTCTAAAGCTACTCTTGTTCTATCGAAGGAATGTTTAATGTAAGAAATTTGTCTTTGTGACAGGTTTGATTGTCCATGAATTACCCATTACTTCCCACCACTAAGTCGCACAGCAGTTACTGACAAGTCATGCTGGAGTTGGGGTGGGTCATCACAGTCTCACACTACTCTACAGGATGTGTTTACCTAGACACTTAGTCCCACATTGCTTTTGACGTCTGTGAATGATGTGTTAGGAAGGTGCACGTGTGCAGTTTGATCCATTTGATCAATGTGAAATTGTATGCTTTTCTAAGGGTGACAGACGTTCACTTTAATTATTCATGAGTCTATTCATAACTGATCATAATATAAATGCTTTATGTGATTAACATCGAAACTATGTAGTGTTCACTATGAAATAGCTGCAGTAGACACATCACAATAGGAGGTTTAGGCCCTAACCACATGGAAATGGAATGAATGGAATCAATCTTTTTCTTTGTCATTTTGAAAAAGGTTCTCAGCTAAGACGACATTGTTTCAGCAAATTTCTTCATCCGCACAAGAAAATACATACAGTACATGGCACTGTAATGCTGCTACACCAAAAACAAAGAAGACAACGTTAAGCATGCATAATTAAGCAGGAAAAAAGTAAAGGAAATAAAATAAAATATATCATAAATTGAAACATTCTCCAAACACAAAAGGAGGATGGATGACAACGACCAATGGCAAAGATAGCTACAGTGAATGTCAGCATAAGGCAGAGGTGGGACTATGACATCATCATTTCCCCAAAGTTTATGGGTTGTCTACACAAAAACGCACGGGAGGCATTTTGAAATTTTCCTACTCAGGGACCCGTTTCTGAAAAAAATACATTTTCAGGGCTCCCAAAATCCTGTTTTCATGTAGATGGGACACCAATATGATTTAAAAAAAAAAACCTAGGCAGATTCACCCACACTCATTTTCTTATGTAAAGCCCCTTAGACTGACAAATATCAGTCTTGAATGTGAAAGTATGAAGGATATACCCAGCTCGGACATGAGAGACGAGGGAGAAAGAAAACACAGACTTTGATGTGCTCAACAGAGCTGCTGTGATGTGGATGTTGATTTAACCACAGCCAGACGACCAGGGGTTTCTGCTGTGTGAGCAGTGCAGCATTGCAGCTGTTGCTTTTATGCTAAACCCCTCCAAGGAGACACTGTTGATTGTGGGATTAGCATACAGGTCACTTCCTCTCTTCACTGCTTTTACCTCCGTCTTTGTTTCAGGATTATGTCTATTTAGATTTTCCTTTCAGGCATCATTGGTAGAAATCAATGGAATGAACAAATTGCTGCTCACTTTTGCGTTAACTATAAAAACAAAGGACAAATACTTTGTAATTCTGCATTTGGGCTTTAAAGCTGGAGCAGTTTTTTGTTTTTTTTGAAGTGGTGATTGTAAAGGCTACATTATACTTCTACAACTGTGTAATGCGTTATCCAACTGCGTAACCACGGAGACCCCTCGAGCCTTCATAATTCGAGGCACTGCAATTTCCCGCCCGGACAGTAGGGGTCGCTACGCAAGGTTGTTGTGCTTCTGGCTACAGTGAGAAATGGCGTCCGAGAGAAAAAGACTGTTGTTGTTGTTGTTGTTGCAGCTAAATAACATTGAAACAGTGGCCATTTCTCACTTTTCTGTGGAATGTAGTTTTAAGATCATTTGAGGCAAGAAATTAGCCATTTAGAGTCTAAACTTGTTGTTTGTGTATTAAGATATGACGTATTCATAGTTTGGCAGCGACGTTGTCGGCGGTGATAAGCTCCGCCTCTGTGGACGTTCGGTGCGCACAGTGGCCGGCACGGAGTAGCGAGGACCAATCACAGCCCTTGCCGTCTCATTGGCCATTGATAGAGTGTCGTACACATAAATATTTTGTGGAACCGGAGACGACGGAGAGGGGTTTCTGTAACCAACATAGAGCACTTTACGCAGGAGTATACATTGGGCTTAACACATACTGCACTGAGTCACTAAGAGAATAATGGTGCTTTTCCACTATACAGATCCAGCATGGCTCGGTTTGGCTCGGATCGGCTCGACTCAACTCTACATGATGTGGTTTTCCATTACTACAGTACCTCCTCAATCTGAGTGGAGTCGCCATAGCACAACTGCATACAACTGCCATGATTTTGTTTTACACGTCACACAGAATCGTTCAGTATTTCAGACTCCATCAGTCACTGAACTAACTGACGATTGCCTCTTTCTGTGGTCTCACTAAATACTCCTCTGTTAAATATTGAAATTGTAGACATTTCCTTGCTAAATGTTGGAGATTAAAGCATGTCTTCAGGGTTTTTAAGTCTTTTTTTTTTTACTTTTAATGGTTCGGCATTGTTTAGTTTGATTACTGAGTCGGACGTCACGCTAAAGACTCTTCCAGTGACGACACACTGACCAATCAGTAGCTAGCATTTGGTCAACGTCACGTATAGTATCGCTTGGAACCTTGTCAGAGAAGGTACTAAAAAAAACTACCAGGTATTATGACTAATGAAAAAAATCATTATACAAACAAAAAAGTGTGCTTCTTAATAAATGAGTTATCAATTTGCATGTGTATATATATATACTGTATATGTAAGTATATTGTGGGTAATAAAAAAATAAAACAACAGCTTTACACAACCTGCTCTCTGCCTTTCGTAGTACATTCATGTTAATACCTGGAGGTCAAAAGTATCATTGGCTCCATAAAACCCCAATATTTCATTAGTAAATTACTCTGCTGCTCTGGAGTCACGTTTACTTCATGCAGCTCTAACAGCTGTAGTACAAAACAGGTAACCCGTCCTTCCAAGTTTGTGAACAGATAATGAGTGACCTTGTGTAATGCAAATTGGTAACTCCTTTATCAAGCCTAATCTAATTACGATCCCCCTTCACACATTATTAAAGGAAGCCAATAAACAAACGCAAGGTATACGAGATTTGTCATGGGAGCCTAATCATAAACACGTCCCTAATTTCAGCAACAGGGCCATGTTGATTGGCGCCATGCCTCTGGTCCTTGAAAACAGTGACTGGGTAATTGAGTACTTATTAACTTTAAATTGGCTTTAAAATTCCACACATAATGTGAGTGATAACAAGGGGTTTTACTCATGTAATTATGTCTCCAATTGAAACAGCACACTGGTCTGACTGATCATGGTACTATTTCAAGAGTTGTTCAACACAACTTAAAAGTGAGTGTCCTTTAAAAAATGATTATACAATTGAAGAAGTGCACAGTTTGCGTTTTTCTTTTCCTTGATAGTTTCTCTATGCTTTCCCCCACCTACCACCTCTGTTTCTTTTGCATTATTTGGAGTATGGCCTCCCCCCATTGATACCTCCAGATTGCACTTGTAACAATGTGACTGGTCCCCGATGCATGAATCTACATTTTCATATCTGAGGGCTGATGATAGATGAGGCAATCTGAACAAGTTGTGCTGAGAGATACATCAGGAGGCAGACAGTCCCAGATAAAGGAAAAAGAAGACTGGGCTCCCATTGTCACCCGTCCGCTACTCCATGGATATATAGTGTCTCCCCCAGGACCAATAACTCACATACATATTCAAAAGGCACAACAGCAATGTGCCACCCGGGGGACAGATGCTAAAGCAGCTAAACTGAGAATACTGTTGGCTCTGCTTCCATCTACATGCCTCTCAGCACTGGCTTATGGGCTTAATGACTGGCCTTACTTTGGCTTAACGTTGACTGAGTTATGACCTGATGGTGGTTGTGTGGCTGTTTATCTAGTAAGGTTTTGCTTAGCATGCATGATTATGACAAAGCTGACACGGTCGTCAAACTTACATCCTTTGGAGCAATTTAAAAACCCTGACTGCCAGTGATGAGTATGAATAACTTATAGCACATTTAATGAAGATATTGACGATGTGACCCGGCAAATTAATCAATGTCTAATCTAATTTATGAAGCTCACTGCGGGGGTCAGAACCATTTTAACCTTAAACAGAACGCACAAAAATAGAGTTGACTAATTTTAGTAAATTCACTGGTATATACATTAAATGAGCACAGTTTAACGGAAATGGGCTTTGGGAGTCTCCCAAAAACAACAGAACATGAAATGGAGCATCAGGTTTTCCAAATCATTATTCTCTTTAAACTGCATTACATTGCAATGATAAAGTTTGATAGAAAATGATGGTGATTATGATGGATTACTCATCCTTAACAAGTCTGCAAGACGCTGTTCATACGCTAGCTACTCGATAACAATATGCATGACGGTAAATGATCATTTACATACTTCATCTTGATATTCAGTTCATTCATGACCAGCTAAATGCAGATATTCTCGTAAGACGTTTTTAGTAAATGAATGCAAAAGTTAAAGCTCAGCAATATTGAGTATTTCTCCAAAGGCTGCAACTAATGACTAATTAGATAATCGTCTAGTCATCGATGATTGGAACGATTAGTCGCCTAATCTGCTTCCTTTGCAGAAAATTATCTAGAGTACCTTTACTCTTCTTAGGAGGACTGCATAATTTAAATTTCTTAAAAAAAAAAAAAAGAAATTTGAAGCAGGTGGCCCACTGTTCACTGCATGTGCGAATCCCAGTAGAGAATGAGAGAAAGTGAGATGTCTTACTCCATATTAAAAATGATACTGTTCAGGTCCACAGCATGAAAACGCCATAACTGACAATTATCGACAAACACATTCATCAGAGACTAATGTTATCACTGATGTTTGTCGACAACATTGACTAATTGTTGCAGCCCTAAATAAATATTCATGAATACATAAGTTGCGCCTATATCCCAAACTCATGTTTTAATGAGTAAAAGGCAAACCAGAGGGCCCACTGTTGGTGTAGTGATTAGCGATCTCACCTTTGCAGCAAGAAGCCCCAGTTGGAACACCTTCGAGCCACGGCTGGAACAAGTTTCTTTCTGCAAGGAGTTTGCATGTTTGTGTTGTGCTTGGGTTTTCTCCGGGTTTTCCTGCTTCCTCCCACAGTCCAAAAACATGCAATATGGGGATTAGGTAAATTGGTCACTCTAAATTGACCGTAGGCGTGAGAGTGTGAGTGAATGGTTGTTTGTATCTATATGTGGCCCTGCGAAGGACTGGTGAACTGTCCAGAGTGTACCCCGTCTATCGCTCTATGTCAGCTGATAAAGGCACAGCAACCCCCGCGACAACTCCGGTGGAGGATAAAGCGGTAATGGATGGATGGAATGCAAACCAGAGCTGGTTTTAGGTTCATACTTAAAGCGGACCTAGACCGGAGGAAGTTCCAATTAACGCTGTTCCTTAGTGTGTATCTGCGTCATTACCTTGTTTAAGAAGCCCTGAAGGTTCTAAACAAACAGTTCAGCCACTGCTGAGAACGCTGTGTTTTATTGTAATCTCTGAAAAAACCTGGTCCGGTTACGTAAACACCGGTTCTCCGGAGCAGCAGATTGTCCTGGTCTGGGCACTAGTCCGGGCACTAGTCCGGGCACATCCGGTTGCGTACATTAAACCACAGAAGAAGAATAACGTCCGTTGTGGAGGTGTTTCATGAGCGACAGTGTCTTCTGACTCTGGGTCTGACTCCGGGTCAAAGTCATAAAAGGGACTGCGGCTTTGATAATGACTAGCAGTGCATCCACCGTTCCAGAGGGGGGAGCTGCGCTTCTGAGAGCGGGTGTGCTGAATATACTGGCCAATCACAAGACTCTGTCTTCTGGGTGAGAGAGTTGAGTCTCAAGTCTCGTGGCTCGGAAACACCGTCAGAAAGAGGATTTCTATCGGCTCGTTTACAGCAACTAGGAGGTTTTTGACCATAAAAACAAGTTAATGTATGTAAGTAGACCTCCATAACTAACATATATGTGCAACAGGACCACTCTTGGTCTGCTTTAATATAAAGTAATTCATGTTCACAATTGCTAAATGAAGCGTTGTACAGTATCATATTAGGCTGTAGATCACCTTCAGTGGACTCAAGCACAAATCTGTCTACTTGTTTTGTCCTGCCAAAACAAAAAAACTGTCAGCCAGAAACTGATTGCTGTTATATAGCACATTATCACATAATTCACAATAGAGATTATGCGGGAATTAAAATCTTCATGTCAGTCTGGCAACAAATGTGATTTTTCCTTTTTTCAGAGTGCGTTCAAGTTATGGGTGATCCAAATAAAGCAAGCTTTATAGTATACTGTATAAATTGGGGAAATACAATGTTAATGGGGTGTGTGCATTGCTGCCTATCAGTGGAAGAATGACAACACATGGAGATGTTGGTGGAAACAACAGACAAGTTGCGGTTAGTCGGTAGATAATAATACATGTTAGTGAAAAACTAACTCGTACTTTGGCGAATTGGACTAGAAACTGCTGCCAAATTCAAATTGTAGATGAAAGTGGAATAAAAGAAATCAAATGAATATCATTGAGAGACACATCTTGTTCTCTAACTTTGAGAGGAAGCAAATCTTTAGACAGGAAAACTTTGGCATATATTTAAAAAATGAATGTTGCTACTTTGCACCTTTGACCACATTTAGTATAGCCTGTATACTTGAGTATCAGTGTGTGCAGTAGAATACTACAGACTTTACTGCCTTGACAGACAAGGATTGACAGCAAAGAAAATCCCATCAAAACAGAAAATGGAAAAAGTCATCCACCTTAAATGCTTTGGTTCTTCCCCAGTACCTTTTATAGTAATCACAAAATATACAATTGAGTTGCAGCCATCAAACAGTTTTCTACCATCATGGAATTATAATCCAATTTTATGCTCTGGTACTCTGAGAGACAGCGACAAATAAAAGAGGACTTAAAACACCCCTATGTGATTATTGTATTGTTTTGAGTTGATAGTGAGAGAAAATAATTACATTTGAAAATAATCATTCTAAGCATGTTGCATGACAGCATAATTATAACGTCTGAAATGTATATGCATAATGAGATACATTAAGGCTTTTGAAGCAGATATGTTTTGGCAGTATTTAGCAATGGGAGTTGTTTATTTTTTTTGCTGTCAGTTTAATTATAAAATAGAACATGTCAAAAAGCTGCCCTTGGACCTCAGCTCTCTAACTTTAAATTTGGAGTGGCCTATTCAGTTACACTTATGTCTGTTGACTTAAAATGTAACCATTGTCTAAATAATAAAGTTATTCAAGTCATGCTGGCCAAAAAAAAACCTTAAGTATTGACAGAATTCTCGTTTACTTATTTGATGAGAGCTCAGGTGTCAAATTTTCCATTGATTTCCTGATCCCCTCTGTCTTTCTCAAATTGATGAGTTAAGCAGCACAGGTATTAGCACACCAACGATGGTTAAACACTACACAATCCATCCATCCATCCATCTTCTACTGCTTTATCCTCCACTTCAGGGTCACAGGGGGTGCTGTTCCAAACTTAGCCAGTCCATCGCAGGGCCACATAGCGACAAACAACCATTCACTATCACACTCACTCCTACGGTCACTTTAAAGTGACCATTTACCTAACCACCATGTTGCATGTTTTTGGACTGTAGGAGGAAACACTACACACTACAAAATGTTATTATCCAGGAGCACAAACAGCTAACTATGTTAATCACAGTGTACTTATTGAATAATAGTTGCTCTACATGTGTGCATGCCCAGCACTACTACACAGATCTTAAAGCTATACGTACCGTTCTTGCATTTTTTACACTTTTTTCTTTTGTAATCTTAAATTGCTCCTAATAAGCGCATGGCACTCTAAAACGTAAGATAAACCCAACAGGTTTTGAAACCTGAAATTATTTAATTCTCACATTATTATGATAAAAGCATGACCAGTTAAAATATCCGGACCGAATAAAATAATTCGCCAAGCTACCCGTCTTCTGTTGCGCACCTCGTCTCTGTTATCTGTCGTGCACCGCGCATCTCTGACAGAGCAGTGTTGCCAACATGGCGACTTTGTTGCTAAATCTGCCGAAATTTGAAATCTTTTTGTGGTGTTTGGAGACTCTCACGTGCAGTTACTGAGCTCAACAAGCAGGGTGTGTTGCCGGTTTATACAGTTAATATGGACTTAAAAACTGTTGTGAAACACAAAATAATTGCGTTTTGCATTATGTTTATTCTTTGATTAACCGTTACATTAATTCAATCAATGGCAATTGGAGAAAAGAAAACCTTTGACAGCCATTCTACGTTGACTTGAGGTATAATCCTGATGACTTTGATCTAAATGAGTTTGTATTGTATTTGCATGATGTTTACAGACATCTCATTAAAACATCAGATGGCATAAAGTTAACATAACTCATAATCATGCTATGTTCTGAAAAATGTAAATGGGAATGAGAGTGGCGTATTAAAAACTCATGTGGACACGATAACCTAAATAATGTCTTACTCAGAATTAGGTCAGTGATCAAATTATTGATATCCTCATAAACGTAGTCTGTTTTATAGAATAAAGGTCGGAATGCCGGCAGCTCATAAGGGCAGCATAGGTAAAACAAACACTGGGGGGATGCATTTTATTTCAACAGTGGCTCACATTATAAGTTCTGCAGGCAACTGCTCCCCACAGCATTAAATACATGAAAACAACAACGTCAGTGTTACTACTTTGCACAAGTTTGTAAAGTTTGTTAAATCATATATATACTGTACCTGTAGCATCCATTTGTGTTCTTCATTCTTCTAACAAAATAAATCTACCACCAATTAAATTCACAACATTGAAAGCCTGTCAACAAAGGCAAAGCTGAAACACTATTTATTTGTGGCAGAGTTGCATCCATGGTGACAGAAGATTGGTCAGGGGAAATTGGTTACAGGAAATAAATAGGGTCATTGGTTATGTGAAAGCAACATGTCTTGAAGAAAGACAAATTATAATTAGTGTACTTATACAAACATATAACATAATATTGAATTGATTGAATAACAAGTATAGTTTTTGATTAACTGGAAATTGGGTGACATCTTATATTCAAGTGCATGTCCTTAAGTAATGGCTCAGTTCTGTTTGATTTTAACGGTAAATAAAGGCCAGAGACTACTATTTAATCATTTTCTTGGCAAGTCACTTCCTGTTACAGTGACGTTGCCAGAACACCAGCAGACTCCACAATGCGTGGATTTAAAAACAGACACAAACACAAAGACACACACACACATCACTCTTAAGTACTAGGTCAATCAGCTTAAGGAATGTATGGACCCTTTCACTTCACTTTTCAGAAACACAATTACAAACAAAATATTTCCTGAAAATGTCAAACTCCTTTGTGCCTCTGAGCTTCTTACTAGTTATTGTCAAAGTCATAGTGAATCCTTCACAAATGTGAAAGCACAGATGTCAGGTGCAGTCACAGAAAGCAAGGTCCAAGTAAATCAAATATACAAAGATCTGTGATTGGAAATGCTGGGAAATAATGGCACAGCCTGCAGCCACGACAATATGACTTTTTTTTGCATGCACACATATTTTTTCCCATTTTATTTTATTTTTACTTTCCTATTTTCCTATTCCTTTTTCTTTTTTTTTTGCACCAATGATGTGATTCCAAAGTGAGCCTGCAGAGCCTCAGTGTAAACAATGAGTCGCACTGTTCAGTCTCCATGAGGGCCCTCATGTGATGACCACTCTGTGCCGCTAAGTTTAGAGTGTGACTGTAACCAACACACATGCGCACACACACACAGCAGATGAATATTTACGAACCTCTGCTTATGTGAGACAGGCAGTTGAAGTCAGGATCCTAAAAGCCACACCCCTTTCTGAATACAAAAAAATATTGGACTAATTTGACACACAGCTGTTAGATTAAATGTATTTTTACATAAATATGTTCTTGAGATATTTATAAATTTTTGACTCAGTGCTTCATTCCAGTGTATACATTATATGTTTATGCTTTGTAATATTTTAGGAGGGCCACATGGTTGGTGTAGTGGGTAGCACTCTTGCCTTTGCAGCAAGAAGTCCCGGGTTCACCAAGGGGCTTTCTGCATGGAGTTTGCATGTTCTCCCCCGTGTGTGCATGAGTTTTCTCCGGGTTTCCTCCCACAGTCCAAAAACATGCAGTATGTGGATTAGGCAAATTGGACACTCGTAGGTGTGAGTATGGTTGGTTGAACAAGGTTGTCTATATGTGGCCCTGCGATGGACTGGCAATCTGTCCAGGGTGTTTCCGCCACCCTCATGGGGAGGATGAAGCGGCATAAAATGGATGGATGAATGGATGGTAATATTTCAGTATGTTGCTCCATCTAGTAGAAGTTTAATCTTTGCAGTAACACTCAAAGTAAATGAAAATCTGAGAATTAGCCACTGTTAAACCTAAAATGTTAAGCTATGGGTTTTATTTGACAGCCCTCATGCTATTAAGTGGTGGCTTTTCATGTTAGTGTGGTACATCATAGTAAGCACTTACATTATTAAATTATTATGAACCAACATACCACCAGCATCTAGTCAGTTGATCCAAGAGTTCAAACCAGTGCACTTTAATTACTTTAAAGGGACACTATGTAGTATTTATGGGTTTATATAACTCAAAATCCACTTTTTTATACATATTATGTGCTCCTGCATTGTCTAGTCGATGTATAATAGTTTTTGTTTCATTTTCGTAGTGTTTCAAAAAGTAATGTAAAATAACATGGTTGCGGGCTGCGGTTGCATAGCCACTGTTAGCAGCGAGACGCCATGTTTTCAACGCGAGAGAACAAATCAAGCGTCTCTTTACGCGGTGGCTCGCCCTCTCCCTCGCCTCACGAACCTCATCTGCTGACAGGGAGAAAGACGACGAGGACGACATTTGACCAGCTGCGGATACTGTAGCGCTCAGGGAAGAGAGGGGGTGAGCAGAGCAGCAGGTCTTTGTTGTAAATTTCAGCCTCTCCTCTAGATGGCACTATAAGCTACTTACTTCACCTTTAAAGTAATTTGACAACATTCTGTCATGATATTCCGAAGATATTGGAAGAACAGAAAACTTAATGGCTGCACCCACATCTGTCATCTATGGAGAGGCATAAAACAATACAACTTTAAAACATTGCAACACAGCAGACACATTAAGTCAGAAGCTAAAGAGAGAGTTAACATTTCGCCGGGCAGAGGACGGTGCAAAACCGCGCCGCTGACGTTCCGCTGCTGTAATGCGCCCGGTGAAAATCCGCCTTTAGAATGGGACACAAACATGGATTCAAATGAATATGGCTGCTACATGTGCAAGAAAAGCAGGTTCACCCGTATACACTATAGACATGATTGCCTGTAAGACAGCGCAGAGGTACTAATCATATCAGCACAAGAACAGGCACTCAGTACAGGATCAGTAGAAGCTGAGGTTTACCACATCAGACAGGACCCCAGGTGCAGACTGTGCAAAGATGCCCCTGAAAACAGAGCAGCACATAATAGCAGGGATCCAGAATGACCTCCAGAACCAGACTGACAAAGTGGTGATGGTTTACCAACTAGACAACATGTTGGTGCACAAACAACAGGAGAAGGCAGTGGTAATAGATGCAGTAATCTCATGTGACAGCAACATAAAGACAAAGCAGGAGAAGTGAAAAGGAAGAGAGTCACCAATGTCACCAGTTGATTCCAGGTACAATATCTAAGAAGAACACAGTACTACAAACAGCAAAGATGCTGTTCAGAACCCTCAAACTCCCAGGCCTCTGGAAAAAAAAAGAGCCGAGCTTGAGGCGCACACACACACACACACACACACACACACACACACACACACACACACACACACACACACACACACACACACACACACACACACACACACACACACACACACACACACACACGCTGGTATTTTGAGATACTCCCGAGTTTTGCTGTTACAATTTATTTTAGCTTGCAGCTCCAGTGACACTGTGTTTTACATTTTAAACACCACTGCTCCAGGTTCTGTCAAGATTAAAATGTATACAAATTCAGAACTAACTCTTTTGGACACACCAATTAGGTATTCATGCAAGACTTGAATCGAATACTAATTCAAATGTGTTTAATTTCTCTCTCGATTGTTAAAATACGACGGTAATTGGTGCAGTAAAGAAGCAGCACAGGGCAGAAGTGTGAACCCTTGTGCTCTGGTTACAGCCCAGTCCGAGAGGCTGCCAGTGTGAAAAGACCTGGCTTTGAATTCTCCACTGAGATGGGCTGAGTCCAGAGGGACTGCGAACCAATGGCCAGCCTGCTCTCCTACCTGGGAACAGCTGCAGTCTCCATCTGCTGTGCTCTTCTTGATGGCTACCTGAGGGAAGCACACACCACCCCTCTATTTCAGGGAAGAGGCTCTTTTGCTGTGACAGAGAAGGATTTCAGTGTTTGATGAAATCAGTAAGGGGTCCTTCAGTACTTGTCCGAAAGTACGCATTGTCTGATAAAAATGCACAAAAACAGATTAAGCACATTGTAGCATGTACTTCACGTACATGTATGTGCTTTTGATAGTAGGAACAAGACGAGAACTGGAGTAAGCAGAGCCCATATGGCAGTCTACTCTTCCCAGTTAATGGGCCATGTGAACGGCTCAGTCACATTTCTGTTTTTTTTTTCAGAACACGAGAAGCACGTTGTTGGTCAACAGATCCACTTACATGGATGTCTAAGCAAACACAATGATGCTCACAGTGGTAAACAGACTATTCAATGATTCTAAGAACTGAGTTACTTCCAACACTGAAGGAAATAAAAACATTGCTTTGGGCTGATTTACTCTCACTAATGTGAGTCGAGTTGAATTGATGCAAATCTGAACTCCTGGATGAAATTTATGTTATATGTTTTGGCATCGTTGTTATCTGTGACCTATAGTGTCCTTACTTGACACTAGATTTTTTTAAATATTTCTCCTGATATTTTGCTTTGCAATGCTTCAGAATTATACTGGAGCACTTGCCCACTGCTCATTGTACTGTTCGTTGTTTTTAACACAATTAAAAATACTCTATAATGTTAATGTAATAAAAGCTCTTTTTTATAGGGTAAGTTCAGTGGATTTTGTGAGCAGGGTAGGAACAGATTTGGCATTCAAGCGGAAGTATTATGCCACATTAGGCAGGTTTAAAAGTTTTGGCTGTACAGATAATATGTCCATTTCATACTGTATACCCCAATCTATCTCCTATTTTTAGTCAATGATCATAGTGAAGCTACATGTGTGGGATTTTTTTTTTTTTCTACGTTTCTAGGACAACCTGGTTTCCCAGACACTGTTGCTATATTGCATTGTCTTAACAACATTTCAATATTACACTTTGACAAATGGTTTCATACATGTCATATCAACATTTCAATGCTGAGAGGACACTGCAGTGAAGTTTTATGGAGAAGATATTATGACGCCAAGGCTATCCCGAATGAATGCTGGCGCATGGTGGTGGTGGAGGAGGAAGCAGCTTAATGTGCCAGAGCAGTCTTCCAAGCCCAGAGAGGCTACTGAATGAGGTCGGGATAGAGTAGAGTGATGCAAAACCACATGGAGCGAGGTGTGGAACATGGAAACCAATGAGTTTCATCATCAGCGCCACATATAATGTGCTGCCCTCACCAACAAATCTTCATCTTTGGTTTAGAGAGGATCCAACCTGTCACCAGTGTGTGTCCTAGTGGGATGCAAGAATAGCTTATTCCAAGAAATCTAGTGCCATAACCAAGTACTGGGGTGCTTGGCCTCAACATTAGTGTCAACCAAATGCCATCCACCTTGGGGGGAGAAACAGCACACCAACTTCTCACCTCTCAACTAACCCTTGCACCAATATGCACCCAGTTCTGGTTCTCTGGCATAGTGTCTATATCTGAACCTGGGAAGATGCCATCAATGAGGCAGATGAAAGGAAAAAAAAGCTTCAGTTTTCCAACCTGGCAGCTGACTGTGCTGGAATGTGAAGGTCCATCCAGTAGAGTTGGGCTACAGGGCAGTTTGTAGCTAATTCATTTGCTAAAAGAGGTGGGTATCAGAGTGCAGAGTAAGGCAAGTGAGCGACTTCAAGCTGTCAAAAAAAACAGATCAGTCACTGGCTTGTTGAAAGAAAATGAGCTAGAATTTAATAGACTTATTCACCATGACTTTAGCAGTGGTCCATAAGGTGCCATTGGAAAGCTACAGCAGGCCAGTGAGAACCAGCTGACCTTTGAAAACAAAACCTAGACTTTGTCCTTATGTCATTGACTGACAATGGCCAAAATAGTCTCATTGGCAAGAACACATTTTCAGTCAGACACCAGCACAGGGAAAATATTGAGTTAAGACAAGAACCACATCTATTTCTTTAAGTGTGAATGTTCTTGGATCACAATGACAGACAAATTACATGGCATGCACCCAAGTATGATGCAGCAAGGGATAACAAAACATCAAGGACATCGCAAGAGCTTTAAAGCTACGGTGACACAGACGTCCTTCCGACCATTTAATTAGCTAGGGAGTCAACATTTCCAACTACTGTTTTCCTGTTTTCTTTCATCATTACAAATATATTGTGGCGTTATTTGTGTATCGCCACCTCCTACAACATGTTCTAGTTGATGTTGTCATGTGTGTAGTTTATGCATAAATGTATAAAATAAAAGTCATACTGATCTTTAAAACTTAAGCAGTGAAATCAGATTTTTCTTTTTAACAAAAGGGATGACAGCAGCTTTCCAGGTGGAAAGAAGACATTATTTGTGAAAGCAATCTCTCACTGCAGAGCACTGTAATCCTTAGTACAGGCAATGACTCCTGAAATAATGATTTTAAGGTCCCTAGTAAAATGGAAACTGTCTGTTAGTCTGTTAAAAGAATCTGGCAAGAAAATACCCAGCAATTCAGTTCTACATTAAAGAGATTAAAAGTCCAAATGTTTTCTGTATCTTCTTTGAAAAATATCCTTTTTTTTAACCCACTAGTGGCAGGAAATGCATCTTATTCTCTTGGTTTTGGCTACTTATCCCTCAATAGTCCACTGGTGTCCTGTTTAATATTTTTTACAGTTTGTCGTCCTCTCTCTTGCTCGGTGTGTCGTTGTTGATATTTCTGTGTCTTGCTCTCTTGCTTTTTCACAAACCTGCTGCTTTGGTCCTTTTGCTTTGTTTGTATTCGGCTCCTGGGGCCCCTCCCCAAGCCACTGTTTTGCAAGTGTCTTTTCTTTTATCCCAATTAGTCTAATAGTCCTAATTAGAATATTAAATAATAATAATATAAAATTGATATTTCACCCAAAATGTAAAGAAGGCAATAAATTCAAGCACAAAAGCACCATGATATTAACAAAAGTATTGCAATTATAATACTTAAATAAATAAAATAAGGTAGCACTAACAGAGCTGTGTGTACTACTGCTGACAGTCAAAACTTTGTGAACATTTATATGGCCAGTAAAAAAATTAACACAGACTGAAGAGTTTCCAACATGGCAACTGTTACTGTAATATCCCCAGTGTCTAAAATGTGTTATTAATTTGTAGTCCATTTCTGTCTGAATATACAAAATATCTATACAAAATCCGACGCATATCTCTGACTATAGACTGCCATTCATTGCGGGTTGTGGTGACATTCCTTACCGTAATGAGTCACCGCTAATTGCCGTGAATTACCCATGTGTTTGATACATTAGTGTAGCCTCGGTGCACACAGCTAGGCAGCTCTGAAATCTGTTAAGTTGACCACCCCTGAGGAATCCAAGAACAAAGTTAACTGTGTTTTTACAGGTCCGGTGTGACATGTATTGTCTGGTGGGCACGTACACATGAACAGGATTTTTAGTTTTAGTTTTTAGCTCCCATTTATATTGCACTGCATAATTTATATTGCCATTATGTTTCTGGGGAATTAATTACCTCCTTTTAACGTCTGACTCAGGACCAGTGCACTTAGTACCTGCTGTGGCGCAGTCCTTCAAACCAGACACACATAGCCTATTTCACACTAAATAATTGTCTGTGTAATTTTTCAATTGCCTATGAGTTTTGCAAATGACAAAAAAAATGCACATGCCCACCTGCAATGCACAGCAAAAAAAAAAATGAACAAGGTTGTGCCTGCTTAGGGGGAATCTTTACCGTATCCCTGAGGGGGAGGATCTGAAACGCTACATGTGCCCTGCACACCAGATTGTGGTGCACATGGATGCCCAGATCCCTGCAGGAGTCCACCTGCACTATGGTTTTGGATGACCAATGATGAATGATCTCCAGAAAACTTGGAGATCATTCAACACTCCTCTGGAGGTTTTTTTTTTTTTGAGTTGAGGACAGTTTGTCATACCAACTGTATAAAGTTATGATCACCAGTCCTAGAATGGTATGGTGACATAAGAATATTTAAAGATGTATACAGTCAGTGTGACTTGTACATTGGTTTTTCAAGAGAAGGAACGTGCCCAGATGAGCTAACATACCCCTGGTAGGTTCCGTTGGGTGAACTTAATGAAAATCAATTACACCATCTGATGATGAACGAGTTGACAATGAGCTGATTTAATGTTTTGAATAATACACTCACCATCCACTTTATTATATGCACCTGCTCAATTGCTTAACACAAATATTTAATCAGCCAATCACATGGCAGCAACTTATTGCATTTAAGCATTTAGTCATGATCAACATGACCACCCTAAATTCAAACCAAGCATTAGAATGGGGAAGAGAGGTGATTAGTGATTGGAATTGGCTTGTTGACACCAGACAGAATGGTCTGACGATTTTTTTTTTTTTATCTTAATCTTGTTTAGTGTCCAGAAAAGAGAAAATATTCAGTGAGCGGCAGTTCTCTGGGGAAAATAATGTCAAAAGAGAATGACTGCCACACTTCTTCGAAATGAATAGAAAGACAACACTGAAATAACCAAAATGTTACAGCCAAGGTATGATGATCCATCTCTTAATGTGCGACATGTCAAACATTGAAGCAGATGGACCACAGGAGCAGAAAACCGCATGGGATGTCACACCTACCACTTCCTGTCCTGCATACCTTACAGTGGCTGGTGAGAGTAATATGGCCACAAGATGACAGAAGCAGAGTAACTAGGTATAAACAAATGCACCAAAACCACTGCTTGTCATTGATGTCACAAACACATTGATGTTATCATTATTACATTACATATTATGTTATTAGAAAATTAACCATGGAGAACAAACTCTTACCACAAGGTCCATGAAGCTGTTTAAGTTATGCTCTTTGCTGCAACCTTCACCATTGGATGCAGTTTCTAAATGCCTAATGTGTGCCCTGTGTTATGAAAATATAATGTATTCTATTCATATTTGCATTATGTCACTTGCTCATTGAAAAGTCAACGATTAACCCTGTCATTAAGTCGCAGTGCTCAGGGATGAAGACTGCGCTAAGAGGGCGTGTATGTGTGAGACTTTGTTGCTAATGCAGGCAATGGAAGTTATACTTAAACGTTATTGAAGCAATGACCTCCAGCCACTTGAGCTTAGCGTTTACAATAATACAACCCCATAATACAGACCCTTCTCTTTAAATAATAAATGTTCCCTACCCTGGTTGTGAGAGGCACCGGTTCAATATCTGAGTGACTCACTGTCATGATCTACATAATCATGGGAGATTTCATCATTACTTCAAGCTGCATGACATTGTTTTGCATTTTCATTTTGTCATTATTTCCTGCCATATTCCTTTCCACGGCACCAACTTAATAATCAGGTTACTGCTTTTGTTTTGCACGCGTCAACATCTGTGACAGATATTCTTTTCATTTGACAATGGGTGATGGAAGCTTCTGCTTGGTAAAACCAGCACATGCACATAAAACACATACTGGAATAGCAACGTAGTGACAGGTTTTTATTCCACCCTGTGTTGTGTTTTATTTGCATTTTTAGTTTATTAAAACGGGGGTTTTAACCTCTTGACTCTAGACTTTGCCGATTTTATTCCACCCTGTGTTGTATTTGCTTTTTAAAATGTATTTTCCTTTAATTGTGAAGCAGTTTTTGCTGCAATCCTTGTATGTGGTATTTTATTTTTATTTATAATTATTATTACGAATGAAGATAATAACCAAATGTTGGGTGGCTTAACTAGTAAGTCTTCTCAAAGTTGCAGGATGTTAAGAAAAAGTTAATACCCACATGGCCAGCAGGCTAATAAGCATTGCGTGGTGCCTCTAACCCTAACCCAGTGTGATACAAGAACAAAACAGGTGAGGTCTGAGGCGCCAAAGCAATCTCTTTGGTGTTCGTTGGTGTTCTGGCTGCAGTTAGGCACGGAAGTGCTGCAGGCACCGAGACTGTGTTAGAGTATCAGCTGAGGGGAGCAGAGTATGCAGGTTTGTACAGAGTTATTTAAGGCTGACAGTAGGTTTGGTAACATGCAGTTTAAATGGCGAGTAGGCGGGAGAGGGTGAAAGCTTTTGTCAGTGTCAGATATGGAGTGTGGGCATATGGGTTTTTCATAGAGGCGGCTTGAACCAGTGTAAATTCAACTCGGTACACCAGAGCCTTATGTTGCTGCTGATGTTTACAGTGATAACGAACGCAGATTAGTAATATTTGCTCTATTATTTGAAACAGTGAGCCTTGATCTCACGTAATTAAGTAAAAGCTTCTCATTTCCTGTTGGCTCACATCAGTTTTACATGGCTGAATTTAGCTGACAAATTAAGCTGAGAGTGTCATTATCTGCAAAAAACAACGAGCCATAGTAGAAAAAAAAAAAATATATATACTGTAGGAAATGATTTATATTTGTGTTGGTCTCACAGGTAATTGACAATGATGTGTATATAGGTTGCAACCCTTCTTGTCATGGTCAGATAGACCTACATTGTCTATGTAGAAAATCAACATAGACAATGTTTATTAGCTTGTCAGTTTGTTAATTCAGGTGCTTGGAATTAAAATAAAAGACGTCAAAAAATAAAATCTGCTTACCCTCAAATAAAAAGATGAGGTGATCACAAATATGACAATTCAAGAAGACATGTTTTTTTTGCATACTGTATGTTAGTTGCACTAACAGCAAAAGGCACACAGTTTGCCATACTGCCTCTAAGATGGTTTAGTGCCATTGGTTACATATAAAGCATGTAATGCAATATCCATTAATTTGGAGGGAGGGGCTTGAGCCATATTAGTAATAACATAGTGATCCTGCCTACTAGCTTTCATGATTACCGATTAACTCATTTAACCTTATGTACCTAACCAGTATTTGTCAATAAATGAGCACGGGTCTGCTAATATTTTAATCATGGTTTCCAGCTAAAGTTGTTCAAAATACAAGACTCACAAACCCTGAGCACCAGACCAAACCTAAACTAAATGGTGAGGTGTCTGAGTCATACCTCATTAATGACACTAGCCTCCCTCAGCTTCAATCTCATCCTTCACAGTGGAGGCCGAGAGATCTTTACTCGCGCGCTGAAACATTCTTCTAATTTACGTCTGCCAGCAGCAGGAAATTGAAGTCAAAGGTTGACTGCATCGTGTGCCACAAAAAAATGATCTTCTCAGGACCAATGTGTAAAGGACAGAGGGCAAATTAAGCTGGATGCTTTTAATGGGACACAACGGGCTGAGAGAGGTTTAAAAATGTATGAAACATGGCGAATTACTGGTAAAGTGGCTGCAAGAGGGGGGAGGGATAGATTAAAACCCAATGATTTCTCAGGTGTAATGTATTGTGACGTGTTTATGTGTTTATATATTTCTGTGTGCTTTCCTAGTGCAACTCGTACAGCTGTCAACCTCCCGCTTCTGCTGCTGCTCCCATGAGAGCCGCCTCTACAGCACAGGTATGCTGGTAATAATTTCCAACTCTCTGAAAAGAGACTTGTCAACAAGAAAATCATCAGAGGGAATTGCAAGACAAACACATCACATTTCATCTGCTTTGTTGTATAATTTTGTACTAATGTAATGTAACACTAGACTGAATATGGTTAATGAAAAGCTCTTATTGTAAAAGGAGAGGAGATTTTTTTTTAGTTGAATGGCAAAAGTCAAACATTAAATGCAATGAGTGACAACAGAAATGTTAAAAAACATGTTACAAAAATGTAACGTTCATTCCACAATTAATAGACGATAGTGGACAATACCTGGGGGATCATTTATATTGATATACCTCCGCCTATTCCTTCAATCTGAAGCCTTCCTAGATTGGAGCTTGTAAATTTAATGGAGTACCCCCGACTGAAATATCCATGTATGGAAACACACTGCCATTCATCATGAGCCTGGTAACACAGCAGAGGCTGCAGCTCTGTAGATGAGACATCCAGGTGTGTTTTAATGCAAATATCCTACTCCTAACTCAACACCACAACTTCACGGGCAAAATGTTTACATTAAGTTTACATTAAAGCGTAAAAAACCACAATGACTGCAAAGCTACACCATCGCACACAGTCATCAACCTTTTTATCAACAAAAATTTATTGAACGACCAACTTCAAACACACTTAAAACGTCTACTTATATTGTGTTCCAAACCAATTGTCACGTTTCAATATACAACTTGAAACTTAAAGGAAAAAACAATCTGTATACTTACAAATATACAAAACACTATTGTGGCCATGCATGAGATTAAAATACAAAAAAAAAAATAATCCACCTCATATGCTTTTATAGAAATTCACTTTGTGTTTGTTGGCCATCAGTTGTCAATCACTGTCATTCCTAAACTGAGCCTTCCAATCTTCTGTCAATCCAACCATTTTAGGAGGGAGGGGGCTGGAATAAAAGTTTAATATTTCTCTGGAAGACCACTCAAATGGTACAAAACACAAATCCATCCAAACTACTACAAAGAAACAACAAAAACACTGATGCCAGATTTAAATAATCTCATAAATAAAAGAGTTTGGGGTTATCATAGAGGGTTAAATCCACAAAGGCTAATAAATGCAACTTTTAAATGTAGAAAAAAAGTACGATACATTATAACAATTTGTCAAATTAATTCTTCCAATGATGATAAACCTTATGACAAAGCCTGTGCTGCCACTGTAGACAAAAATACTCTGATAGTATTGCCTGACAGAGCCTGTTTCAGATCAAGGAGCAGACAAAACAGAAGCAGAATAATAACAAAAATCACCAAAACGTTACATAGCTTACACTGCAGCTTTAACCGTACAGTATCTTACACACACACAAAAGGCATAGTAATAAGTGATATATGCTCTCTTGACTGCAGCTTTCTACATGAGCTGGGCAAGATTGAATAATACATGTTTTCATGACAAATGTTTATTGATAATTCTTGCAGGATATAGCGTGTATTAGTGTCTTGTGATCTCTGCTCTCTGAGGTTCAGTGAATTACCGCACACACCCAGAGACAGCCAGCTCAATCACGAAGGAGATTATTGGGCCTTTTTTTGATGATGTCAGCAGCAACAGCCACAGCCTCCCGATGGAGGCAAGTCACTGAATTCAGAGAATCCCACGGCTTTAACACCTACCACATGCTCCTTCCATCAATCATAGACAGCAGCCAGGGACAATAATGATGCTCAGGAAGGTAGTGATGTGTGTTATGTTTACACGCTTTGATATTTAACCTGCTGAGACATGACTGACAGGTTCTTTTTTTTTTTCTTCTTTGAAACTGCCTGAACAGCTTAAACCGTTCTTCTGCACCTGGATGAATGAACTCAAAAACTATACTGATCACTGGTCTGTCATAGGTGGACAAACAGCGTTGAATCTCATTAGTGGATTTTTTGAATTAGAGATGAGATTTAAAGGGACAATAGTATTTATGGGTTTATATTACCCAAAATCCACTTTTTTATACATATTATGTGCTCCTGCATTGTCTAGTCGCTGTATAATAGTTGTTGTTTCATTTTCGTAGTGTTTCAAAAAGTCATGTAAAATAACATGGTCGCGGGCCGCGGTTGCATAGCCACTGTTAGCAGCGAGACGCCATGTTTCTACTGGAGCCTGTAAGGACAAATGCGAGAGAACAAATCAAGCGTCGCTTTACATGTAGCGGAATTCCCGTCTCCACTCTCTCCGCCTCGTCTGCTACGGCCGCGATAGCTCGCCCTCTCCCTCTCCTCACGAACCTCATCTGCTGACACGGAGAAAGACAACGAGGACAATTTGACCAGCTGCGGACAACGTATCGCTCAGGGAAGGGAGGGGGTGAGCAGAGTAGCAGTTCTTTGTTGTAAATTTCAGCCTCTCCTCTAGATGGCACAACTACTTACTTCACCTTTAAGTCAAACACATGCTAAAAGATCCAGATTTTTCCATTTTTAACTATTTTTCATACAGGTTAGGTGTCGGGGTGCAAATTGATTTGTTTTTCAAATTCAAAATGCGACATAGCTCGCCGCCACCGTTATCATCCTATAAACTTCCTTGTCTTAATTGGTCATGCCTTTAGTTGCCAGGCTCAGCAGATTCACAGTCAAGATGTTGTTTTTTTGTACAGGTAGTTGTTTTCACAAAACTGGAATCAAAGGTAGTGAAGCAGAAAAAAGTAACAAAGAAAAAGTAAAAGGTCCTGCTCAACCTGCTGGCATCCAGTGTGTTCAATTACTACTACCTCTGCTATTGGGTGGTTGGTGATGGGTGATGCAACAAGCCAAAGAAAAACAAACCAAAACGGTAAAGCCAGAATTTAAATTTTCCTTGATTTCTGACATGTCTTACATATTTCAAAGGGGATTGTACGTGGGTACAAGTATAATGAAACATGTTTTTGAAGTAGCAATAGCAATCTTATAATACATATGCATACATGCTGTGTACTCACAAATCCCACTGCACCAGTGTCCTACCTTTGTGTGCGAGAGAGAGTATAATACAACCTGTCACCTGAATATTTTCCTCAGCAACAGCATGCAATTAGGAATCTTTTTCTGACCACCACTTGAGATGTGGCTCAAAGCTTCGCTGGATAAAAATACTTCCTTTCTGGCTCTGCAATTTTTAGATTTAATTTCATACCTTTCCAAAACAGTAGACTTTGCTTTATGCAGCACATCTCCACTACCCTTTTCTTATTGGCCCCGCAAATAGAACAGATGACAGAGAACAATGCTGCAGAAACTCTGGCTTTAAAAAAAGAAGTTTGAGAAATTTTGAGACAAATAATTGGATAGATTACTCCCCCAATCATGAGTATATTCCTGTGCATATGTTCAAACTATTCCACACAAAACCGCCATTTTGGAATTTAGAATAGATGGATTTGAATGACTTCGGTGATTTCCCAGCTCATGTTTACAGAAACTCTTTGTTGCGGTTGGAAAAAATGTGATTGTGACTTTGTTTAGTTTATGCCCAAATACTTGCAAAGTAGATGCATTACTAGCTGTGCTTATTCTTTAGTGCTATGCTATAAAAGTTAGTGTGTTGATTGAATAAATCCTGCTCAGTTTTATTCATATGGAAGAAACTCGAATAGAGTCACAAATTTACAACGTAAGAAAGAAACCCTCCGTCCCTACAGTGAGCCAGAACCTGATTTAGGGCGAGAGACTGAGTAAGGGATACAAATGGAAAGAGACACATTTGGTGCGTTTCCACCGGCTCGACTCAACTCGCCTCATCATGGCAAGGTTATTTTGTGTTTCCACTAGTGATAGTACCTAGTACCTTTTAGTACCTGCCCTGGCAAGCTTCCGAGCTAACTGAGGCAATACTATGTCTGATGTCGCCAGACTGATGACCACTGACTGGTCAAAGTGCCGTCACAGGAAGAGACGTCGGACACAAGAATCGAGCCGAACAATGCTGAACTGTAGATCAGTTAAAAATACTTGACAATCCTAAAAATGTGGGAAAACTCCTACAATTACCAGGGAAATGTCTAAAATCGCAATATTTAACAGAGGAGTCTGGTGCATTACAAACCCTGCCGCTGTATTTCAGCCCAGTGACTGTGTCAGATGGAGTATGTGGCTCCAGTTATGGAGGATATACTGAATACATAGGTTTAATTAACTGATTCTTATGTTCTATTTCATCCTTACTGACCGCCAGAGGCGGTGCTTTAGCACTGGATATCTCCATCTCGCGCATGCGCAGGTCGAGTGTTTATACCAACAAAGTCACCCATGACCCCTGATGACGCCGGCTAGCCTATATCTTCCGGTGACATCAGAGGATCTGTTCCTTTTCATCTTCTCGCTATGCAGGTATACGCATGTCAGTAAATCCTAGCTGAATTAAAGCGTTCATCGCCGCTTTGTCGCCGGTAGCCCTGTGACAATTTGTCGGAGCTGCGAGCTGCTCGCCCTCCAAGGGCTGCGACGAGCGGAGACGGAGTTTCGTCGCGGTTCGCCGTGGACACTCCGAAACAGAAGTTTGGATCAGCCAACGCTACAACTGGCTGAGTATACCAGGCGTCTTTCGCCTTTGAGAGTATATCTTACTTTGTTAAATAAATCGGTGAAGGCGTTGTACTCGCTCCCGCTCCCGACATTTGTCTTTGTGTTATTGTTACGGGCGCTAGCGGTTAGCATTGTCTGCTCGACCTAGCGTCTGTGTAATTTGTATCGGTACACAGTCGGTGGTACCCGCCTTTTGTTGTAGTTTTTCTATGTTGGAGAAGCCAGTGTACTCGCTCCCCCTCCCAACATCAGTACTTCTACTGTCCGTGAGTAATTGTACAGCGTTTATCGCTTTCGTTTTATTTTACGGTGTCGGTGACAACAGCGCGCGTGCTCTTATCCCGACACTTGTGCCTAATTACGGCGCTAGAGGTTTGCATTATTTGCTCGACCTGGCGTCTACTAATCGGTACAGCTAGTTGTACCCGTCTTTTGTTGTAGTTCTATACGTCGGTGAAGTCAGTGTACTCGCTTCCTCTCCCGACATCAGTACCTCTACTGTCCGAAGTGAGTAGTCGTACAGCGTTTATTGCTCTCGTTTTATTTTCCAGTGTGGGTGAATACAGCGCACGCGCTCCCTATCCCGACACTTGCGCTTAACTACGGGCGCTAGAGGCTAGCATTTTTGCTCAACCGTCTGTATTCCGGCGCAGCAAGCTGATCTTTGCCGGTGAAGGCAGTGCTCTCGCTCCCGCTCCCAGCATAGGTGGATGCTGATGCCCTCATAGTTAGTGTGAAAAAACCCACTAATCCTAACTGTATTCGGCGGTGCGACACCTGTTGGTGAAGGTGGTGTGTTCGCCCCCTCTCCCAGCATCTGTTGTTTTCCCACTCTACAGGTGCGACTGTCACCATGCTTGGTGACCACTCCTGCACGACCTGTATGGCCTCTCTGCAGCCAGAGGATGGTCACGATAGGTGTCCTCCGTGCCTTGGCCTTGAACACCTGAGGGAGGGGCTTTCGGAGGATTCGTGCATGAACTGCAGCTTCATGCCCCGGGCAGTGCGGGTTGCCAGACTAGCTGAGGTCGAACACCTGCTGGGTCATGTTCCGGGATCGGGCCAGTTGACCCCAGCCCAGCGACCGCCTCCAGCACAGCCTAACCGGCCTAAGCGTCGGGCTGCAGAGGCTGTGGGCGCCTCCTCCGGAAGGAGGGTCAAGGAGTCTAGACTGGCCTCCAAGGTGGACCAGTTGACGGAGGAGTTAGACCAGATGAAAACCCTCTTCCTAGCCATCCAGTCTGGGACCAGTGTAGTGGACGTGGGCGTTTCCGCTTCCCCTACCCCAATGCTCGAACCAGATGAGGATGTGCTCTCTGTGGCAGCTTCAGCCACTGAGTTCACGGACTATGGGGCAGACCCGGTTCCCCGGGGTGCTGCCTCTCACGCCTCTGGGGGGAGCTCCTGCTCCTCAGCCCGCAGTCGCGGTGCTGGGTCAGGGGACGACTCTATGGGGGCCATCATTCGCATGGCCCTTGCCCGCCTGCAGGTGGACATTCCGCAGGCTCAATCGGCTCCCGCCAGCGCCTTTTTCAGGCGTGAACCAGCCCCTATCGCCTTAACTGTGCCCCCGTCAGATGAGTACCTGAGGGAGTTGCATGCATGCTGGAGAGATACCAGAGCACTCTCCCACGCAACATCAGATGGCCGGGCGCTAGCAGCCATGCAGGATGCAGCCAAGTTCGGCCTGGCCCGCATGCCTGCGGTTGAGCCAGCTATAGCGGCTCTCATTGTCTCACCCGATGAGGCTCTGAGACAGGACGCCAGGTGTCCGCGCCCCCAGTGTCGGGCTACAGATGACCTGCTCTCCAGGGCCTATGACGCAGCAGCACGCATGGGACGCATTAACAATTCCCTGTCCCACCTGATGCTTGCTCTCTCAACATCCCTCCAGGGGGCCACCCTGGACTCTTCCATCCACAGCTTCAGCGATGCATCTCTACAGGCATTTGCCCTGATGTCCAGAGAACTCGGGCGCCTGATGTCTACACTCGTTCAGGCTCGCCGCCAGGTATGGCTGGCACAGTCACCTCTCACTGAGGCGTGCCGGAGAACCCTCCGCAGCATCCCAGTGGAACCCGGTGAGATTTTTGGGTCAGCTGCTGTAGAGGCGCTTGAACGTACGGTCCAGGCCAGGCAGACTCGACAGCAGCTCTCGGGGCTTCACAGAAGTATGCCTCCCCCAAGCAGGCCTAGGGTCTCTCCAGCTCCCCCCAGGCGCCACTCTCAGCCACCGACTCTCCCCAGTGGCTACCTTAGGTCTCGGCAGTCGGTTCAACAGCCGGCTCGACAAGGCCCTGAGGCCTTTCGAGCCCCCGACAGATTGCCCCCAAGACGTCCTCAGAACTTCGACGCTGCCGGTCGTCCCCCCAGGGCCCCTAGAGGCCGGGGGACCAGGCGCTGAGAGTCCGGGGCCGGTTGTCGGCTGTTTCTCCCAGCAGCAGCTCAGCTACTGGGCTGCTTCCACCACGGACCCCTGGGTGATTTCCACCTTAACCCACGGGTACAGACTTCAGTTCCGACGCCGGCCCCCAAACTATGGCCAGGTCAGGATGACCATCATACGCGACCTGGCAAAAGCCGATGCCCTCAACCAGGAGTTGTCCACCCTCCTGGACAAGGGTGCCATCGAGCCAGTAGATCCCCTACCATCCGGGGGTTTCTACTCGATCTACTTCCTAGTGGAAAAGAAACACGGCGGACTCCGCCCTATCCTCGATCTGAGGGGACTCAACAGGTTCCTGAAGGCCCTGAAGTTCCACATGCTCAGTAGGCATGCTGACAGCTGCTGCCACTGTGGTTCCCTTAGGGTTGCTATCAATACGCCCCCTTCAGAGGTGGCTGAACAGCTTCCACTTAGACGCCGAGCGACACCGGCACAGGAAACTCAAGGTGTCACAGCGCTTCCTCCTTGCTCTGGCCCCATGGAGGGAGAGGTCATTTCTCCTCCAGGGCATGCCCATGGGCTCTATTGCATCCCGTCGAGAGACTGTCACAACAGATGCATCCCTCACAGGGTGGGGTGCTGTGTGGCAGAACCGGACAGCTCGAGGCCTGTGGAACGCACAGGACTGCTTGGACCATATAAATGTCCTGGAGCTACGGGCAGTACACATGGCGCTACAGTCTTTTCTTCCATTCCTAAGAGGGAGGAATGTGCTGGTGCGGTCAGACAACATCTCAACCGTCTCTCACATAAACCACCAGGGGGGAACCAGGTCCCCACGGTTGCTGCAGGTGTCCCGGGACCTCCTGTTGTGGGCGGCCCCCCGCCTAGCCAGCATAAGGGCGATGTATTTGCCCGGGGAACGGAACTGGGCCGCAGACTCCCTATCACGCTGCAAGCCTCCACCAGGGGAGTGGCGGCTTCACCCAGAGGTGGTGCTCAATATCTGGGATGTATTCGGCAGGGCAGAGGTGGATCTCTTTGCCACGGAAGAGTCGACCCACTGCCCCCTCTGGTTCTCACTGATGGAGGAAACCAGCCCTCTGGGCCAGGATGCTATCGCCCACGATTGGCCAGAGAGCCTACTCTACGCCTTTCCACCGATGCCTCTGATTCTTCAAATACTGCATAGGGTCCTACAGCAGGGCCACAGGCTGCTACTGGTGGCCCCCTTCTGGCCAGGGAGGGCATGGTTCCCTCTGCTACACAGGCTCTGCCAGGGCTCACCGTGGCGTCTCCCCGACAGGTTGGATCTCCTGTCTCAACTAGGGGGCCAGGTCTGGCATCCCGAACCGCATCGCCTCCAGCTCTGGGTGTGGCCGCTGCAGGGCCCGACCCGCTGCTGACAGAGTGTCCAGACACTGTTCAACATACCATACTGAATGCGAGGGCGCCTTCTACCCGAATACAGTATGAGAATAGGTGGAAACTGTTCTCTGCCTGGTGTTCAGACAGGGGTGAAGACCCTGTGCACTGTACAATTACAAAAATTCTCGAGTTCCTACAGTCACTCCTGGACAGCGGACGGTCCCCCGCTACCCTGAGGGTATATGTGGCGGCCATTTCTTCTCAACACACTCGAGTTGATGGCAACACCGTGGGGTGCCACAGACTTGTGTCTCTTTTTCTAAAGGGAGCCTTAAGGTTAAAACCCCCAAGGACACCGAGAATTCCAGCCTGGGACCTGCCCCTGGTGCTGGATTCCCTGTGCCTGCCCCCCTTTGAGCCCCTGGCGCAGGCGGAGTTGAAGTGGGTGTCTACAAAGACTGCCTTTCTCCTCGCCATCACTTCAGCAAATCGTGTCGGGGAGCTACATGCTCTCTCCGTGAGTGACTCGTGTCTGAGGTGGAACTCAGATGGCTCAGGGGTCACTCTGTGGCTGAATACGGCTTTTCTCCCTAAGGTTCTGTCAGCGTCAAACCTTAATCGACCTATTCACCTGGCACAGTTTATTTCCCCAGCAGGGGAGGAAAGGTCAGGACTTCTGTGTCCCGTCCGGGCCCTGAGAGTCTATATAGAGCTGACCACAAGCATTAGACGTTCAGAACAGCTGTTCCTCTGTTACGGAGGCCCTAAGGAAGGCTGTGCCCTTTCCAAACAGCGGCTCTCGCACTGGATTGTGGATGTCATCAACCAGGCGTATAAAAACAGTGGTCGCCCCCTACCATCCGGGGTGAGGTGCCACTCTACTAGGGCCATTGCTACATCATGGGCGGCACTGCGCGGTGTGCCCCTGGGGGACATCTGTGATGCGGCATCGTGGGCATCACCAACTACCTTCTCCAGGTTCTATCGGGTGAATGTGGCCACCCCCCACCCACTGGGTGTGGCCCTGCTGCCCGCCTCTACTGCTCCCTCTCACTGAGGTACGTACTGGCATTCCTCGTGACTTTGTTGTCATGGTCATCCAGTGCTAAAGCACCGCCTCTGGCGGTCAGTAAGGATGAAATAGAACGAAAGTTACGTATGTGACTACGGTTCTATGAATCCTGGATGACCGCCAGAGCGTTCCGTCACTCAGAATACGCGTGGTTTCGCGAGAAGATTCTGCAGGAACAGATCCTCTGATGTCACCGGAAGATATAGGCTAGCCGGCGTCATCAGGGGTCATGGGTGACTTTGTTGGTATAAACACTCGACCTGCGCATGCGCGAGATGGAGATATCCAGTGCTAAAGCACCGCCTCTGGCGGTCATCCAGGATTCATAGAACCGTAGTTACATACGTAACTTTCGATTCAGTTACACTGAAAACAACTGCTTTACAAGTCACTAGTCACTTGTTTATGTGTGTGTGTGTGTGTGTGTGTATATAAAACAAAGTTACGGCAGTTTAATGCAGCTGTGCGGTGATGACTCTGCCCACGTTGAGTAGGTACGATTTTGTAGTGTAAAACCAACCTAAACTGGGCCGTGCTGAGGCGAGTAGAGGCGAGCTGAGACCATAGGTGGAAAAGGGGGTTTAGAATTGCATTCTTGTAGCGAAAGGTGTGGCCCGCCACGGCAAAAGAGTGAACAAGTCGGCCCAGCGCAAACCGAGTAAACAAATAAATGTTTTTCTTTTTTTCTTTTTTTTTTAATTGAGGGATTTTGAAATAACGTCATGCTTCAAATCACAGTGCTGTGGGTCTTAATAGCATAAACTTAAAGCCAATTCCTATTCCTATATCTTAACCCTCAAGCTCAACCCTTAATCTTAACTGGCCCTCAAAACCAAGTGTTGAGGGTTATTTTGTCACTTAGAAATGGGACACCCCTTAAATGCAGATACGTTTTCAGACTGTGGGGGGCAGAATAACACGAAAGCTGGGTCCAGTCTGTCAACTCCAAAAAAGAAGAAGAAGAACACATTTACATCACGATTATTTATTACGATCCGTTTGTCAGTCAAGTTATTAGGTTGTCAGTTAGTTATAAGATGATACTCATACAAATACCACAACCACGGACATATTCAGCTGACAGTTACCACACACCACGCTTATTGAAAAGTAAACCATAGCAAACGATCACTTGTCCGCACCGGCCGGCTATTGACAAAAGATCGTAAAATGAAAATAAATGTTACGCAACAATGACGTCAGTAATCCATAATATGGGCCTAAACTAAGATAATACAATGGTTTTCATAATTTTTATATCTCTATTAACAAAGAAAATACTTAATTTGTAGCGTACTGATTTCGCTGCTTTCGGCGCCCTCTTTGTTCTGTCAAAACACGCAATGCATGTTGGGTAGCCCTTGTTCCCAAGGGTGGTCTCGGAAAATCTCAATATTGAGGGCGATACAGCCCTTAAACTCGACCCTCAACTTAATTTTTCGGAGAATCGGGACAGCACTTGCACTAGAGGGAGCGCGCATTTTTGAGATTGAGGGTTAAGCAAGGAATTGGAATTCACCCTTTGTATTTGAATTAGGTGATGTCTCACAGTGATGTGCTTTTACATTCTGCATTTTTCACACCTCATTTTCATCAATCACCACTTTGACATTTTTTAAGCTTGGTTTATTTTATTTATTTTTTTAAAACACTGGATAGGATGACTTTTGCCATTGCTCAGAGACAGAGAATCTGACAGTGACTCATTCAGCATAAGTTGATAACATTTGCATGAGAGGAATTTCATGAGCGGAATTTCATACAGGAAGTTTGTAAAGCAAATGACACCATTACCTTCTAGACACTACAAATATAATATAGTTTGCCCCTTCTTGAAGAGCATCAACTATGTGGGTATTTGGCCAGCATATGAAAAATATCATAGCCTATGGCAGAGTAAAAAATACTAACATCAGTTATTCAGTTTATTTTCTAATGTCTCAAAGATATTCAGCCTGCAAGGTCCTTTATTCTCCTTCTCATAGTTCAATATCAGTTGGAAAATATTCAGCAATTTGAAAACTTTTTTACAGAAAGTCACTGAAACAAGATTACGCACCGTCTGCGATCAATCATATTTAAAGTAGTTACATTGTGGCCACTGACTTCCTGGCAAGTGTTGTGATTCACAGAGTACTTTGTGCTGGGCAATCCCTCTGAAACTAAGCATCTGTTCACACATTCATTGAATGTGGACATACATAAGACGTACAATGAATCGATACAGTGACCAGGCCGTGCACAAGGCGAAGATTGCAGGTTTTTAAAGCAGCAAAGCAGTTTTGCTGATGATTGTCAGTCAGTGCGTGCATGTCGGTTCTTTTAACGGCATAATCCGTGTCTCAATCTCACATCTCGTGTTTGTATGCTCACTCCTCAATGAGCAGCCTGACAGCATTGCCTTTTCTTGTTTCCCCCAAGAGGGGTCCTGGTTTCGCCTGCTTGAAGAATCACCTCGCTCTGTGAAAACACTAACCTTGGTGAACTTGTCTGTCAGTCAGAAAAATAGACTCTTAGGAGACATTACGCTTCTCTACCTGGCTGCTCATTGACTCCGAGCTGTCAGTCTGGATTCAGCTGCATTGCCTTTCATTCCAATTCATCACAGGAGCATTCGCCCCCGTCCTCTCACGTGAATGGACTGTCCTCCTTTATACTGCAAGATTAAAAATAAATGAATTAATTAATAAGTAGGTAAAAATAGGTTCACCATTTGTTCACACACAGGCACCACCTTAATGTGTTGGAAAGGAAAAAAAAACTAACATCCTCATCAGTGTTAACTTCTAATTTTATGTTAAAATAAAGTGCATGTTTCTAGTAATAATAACATAGCACAAAAAAAATAATAAGTTAACATATGACAAGAAAGCAGTAAAAAAAACAAAGGATGAAAAAGTAATGTGCCTCTTCCTTGTGGTATCACAGCAGTTCTGGAAGTGGTGACGTGTGGGACAAAACTTCTTTACACAGTGGCGCCCACAACAATTACCAACATTCATCTGAAACATCAGTTCCTGCCAGGTAAAACAATTGATAGTGAAACAAATGTGTAATTCTACAATGTTAAGATGAAATATTTGTCACAGTACGGTATGCAAACAATTGGCATTGTTACAGAAGAAGATTATTCAGATTCACCACCTCTTCCTTCTCTCTCTGGCAGTATCCATTTTTACTATTTTTTCTTATGTATATTATTCTTTTTAAAACATTTCTTTCTACTTTATGCCGGTATTTTTGAGTGGACAGCAAAGTAAGAATTTCATTGTACAGGGAAACGTGTTTCTTTACTGTGCATACGACAATAAACACTTTGAATCTCTGAATCTTGAATCTTGAATCTATCCATAGGACCGAGGTCTGAAATTTGCGGCCTCCCATTCATTCACTTAATATGAAGTTATAATGAGCTATAATTCTGTAATTGATAATAGATTCCGATGCGTTTATATTGTGAATTGTTTATTGTTCCATGTCAAAACAAACGTTTTTATTTTGAAATTATATGAAAAATTATCGTAAATATTTTTATTTTGATACCTTTTTTCTAAAAAAAATTAGGATCAGTGGTTGAGTAAAGAGCTCAGAGATTACAGCAACACTCTAATCAAATCATCCATATTTCAATCTGTTATCCGAATCCCATTAAGTAAATGTAAAAATAAATTAAATGTGTAATGCTAACTATGTGCTCAAAGCTGCACTGCAAACAGTCTGAAATATCAATGCATCTTTAAAATATTTAAGCAAACAAATGGCACAAGTCCTGACTTCACCCCCAACAAACAGCCGATCACAAATTTGATTTGAACTGTGACCGACAAACTGACAGACAGACGGATTAGGGATAGATGCCACAAAATGCAATAATCCCATCTGCTAGTATGGGTATAAATATATAATTGGCATGAGATATCTCCAGTCTGATGATGTTCAGTTTTTTTTGTTTTTTTTATATTCCTCTGATGTTTAGTGACCATAGCTACAATTGCTTATAACACGATCAATAAAGAGGTGGTGCAATCTATTTTTGAACCTTTGAAGGTGTTAGATTCACGTGTGTGCAGGTTCATCTGTATAACGAGTAAGCAGTAAGTCAACATGAAAAGAAGGATAAAGAAGCCTGAAAAAAAATATTTTGACATAAGTGCCCGGTGAGCCAGTTTTCATGGAATAAATGGGGCACCATATGTGCATCCTTATGAGACTTGCTACTCAAGACGCTGCTCGCAGCACCATTAGTGTTGAAACTTTAAGTACCTTTGCAGGACATCCTGTAGTGGAGTTGTCAAGCGGTCACTTCAGCATTTCCTGTATAGGCTATACATTTTTTTTGATACTGACAAGTTCAGGCTTTATTGGTTCTCAGAGGAGAGTGGGACCTCTGTACCATTTCTTCAGACAGACAGATACAAGGAGGCACATTTAATTTTATTTGGCTGGACTGAAGCACTGAAGCCTTTTCTCACTCTGAGTTAGATTCAATCGTTGAAGTCTATTTTGAAGTTATACACCTTTTTTTTTTTATTTGAAGGAAACCGAGCCAACTCTCCTTTGCAAAAATCCCAGCACCTACTGCCAGATAACAGATGGAAGAGGCTAGAGACCGCATAAATCCAACTACATATGGAGGATAATATTTAGTTCAGTGTCTGTCTTTGGTGCAGATGCCCCACTGCTGCACAAGATCTGTTCAGGCAAGAGAAAAAGAAAATCACTTAAAATGTCCAAACGGCCCTATTGTATTTTGAATCTGGGGATTATTCTGCACAAAAAATGAAAATGGAACAGTTTTTTTTTTTTTAAATGCAGTCTTCATTAATTCAATGTTCTTGTACTGAATAATCTGTATAGAATTATGTTTACCATGTGATCATAGCAGACAATGTGCCATGGGCGTGGTTGATCCTATCACACATCACGTGTGTATTATAATAGTAGGGGTCATGTCGCGCACATATCAGACCATATAGAATATGTATTTTGTAAAATAAGTAAATAAACGTTTTAAAAACAATGGCAAATGTGGAGTAGAAACCACACGTTTACCCCTGAGATCACAGGAGAAAATCTAAACACTGTGCCAGTGGCTATATCACCTCCTCATGGGACAACAGCATCTCGCATGATGCATCATTTTGATGTTTGAGTTCTTTGAAAGAGTTCATGCATGCATACATGTTTCAGGCTCCCTGTGGTTTTACTGTAAACAAATAAAAGCACTAAAGTTGAAAGTAAATGCACTGTATTACAGCAAAGTTGTAAAATGGTCTCAGAGCATAACAAATCTATAGGATACTGAACATGTAACAGAATGTAACAGAGTTGGCTATTCTCGAACAAAGAAAACAGTTTTTGTACCGTTCAACTGCACATAGACATGAAGTCATAGTTTGCCAAACTGCATGCACAAATGGATTATATGTAATGTGGTGTTAATTCAAACCCTGCATCGTCATCAGGTTGTTAGTCGATCCTTGGTGGTGGGCATGCCCCTGCTTTAATTTCAGCTGAGCTATAATTACTTTTGGTTGACAACAGACCCTATTAGATATTAATACACCCATTTATTGAGAGTGTGGTCTGTGCTGCTGCCTTCTTAACCGTTGTTCCCATACTGGAAGCCAGGGAGTATTCCTGACAGCATAAAAGGTCTCCGTGTGTGGTCAAATCAATAGATAGGCTCTTACGAGACTAATATTACCTAACTGTGGAAATTGAGTAATATTACCAGCTCTGCTATAGGAAAGCTATATTGATTGTGTGGTCAATATCAAAGAGCAAATATCAAAGGGTCCTCATGAAGCTCCTCAATGATGGACTATCCTGTTTTTTTTACCAGCAATTTAAAAGAAATAAATTCAATAGCAATATAAGGCTAGTATCAATTTCAGCAGTTGAAGTGATTTGTTGTTGTGGCACAAATGTGTCCTTGCTTAAGTATTAGGTTTCAACTTCACTTAATATAAGATTATAGTCATAGTCTACTTTTGATCACTTTTAACTATTTATCAATATAATGTTTTCTTTCATGTGAATAGACACCTTCCTGCTACAGGAACTCCACTTCTCCCTCTGCTTATTTCACGTGTGGTTGCTATTCGAGACTTGGAATTAGCATATTCCAACAACATGGGCAATGTATTAATTTCTTGTGACTTAAGCTCACCAAAGGGACCTCTTAAATCCGAAATGAGACATACCCACACTACAGCGCTGAGTGGCAGGCCCGAGCACCGAGGAACTAAGTTTAGAAGCCTGGAGGCTGGAGCACTGTCAAGGAGAGAGCCACTTGAGTTTAAATTCATGAACTATTACAGGCAGTCACAGAAAGTCTCCTGTACAGACTGCCCTGCCGCACTTCTAATGGACAGTTCTTTCCAGTAAAACGAACAATGAAAGTCACATTAATTCACTCATATGTGAACAGTTTTCAGTGGTCCTCCCCTGAGTAAATGCCATTTTTACAGGAGTACAATTGATAAAAATCACCTGAACCTTCACAAAAAAAAAAATGAATCCCTGCTGCTATTTGAGTACCATTTAGAGGCCATTAAGGTTTTATCCTTTCAGTCCAGTGAGAGTACAGTATTATATGTGATGTGTCACACTGAGATGTAGAGAGTGTGTGTGTAAAGTCACAACAAAGAACTCACAGCTTCTTGAAAGCAGGTTCAGGTGTGTGTTTGATTACAAATGTCTTAACTCGGGGAGAGAATGAGCGCTGACAATCAACTCAATGATTTCCCGATCACTATATTTCATGAACACAGGGTTCAGCTGGCCTCTTCGAGTTTGTGTTCTTGGGTGCAACATGGTTTTTCTTCATCTGGTGAATGTTTGTTTTAAATGTTATTAATTGCACACATTTCAGTGAAGAATTAAAGCAAGAGTGATTTCTGTTTTTTTGACTTCTGAACACAGAAATTCCTCTTCATGTCCAAATTTTGTTTCCCTATGACATACAAAGGAGGAGGCGTCTGAACCCTCAACAAAAAGGGTATTTATTACATTAATCTTTTCATCTTGCACTGAGATTAATGAGATTACACTATTTCATTGTGACACTTCTTATTGTACTACATATAATTAAACGATTGCTAATGACATGTTCCAGTGGCATTTTTATTAAACTTGCTGGAGTGATCACAAAAAAGGCCACAAACAAAATTTTCTCTCTGAAAATGACTGGCGTGTCCAGTCATCTGCGAGTCCCTGCAGACCATTTAAACATAGAGTGGCTGATTCCAAGCCACTGTGGCCTTGTAATGCACAACCATGTGTAGATGCTGTACATTAGAAAATATATATATATATATATATAAATAACCTTTGACATTACTCTGTTCTATCTCATTCCATTGTATCAACAGTTGCTGTCTTATTCTGTAATGTTTTCTTTTTGCAATAGCTGTTCAAAGACATGTTTTGGCAGCAATAAGTATGTTTATTTTTACGGCAGTGCAAACTTAAGACCTGAGTTATCCTTGGATGCTCGCTCTCTTGAAAGCTGCTTGTTTTTCCTGTCTTGCTTGGAGGCCTTAAGTAAACCATATAGAGTTTGATTTCTCACCCTGAATTTAAAGTACATCGTCCAGACGCGGCCAGAAATGAACAACCGTGCGTTAGAATGACGCAGAGGTGATGAGGGCTTTCAATCTGGCATTTAAACATTATGACATTAAAGGCTTTAGCTGTCTATAAAGGAGATAAATAATTAATAATTTTCTTTTGGTCATGGATGGATAACACTGCAAAATCAGCAACACCAATGCAAATCTAATTTAAAATCATATCACATCCATTTTTTTTCCTGTATTTCTCTCTTCTCTCTCCTCTACATCTTTACAATTTAACAATTCTTCAGGCTCCACAATTAAATCCATTTATTCTTGGTGAAACTTCATTTTACCATAAAATAATCAGCTGCAAGCGTCAATGCCTATCATTAACATACAAGGGGAATTAATAATCAAAGAATATATATATTTTTTTTAAAAAGGGTCACAATAATAATCTCAGAGGTAATGACCCATTATCCCCTCTTCTGATTCTGAGTATTCACCATCTAATGAAACGTGTATGTGCATTTGAACCTCTGTGAAACACTGCTCTGCTGGGGTTTTTTTTTATTGCCTATTTCTTCCCAAGTTCACAACGTAATAATATCTCAATTACCTTACAATAGAGATAAGTTGTCAGAGCTACCGAGCCATTACTGGTAGAAATGACATGTTGGAATGTCATCTTTCATTTCGATTTTCATTGCATTCTGAAGATGATGGGCACTTCAGTTTTCTTCCCTATGAGTCAAATGATAAAACCTAAAGGAAGGGCCAACGTTTCTGAAGTCTACAATGCTATTTCACCCTCACTGTGGGTGACACTAAATGATAAAAAAAAAAAACTTAAAAAAAAAACTAGTTGGACCATAATTTGGCACAGCCTTTTCATTGAAGCCATGAGAAATAAGCATCGCCAGCGTATGTCAATAACTGTGCCGCTGCATTGAAGGTTCCGTCTTGCCAAATTACATGACATTAATAATGTGTAATTACAGAGAGAAGAGTCACTGTGCTGAAAGTAGAAATTAAATACTTCCCTGCAAGAGGGGATGTAATCCTGGGACATGCTCCCAATGAGATATGGTTCCATCTAACTTCACTTTCCTTCATTATGGAGCTTTGCTTACTCTCCCCTGATTGTGTGTGGTTGCTCAACTGTTGAAATTCTTGATTGTTTGCTTGACTGATGCTGTTTCACTGGTAGTTGTAGGCCGTCAACAAAATTTACATTAGGCACAGGCATTATTAATGAGCCACAAAGTTTACCCAACCTGCTAGAGACATGTGTTGATGATCCAGTTGAGTAATTTTTAATTAACGTTAACAACACCTTGGGGTACTCTACATGAGATGTAAAAAGAAACATATAGCTGGTGCACATTTGAGGAACTGAGAATCCGAGGAGGCCTCAACACAGAGTTTCCTGGTTGTCATAGTGGAGGCTCTTATAAACACAGTTGAGCACCAACAATGGTACTCAATACATCCTGGGTTGTTTTGATTCCCAGTTACCAAACTAAAATAGATTGAAAAAAAAAATGGGATGGATAATGGTTATCAGTTATCAGTGATTAAAGGTGCATTATGTAATAAATCTAAAGCAACTGGCTATAAAATCCTCCTTATATGTCACAGAGACTCAGGAATAATGTTCATATAACAAACTGAACTCACCAACAACAACAGTACAGACAAAATATTTGCATTCAAAAAAATCTTTTGCAGACTGCAAATCATGTTTATGTTTTGAAATAAAGTTTTGGCATGTGGCGCCACCTACCGCCGTCTACCAATCATTGCAGTCAGTAGCGTCTCAGCTGCTGAGCGGGTTCCCAGTTACGTCTGAGCTACAATGGCAGAGAAAACGAAACCTAAAAGACCTCAGTATTTTTGAATTTGAGTGTAGTAACAGTTTTTGGCCACATTCTTACATATGGCACCTTTTAGTTAAGATGATTTGGCTAAACGCACCATAGTGCCCAAGCTCATGAATCCTGGGTTAAAAAGTTTAATTAATAAAAAGCTCTACAGTAAGTAAAGACTTATTAGGCTCTTTATATCTTATTCTCAAAATATAGCTTTGCATGTATCACAGTTGAATAACATATGTCATGTGTTGCTACTATATGTAAATGGACTTTAAAAAAAACAAACAATAACGACAACAGAACTAGGCTCTTACAGAATGTACTGGATCCTTATTGTGGATGTAGCATCTTTGTGAATGTGAGACTGAATGTTTTACAGCTCTCACCCTTAACCCTCTGTCACCAAGTGACGTCCACTTTGAAGTATCTAGTTTTGCAGTGTGGACCAAGGTATCTTGTTTCGTAAACCAGGGGAAACTATATTTAGAAGAGAGCGTGGCACCGGCGAGAGGTAGATCATACTGAACTCACAAGGATTAGCAGGTCACCATGTGTGACGTTCCCTGTCAATCACACCAAAGCAAAGCCTTAAAGCATACAATTTTTTTTACACTTAATAGGACCATTTAGACCATTGGTTCTCAAAGTGCGGCCCGCGGGCCAATGGTGGCCCGCAGAATCATTTCTGGCGGCCTGCAATGAATTACAGTTGATAGTTTTACTCCAGGAGCTACTAAGCTTGTTAAATGTTTATTGGACACAGACCAATAAGTGTAAACAAAAATTCTGGGTATTTACCTGGTTTCTAAATGGTGAATATAATGGTTTAGTGTATTATTGGGCAATAAGCAGGTGGCTACAGCCCCCAATTACTAGCTATTTACCCAGTAAATATATGGTAACAGAAATGTGCTACTTGGTATTAACCTGTAATTAGAAGGTAAGAACAATGGCCAAAATACTGGGTAATTACCCAGTAAATTATAAAGCGTTATTATATTAACGCTTAAATTACATTATATTAACGCTTATATTACTTAACGCTAAACTGTAGAACTGAAATCTGGTCATTAAAATTATTACAAATGTGATTTCTTTTTTTTTCTTCCCTTTGGTGGCCCTCAGTCCAATGTTGGGTTCCTAAATTGGCCCTCAGGTATCAAAACTTTGAGAACCCCTGATCTAGACAATGAATTACCTGCTTTTTTGCAGAAGATCAGAGCATAAGACAAAATGTTCACCGATATCATTAAAGACATAAATGTTCACTAATATCACAAAGTGAATGTCTTATAGACATATATATATATATATATATATATATATATATACATATATGTGAGAGATATATCCGTGTTTCTACTCCAATTTCTAACTTTAATGAGCAATTTTCTGCTGAAACTCCAATGCAGCTCTAATTAAAGATAGATGCACTGTCCTATACAAGTGAAACACAAAGTACCTTTATCTGTCCTAATGACTTGCAGTGGATAAATGCTGTGACCTCATAATGATCATTAAGGTGCAGAAAAGTGAACAGCCAGCAAAAACTAGACAAATATAGAAAAATAATAGTTGTAAAAAAAAAAAAAATACACAAAGGTCAAGCACAATGTACAATAATAAGAGATTATTTTCAAAAATGCAATATACACATAGGAATCCTTGGCTAATGGTGATATATTATTTGTTGGAGTTCTTAATGGTAGGTATCACCTTCTATTTATACTCATATGTGTCTTCAATTTTCTAGTCATCTAGCTCTCATTTTGGGTTTTTGAGAAAACTATCAAAGATATAATTCAAAACATAGCAACACCTGCTCCCTGAGAAAGAGCAGCACAGCAGCATCCTGGGAGAGCTGCTCCGCCACAGAGGAAGCTCCAGAGAGGTCTAACACTGATAAATCTCACAAATTTTCTCTGTGATGTGAGAGAGACCAGAAGAGGAAGGCACTTCATCACCGGGAAAGGCTCTGTCCGATCTGCCTTCAGCACTTCATACCTTAATACAGAAGAGGAAATGGCACTAATAATGTTTTCAGGCATGTTTGGTTTTGGGGAAATGGTTTCATATATCAGTTTCATGGGAGATAGGGCGACGACCTGTTGATGTGGCTGCCAGGTTACAGCAGGATGTGTTCAATTGAAGTATTCCCACTTTTTCATGGGGTCATGGGGTGAATTATGCTTGTTGTGTTATTTTATTACACACAGCGCTATGAAATTTCACTTGTCTACTGCTGCTTTTGCTCTTTTTATGCCTTTTACTTCAGGTAATATCATAAAACATTCCAGCACAATGGTATTTTGAGAGGATTGCTCTTATTTGTGCTGACATGCCTGTGCTGAAACAGCACGTACCACACACTGATTTGGGGAATGCTCGTGTTGACTTTAATGCATCTTCTATGTTGTGATGCAAGTGGCATCAGTGATCTCCAGTAATGTTTTGCTGTCCTCAAATTCATCAGGTGTATGTGGTGCGATGCTGCTCATTATGTGACTCTGCTGTGGCGTAGAAAACTCCTGGAGGAGAAGTCTTTGTCAGGAGTTTTATTTCTCATTACCCAGAGGGCTTCAGTGTTCCATATTTCTTTTGCAGCAGGTCCCCAGGTTATACCAGTGTTATCTCTTTATTGCTTTCCCCTTTCCTTCTAACTAAAAGACACCAATGGCATTGATTAAGGTGCACTAAGAACCTGCTTATGTGTTTAAATTATCTGTGCCTAATGCTTGGGGCAAGCGTTTGCAGCTGTGCCCTGGGACGGCATTATTCGTGTGATGAGAATTCTTTGAGGATCACAGCTTTGCATCCCACTTGGTTGCATAGCCTTGGGATATACCACAGGGTATAAAGGACATTATAATCACATTGATTAATTTGTAGTTATGTTAGATAGTGTACGTTACGAGAGAGGAATAGCAACAAAAGAGCTGGAGAACATTGCTCACATTGTTAAGACCAAAGAGCTTTTGTCCAGTTATTGTTAAATCTTTTAAATGCTGTGCTCATTGGAATTCAGATTGGAATTATATGACTGAAAGTTGGTCATACGTGTGAATGTGTTTACCTTAATGCTCAAGCATGTATTGTATGTATTGAAAAAACCTCGACGACATGACACACAAGACAACCACATGTTTTACCAATAACATTAATCACAGAAAGACAGGCTCATGTTTTTTTTTCTGAAATTGCTGAAATTCTTTTCACACATACCCTTATTTTCTGGATGTTTCCTTATTCTAGTTTGTTTGTTTGCAGACTACCACCACTGAAATATATATATATATATTAGTGCTGGGCAATAGGTTAATGCGCGATAACGCATGACACATTTCCATGACCGCTGACCGCAAAAAGACGCGCGTGACGTCATGCTTACGTGCCGCGACACCGGAGTCCAGGCACCGTTTACCAGTTAGCTCCGTTAGCTCCTTTTAGCGTCGTTAGCGCGCCTACAGTCGAACTGGAGCGGTCTCAGCGTTAGTTTACAGACTCATTTTAACAATCCGGAGTCACGTAAACATGACGTCGCACGCATCTTTTTCAGTCGTCATGGAAACGGGTCGCGGGTCAACATGCGTTAACGTTGACGCCATTAAACTAATATATATACAACATATTGTTGCTTTTGTCAAGGCCATCAAATGGATTACACCAAGTACCTCCACTTAGCCTTGGGAGCCAAATGTAAAGGGTAAGTTTAGATTTGTTTAAGTGCTTTGTGTCTTTTCTATGTGCATATATGTATAAGTATGTAATTGCTTAAATTCCTTTTTTTTGTCTTCATAGCCTTCAGTGCATTTTATAGCAAGGGCCTTGCTTCAAGGAGGCTGCCATCTTGTGTCATGTTTCTATAGCAAAGAGGAGCAACTAACCAGAGAGTGCTTTTAAGTTTTATGTAGAAACAAATAACATGTCATCCTTTCTGGTATGCAAAGGCCACCATAGTTCACCATAGATGCACTTTTTAAAGGAGGGTTGAGTTCTCAAGTTTGTTACAATCTACAATCTGCTGTCTGACCATCAATATGCTCACCATGAACCACATTTTGCATATGTCCGAGAAGATCTATAGCTTTGTTTGGACTTTTCTCTGAGAACAAATTAAGAACATTCATTTAGAAAAGAACATTTCTGTCATGAAAAAAATATCCTACACACTCATATTTCTATACCACCCCAAGGGAGGATCATTTATTATTTGCAGTGCTGTGACCACTGAAACATTCTTGTTGGTATTGCACAGGTGAGGCTTCTGGTTTGGGGGAAAAAAAAGAAAAGGAAAAACAAATATGCAGCAAAACATACTAGTCACCTGAGAGAATGCACTTATTTGAAGCAGGTGCATTGCATCAGCTGATTTTGTTTTTTTCTTCCTTTATTTGTTTCTTTTATTGTTATTACTTTCTTTTATTTATTTTTTTTGCTTATAAGGCTTACATTGTGCAATATCCCCACAAGACCTTGCAGTAACTCTTGGATCCCAATTCAGCAAATGCATACACAAACTTGCATCTACCACAGTACAACTCTAATTAGCAGGGATGTGTGTGGCTGTGTCCTATAGTGCTACACTGTTGCTTTACAGCCATTCAGTGTTCTTATATGCTGTATCTGTATCTATGCTGTATCTATCTATTTTTCACCACACTCTGAATGTAGGTGTCTGTGAATTTCCAGCATTTATAAATATACACAAAACATGATGAATGGATTCGTTATGTTACTTTTATTTGTAAATAAATTATTTTGCAATAGACTGTGCAGCTGCCAACGGACATCCAAACATGCAATCACTTCTAACCTGCTATTTGTATATAGAACACTGCATTAAATATTACAAAGCTTCAAAAAGGGTCATATCCAGCGCTTGTGTTTATTAATTAATTAACATTTTGCATGACATTTAACTAATCTATTTGATGAGGGGGAAAAAAGCCAGGCTGGCAGTTATTAAAATTTCTTGCCAGGAGTGAAATAACAGCGTAAATTCATTTACAGGCCCAGAGAGCATTGGTCAGGTCTTTGCGGTAATTGTCTTGTTGAATTGCACCTCTCTGTACCACCTGAGCCCTGACTGTGAGCTGCTGGCAAAAAAAATAATAATACAAAATTACTGCACATATGAGGCAAAGATCTTCATTTTTTTTTGTCACAGCGATAATTCATGAAAACTGTGATAATACAATTTTTTTTTTTTTTTAATATAGTTATACCATATACATACATTTTACATATATAAAATACAGGGCACATACATATTATTCTGTTCCACTATATATATATATACACATGTATATAGTGGAATAGAATAATTATTGTATCTATAGGTTGATTAAAATATCAGTACAAGCTAGAAAATACAATATTATTTACTTTCCATCTCAGAAACTGAATTAGAATAATTAAGTGTACTCTAATAACGGAATTAAAACAAACCTAAGGGACAGGAACCAAATCAATTAGCCGGCTTTGACTTATTTTCACACATCACATCTTGAGACAAATGAGGTGGGAGAATTCACTCTGGAGACACAGTCAGATACGCACAAGTAGGAGTCGAACGTGTATAAAAGACGACGCAGTCAAAGTGAAAAAAAAAAAATGCTTTTGAACAGCACAACTGTGCATTCCTAGTGCTTCTACCATAAGCCAAACATCCAGTTCTCTCAGGGACGGTGAAAAGATGAGTCTACCCACAGGGTGCACTTGATCCCTACCATCAAACATGCCGTTGTTCATTGAAGATGGGGAAAGTCAAATGGTTTCACATCTTTTTAGCTCTGAGGACTGCGCAAAGGTGAGCTGGAAGACAATTTTCAGTGAATGTGGAAGATCTGGGAATTATTGTCTATATTTGTTTTAGCTGATGTGCTTCTTTAATTTATAATGATGCCAAGTTAGAAAACATTTCCCAATGACAGCGACTTAATTCATACTGCATTTCTGTGCTGTCTGGTTGCAAAGTAACACGTTCCAACTGCTCCTTGCGTTGTGCATAATATAGGAACCCCTCAAAGTGTGAATAAGTATGGTGTTTCAATGTTTACCCTGCTTTCTGATCTGCTCCCCCTCACAGATATTCAAAAACTTTGTCAAAGTCAGATTTATCATATATTTTTAGCCCTTAGTTAATTGTATGGTTGGGCAGATGGAAGCTGCAAACTTCCGTTGCTGATGACTGACAGACAACACGGTGTGGAGTTAACGCTGTGTTCACACCGGGCACCATGTGAATTATTCAAGCAGCAAGTTCAAATACAAATGCAATATACAAATGTGAGTACGGGCCATGTGACGCTATATGATGTGGTAGAGCGAGTCGGGTGGTTTGATTCCTGGTTCCACTAGTCTACATGCCGATGTGTCCTTGGGCACTTAACCCAACGTTGCACCAGACGGCGTGTGAATGGGTATGACAGATGTGTGAAAATGTGCTGCGCATAGATGTTCTGTATGAATGAATGAAAGGCCCTGAATGGGTGAATGGCAAAAACTGTAGTGCTTTTTTTTTCTTCCAAAGTCTGTTTATTAAAAGGGATACTGTATAACAATAAACATATCGATTTGCATGTGTTTTTTAAACCTTTGAGCACAAAACCAGAGCCTCCACTCACCGCAACAGCAACTGGGCTGATCATTTATATTATATAAATGATACAGGTTGTATAAAACTTTGAAGAGTCAACAAGATTATTTTCAGTGCTACATATAAATAATATACCATCCAATAAATGGTAAGTTGTCCATTAAAGCTGTGGTAAGGAGGAGGATTTATTGAGTTTTGAGAATAATATGAAAAAAATTGTCCTCTGTCCTGAGCATTTATCACCAGATGAGCACAGACGGATACACATGACACACGACAGATGATTTTAGGCAATTAAACGCTCTGCAACTATTGTCAAACATCTCACTCTAATTTTTATTGGTCTGTTATCATTTCACAGGTTGCTTTGCAGCATATTCAGTTGTTACATTATGCATGCAAGGTTATTATTGCTCAATAACACCAGAAATAGCTCGACTAACCCAGCTTTAGCTTGCTCCCAATTTTTTTTTCTCCTGAATTTGCAAAAGCAGATGATCCCAGGTGATATTTACAGCTCTAAGACACAAATCGTCATCTTTCTTTTTTTTTTTTCTAAGGTTGCTTTGAAACATAGGCTCTCAGATGATTTGGTTTACAATATCCTGTTATTATCATTGCTCAATAACACCAAAGATATCTTGTCTACACCAACTTTAGCTTGTGATCCTCCCCTTTCTACTGGATCATTTTTAGAATTTTGTTCATAAAGGGTGTCACTGCTCTTCAGTTAAAACAGTCGTGTGCCTTAAGTTACTGTTTTTACTGCATGTAAACAATTAACACATAACCATTAAAAACACCAATCACAATGTACTTATAAATTTTAGATTGCGTTTCTGCCAACAGATTGTCCTAAATCCTCCACACTAGACCTTTACAAGGCCGGCATTAGATTTTATTACTTACATGTGGTTTTGTCCTGATAACGTGTGCATAATGAACTGTATAATAGCTCGTCCGTGGTATAAAGTATAGATTCATAGATTCATTAAAATGGTTCTGTTACAAAATAGCTGGTCAATAAATAATGCTCCACTGTAGCACACTCTTGGTTACTGCCAAGGGCATACATTGCCTGTATGAGCAGACATTTTTGGCAAGTCCTTGAGAGCCATTCTTAATAAAGCTATAAAATAAATGAATAAATATAGGCCCCTTGCCTTTTGTCCCAGCCACTATTAACATGATTTTCAACCTGTCCCTTTTGGTGATGCCTCGGAAAAATGTGAGTGCAATGTTAACGGCGACGCGACAGCTACTGTGAAACTAAAGACAGGCAGGGTGAGAGTGAGAGATAGAGCGAGGGAAAGAGACAGAGACTTCTTCTAGAACATCATTTGTATGCATTGCGAACGATGTGGCAGTCAGTAGGCCGCAGCTACACATTTTCACACATTTGTTCACATTTATGGTCAAATGGGTTTGCATTTGCATCCAGATTAGACAATAAGGACAACCAGGGCACAAATAAATAACAAATTATGTGGAAAGGGGACAATTAACCAGCAATATAGAAAATAGAAAAGTGTATTTAAATACAACTAAAATAAAATACTGACTGGTCAAAATAGACCAAGATCATTCAATATCAGTTAGCCTGTATTAAATGACCAACAATAACAATGCAGCAGACCTTGGGCCAGGTGGAATTCCAGCATGAAAAAAATTAGTTGTTTGGGTTTTAAATAAAACACAATTAAGCTGCCATATGGAGTCTGCTGTGTGTACTGTGTTTGATGGGCATTTGAAGGTGTCCAGACTGTGAGGTCAAAGGGGCTCTATGGCTCATTTATGCCAAGAGGCCCCATAAAGCAGTGGTCACCAACCTTTTTGAGCCCAAGATCCCTGAACTCGGGCCTCCGAGAAAAGGCAAGATCGACCTATTGAATTATACGCTATTGGATCATCAATTTTAAATTGAATTAAAATCATAACACCACAAAGACTAAAGGCATGTGGCCTATTTTCTATTTGCATTGCAGGATTTTGTTCATAGAAGGGTTCACATGTAGTGCCAGCGGCGCCTTTAAGAGCCGTGCGTGTTAGCATGCTGATGGTCGAGCAAAGAGAGGGAGTGTGTGTGTATGTGTGAGTGACACATGAAGCTGGCAACCAGGCAAAGCTACCGCTAGCAGGGTTACGTGAGGCACAAATGAGTATTGTCCGTTGCCTGTGGGTAGAAATAAATGCCCAGACTCAAGAGAAAGTTGACTGTCCGTGTGTTCACTATCTGTCTGTAAGAGAAAGGGAGTTAGCCTGAAGCATCAATAGCTCCGGGAAGAAACATCGCCCCCTGTGTTTTCTGCCCAAGGTCAGCTAAACCAGGAACGTGAACACTGGGTCACAGTGGCAGTTGCTGGTCTTTGAAACACGGGAATCTCTTTTTTGGCCCAGTTATTTATACATCAATTCTTACATCAATTCTGCAAAACAACAGGGAAACACGGTTTGCGATGAAAAACTTAAATACTTTAAGTGTTTTTATTTACAGCGAATATACACACAGGACTGAGGCAGAAAAGGCTCTGCTGTTGTGTATGTTTCTGCAAGGCTGTCAGTCAAAAGCTGGTTACAGCTTTCAGACAGTTTCTCCAATCATCACACAGAAGGCCATTGTCAAATGAAATATGCATCCACTGTGGCCACTCCAGAGAGGGAAAAGCCGAAAGACAAAAGAAAATCAATTCATCTAACTTGTAGTGCCAAATCACAACATACATTATCTCAAGGCGCTGTACATAAGCAAGGCAGAAATCTTACAGAGAGAAGAGAAAGCCAACAGTTCACACAATGAACAAGCACGAGGCATCACTTTCAACAGCAACAAATCTCTGGCAGAACTTATTGGTTACTGTCACACTACTACAACTAATACAGCTGGTTCAAGAGAGAGGAAGGTGCTCACAAAACATTTGCGAAAAATGAATCAGGCCCAAGGTGATTGTATATTTAGTTTTCCTATTATTTTCGGGATCTACAGGGAAAGTCCCAAAAATCGACATGTCGATCTCAACTAACAGGTTGGGGACTCCTGCCCTAAAGGGTTAATGTGGTCATAAATACAAACATACATCACCACATCAATACTTAGTTGGTCCATTAAACATAGCAGGGAGGTTGGCCCCTCCTCTGTGCGAGAGCCATCTTAGAACACAACTGCACTCAACATTACCTCAGGCCTATAATTGCAGTTGGAATCATGAGATATGGCATAATTTTCTGTCAACACTTATTCTGTCTCAGCCCTTCCATTAATGTGAATTAGCTAGCGGAGTGGAACATGCTATTTTGGTCTCGCTCGTGGAATTTGTTTGCACAGCAAATCAATGGCCACACTTCCAAACAAACATGATCGCTAAGCAAATATTTTAGCAAGCCAGAAAGGCTGTTTGTAGGTCTGCTGCATTGAGCACACTATCCCTAAAATCCAGGGAATAATTAGCTTACTGTGCCGTTTTCTGTTTGACTCATTGTGAGCCTAAATCTACCACCTGCCACACCATTTGAGGCATAAATGCTTTGAAGCAGCACATTCAAGCTCTAGATTTAAATAAGAGCTATCAAGGCAGTTAATGATGGGTCTTTCTGTTGTGTTGCTGAGACAGAGCTGATATGTTTGTGTGTGTTTGTCATCAAAATTGCAGGCACGGGTGACACCTAGGGAAGTTGTTAATTTTCTTTGCTGCTCAAGCCCAACTGCTTCAAGATTTGACACGCTGTGCATGGACGGATGATCATTTACATACATCGGTGATGACAAGTGGATATTTGAGTTACTGTTGCCTTCATGTTATTTCAAATCACTCCGACCATTCTCTTCTGGCATAAACGGGGCATTTCTTTCCAGATTACTGCTATTTATTTGGTATTTTTCCTTTCACCGTTCTCTGTAAACCCTAGTAAAGGTTGTGCATAGAAATCCTAGATCAGCAGTTGCTCTGGCACCCACGACAATTCCATGTTCAAAGTCAGGTCATATTGACCCTGTCTACAGTTCATGACTAAATGCAGTTGCTGCCATGTGACTGATTGTGAAAAACTATAGATTATATAGTTCAACTTTAAGGTTCAAGAAACTTAAGGGTAAATGTAAGACAAAAATCAAGAGCCCAGCATCTCAGTTCTTCACTTGGTTCAGTCTGGGTCATTTTGCTGATTGTCACTATTCTGCATTCATGACCCTTCACGTGATTGGTGCTGTACCCTGGTGATTGGTGAAGTACCTTGGTTTCATGTGAGCAGGGAGCACATTGTGAATGTGCTCAAAAATATTCACAACCTTCTAGAAACAGCTCCTACTGTGAGTGGGCTTGAGGTGCTAAAGGCCCAGAATTGATTACAATTGTTAATCAAGAATCAGTTTGATACACTCACAAAAAGAGCACTTCAGATGAGAGCCAGTGCTCCATCAGCTTGTGGACCTAATCCACAACATGGATGATTTCTGATCACTCCTTCTGCATTTTTTGTCAACAGGTTGCAATCGCAGGTACTGATATTTCAGTGGCATTTAGTTTGAATCCGACATTAAATTAATTAATAGTGAAATGTAACAAAATCAATTATTCAGTTCAGTTTAATGTCAATATAGAGAGCAGGGTCTGTGCAATAAAATCTGCAGGATTAGTCAGAGTAGCGGCCTATTGATACAGTGGCAGTGCACAGCATTTTCTGATCCAGTCGTGCTATTCAAGGACACGGCCATGCTCACTGCCACCGTCTGTAGAATTACAACTACAATTGACTGTTTTATTTACTTTTATTTACATTAATTGTAATTGTATACCTGCCTGTATTAAACAGTGTTATTTATAGCAGTCACTGCTCATTTTACTTTTTAAGATCATGCCAGAAAGAGCAGCTAGGGATGAAGAATTCACCTATACCTCATCATAAATTGATGAGCTTAATTCAAATTCATAATTTAATTGGTTGATCAATAGCAACCTGTTTCCTTGCCCTGAAGATTTATCTGCCTTTTAAAACATTCTTGCTTTTCCTTAAAGGGCCATCTCATATTATTTTTTAATATATTTCCATCTACAATTATATTTTTTAGTAATGTTAGATAAAAACATCCCATGGTGTTTAGGTTTCTGATGCAGACAGTTTTGCCACTGGGTAACTGGCAAGTAGTTGACATTAACAGATTCTTTGGCAGATTGATGCATGGTCAGATGGGCAGAACAGCGACCCTGGCAGCAGCCTGTATTATTTAGCAGTGGTCTGCTACACAGAATTAACAGACCATAATTTACCAATCAGAATTGAGTATTCAACCAAGCCCTGTAATTAAAGAGGTTGACGCTGGTAAAACAAGGACTGTGCAATTTGACCAAAACTTAATATTCAGACAGAGATAATCTAATATAAGAAAATCTATTATTAGCCATCACGTTACTTTTTGTCTAACTTCTTCTTCTCGACTATGTACACTGGGTCTCTGTCTTTCATGTAAGTTGCAACAGCAGCTTTAATCTCCCACTCTGTGATTTTATGCCATGTAGTGGGTCCCGGGCAGAAGCCTCTCGTGTGTGTTGCTTGCCTCTTCAGCCTTGAGCTTCTTCCAGGTTTAAATTAGGCCTTATACTAAAATATATTTTACATTAATATTTTACAAATGATAGTGGTGATGACTTCCTCATCTTCAATAAATCATATAGGATTATTTCTTAAAATGTTGAACTGGGGGCAGTTCAGGATAAATCTCCATATGTTATTCAGTGTAATAATACAAGGGCAGACTGCTGTTTAGTGGTTAGGGAAACAACTTGTTTCAATAAACAAAACTTGAGTGGCTGACCTTTATTTAATTAGTGTGTGACAGTAATGGATGTCTAATCAAAATACTGTCTCCCCCTCTGTTTGAGAACCACCTGCCTCTCTGCAAAAACATCTCCTAAAATGAGAGCACAAACCGTTATGCGCTTTGCATTGTCAAGCAGGCTTGGACATCTGGAGCAATTCTAACTAAATAGTAAAGGGTCTGTATTTATCTAGCTTTTAAAGTCTTGACGACCACTCAATGCACTTTACACTTTAGTTTTGCTTGTATATGCACCACGTTTCACACATCTGTCATAGCCTATCCCAAATGCCCAGCGACACATCAGCCTACAGTACAATTAATCGTGTTTTACTAAACCACACCCACATTTATTAGGTATAAAGTTGGCTGCCATATCAGTGAGCTGCACCCATGACAAAAGGTCATTTTACAAAGTCATTGTTATGTGTGGTTCGTGAATGGAGGACACACACAAGAGAACATTAACTGTAACATAACTACAGATCATGTTTAGCAGTATACTTTATGTTGATCCCTCGCACAAACACGTTTCATGGTGGTTCAAGACAGTGCCGTATCACGGGAGAAGGACACATTTTTCTGTCACTGTGGACAGGATTTGTTTCCCCATGTTGTGACACATTTAGAACTGATGACAATGCTATATACACAAAAATACAACTGGAAATGAATGTTTAATATTGTGAATGGTGATTCCTTTCATGTTTTTTTTTTTGTTTTTTTTTATAAACAGGAACCTGGGCCCAAGGTCATTTCAATGGCATCATGTACTTACAGTAACTGCAGTAACATAGAATACAGTGGATATTATTGGATGATAATTAGATGATAATCTGCATGCTTCTTTTACTTTCAATGCCCCTACTGAAAAAGTATCCAATCTTTTGCAGACCTTCAGCTGAATTATCTAAATTTAAATGCCTGCAATATGAAGCAGGCTACCTGGAAACTACACGGTAGACAGACAGACAGACAGACAGACCATAATTTATTAACACAACAGCTGGTATTGCAAAAGGGGATGTGTTACCCAGGTGAGGACAAGAGGAAACCACCCAGGAAATGAAACTGCATTGTTTGTGAAGTCATTAAGTTCTTTTAATTCCTAATGATTCTGAAAGCACTCTCATCGGTCCAACAGCAGGTGTCTGTATCCCACCAGTGCCATATGTTTTTCCTGGCACATGGCTTGCCTCCTCTGGACTCTCCCAACAGGCACTCATAAACAAACCCAGAAGTGGTCAAGGTCTCAGAAGAAACTGTATATGGAAAAAAAAAGAGCTGCCGGTAATGTTCGCACACATAATGCATCTGGTCCACCACCACAAATGCACACATGCATACCCTGCAGAAACAGTTTTAGTGTAGATGTGAAAGCAGAGAATGCAAACAGTGAGAGGGATTCTTCAGTGGGGTGCAGGTGGGCCTCAGAGTATCCAAACATCATTAAAAGATGGATTGGGTCATAGGTGATTGAATTGTTCCCTCCGGTAACAGGAGGGACAGTGATAGAGAGAAAGCATGGAGACTGATGGGGGGGGTTATGTGGTGCAGTACCAAGCTGCTGTAGGGGGCAAGGTCCTGCTGACCAAGTTGAGAAAGGGCACAGTAGTGCCTTGAATTGGAGGAGAGTGGTAGGAGCAAGCTGTCAGGAAACTCATAGATGGGCTCAGCAGGCAGCGCATAGCGAGTGAACAAGCAGGACCTCAGATGTGCAGACCACATATGTGGGTTCATTTTTAGAGATGCTTCTGTCAGTTTTCCAGACAGAAATACTGAATATACTGGGCTTTATATGAATTATGGAAATATTACCTCACATCAAAGTATTACTGCTGCACTCAAAATGAGAAAAGCACGGTACTTCTATGTCATTGGTAAGTAACTGATCCATCAGTTTGAGTCAGTGATGGAATTTCCAGACTGACTATAAGTAACCTACACTCGTTTTATTTTATTGATAGATCGTATTGATAGATTTATTGAACGATTGGATTATATATTAGAAGTAGTTGTCAGTGTTTTCCATGGTGACATACAGCTGTTCAAAGACACACCGTCTACAACCCAGGCCTGTTTATGTTTACACTAACTAAACACTATGGTTATGGACAGAGAAACGTTGTTAGAGTCAGGGGCCACTATCCATCAAGACCCCCCCACATTAGACACTCTGTGACACTACAGTCTATCAGATTACAGTCATCTTTATTGCTATGACACCCACAACACAGTAAAATACAGTTCAACATCTAGATACTGTGGTAGAGCAAAGTATGTGCCACTGATGCCACTTATGACAATAAACAAATGTGCAGGATGAAGAGTAGACTATCCGGATATTATGTGACAGACATAACAAGCTATAAAATGAAAAGAAAAAAAAAAACAATATTTAAAGTATCCATAAAGAAATGGAGAAAAATAAGAAATGAAAATGAGGCTCTTATTATGTAAGTCTTGTTGTTGTGCTATAGGAAAAAAAAAACAACTCTAAATGTCAGACTTTCATGAGCTGAAGAGATTACTTTATTTAAACTTAAAAGCCTCAGAAGGGGAATAAACACTTCATGATGCAAATATTTAATTATTAAAACAAGCAACTAAATCACCAAATATTGAAGTACATGGCTTTTACTGAATATGTAAATTGGGGTCATTTTAAGGAATATTGTCAAGATGATGAACTATATATCACATGTTTAACCTAATGTACTCATTATTGGTTATATTCTAAAAGAACATTGAAGTAGCGATTTAATTACTAAATTAAATATTCATCATTTACATTATTGTGTATATTATTGTATTTAATTGACGCCTCGGTCGAGAAAAACCTTTGTAAATTCAGACTTGTAGTGGTGGACATTTTTAGCAACGGTCTGAAGCAGTTTTCAACAAACTGGTCCTGGGTTGTATGAGTATGATGATGCAACATGAAAGTGTACCAAGCAGTACTGTTTAGGAATTTATACACAATGTTTTTGATAGTCTCCAAAATATTGTTCTGTTGCAGCTGAAAGCAAAATCAATATTAGCTGCTTACAGTTCTAGTTATGAGAGTACAATCTATGGATCACTTCCCATGACTAATGTGCTGAGAGCGTGTTACTCTGCAGCCTGTGAGTGACAGCCAGACAAAGTCTCAAGGAAAAAAATAAAATAATAATAATACAAAAAAAAAACCAGACAAATCAAATGGAGCACACATCAAAGGAGAGAAAAATGAGATGGCAAAAGAGGGAAAACATCCATAAAGTTGTTCTCAAACTCTTTATTGAGGTTATATTAGTGCAATCTATCAGTGATGTAGTGGAAAATCCATAACCCTACAGTGGAATTTCACCCCTGTGTGCTGTTCCCCTTTATGAAGTGCAATCTCATAGCAAGACTGCATGCCTCTACGGAGCTCATTTTTCAAGCAGCGCGACGTGGAAGGGCCATGTCAAAAACATAGAGGAGTTGACTGCAGGGGGGGGCCCTTTCTTTTACCATTTATCCATCAAAACATCGCGTGACACAGTCAGATCGCCCCCACACCGTTAAATATGAATCTGTACCATCGCAAATTCAATTTGTGATTGATTAAGTGCATCTGCTTGGAAGCAAAGCCTGTTTATCACACACATTTACAGTGTCAAAGCAGAGCTTAGATGAAGATCTTGGATTTATCCTTCATGCTATACTGGTAAAGCCTTCAGACTTAATAATAACAACAATAATGATAATATGTATTAATATTATAAAAGCCAAGATTGGTTAATGACACTCTGATACCTATTTCTTTAATACGAAGCAATGGTGGGATTTCAGCTAAGCTTAGCAAGTGGTTACCCACTGGCATAGCTCCGGTTAACATTAGTTGCGCTGTCTCTGCAACACAGTTATTTCTCCATTTTAAATAAACGAGAGGTTAAAAATGAACCTTGGAGAGACTGAATTCTAACCTTGCTTGCATCATGGATCTGAGAAAGGCAATGCCAGTGTTGGGGCTATAGGTGTAAATTGGGTCATTATCGCAAAACAAACATCAAATAATTCAAGAATGAGTTTTGGTTTCGAGAGAAAAGCTGAGAAAACCAGTGATTTTCTGAACTTTTCGTCTAAACCGTATGTAAAGCAATGGAAAATATCTCCTCTGACTTTGTGTCCCCCACAAGAAAGAAATATTCGAACACAGGTGAAATAAATGTAAGCCGACAGTTTTATGACAGTTTTTCCGTCATAAAACATGCAGCAGATGCGTGTGTTTGCATGCTGTGCCCCACTAAAATGCAACACAGCCTATTAAGAGAAAGTGATAAAAAGCTCACGCATGCTCCACAGTTGTACATTTTTATGGGCCATTTTCTTTCATTTAAATCAACAGTTTTTATGTTATTAAGCAAGAGAAATATGTCTGCTCTAATAAAGAAGTACGATGCTAACTTTGAGCGTGCTTGCACTCGGAAAAACAATAGAATAGATTCCATTTAACAGAAAGCCTTTGAAATCATCAATTAACTTACTTCAACAAATGTCATTAGCTAAGAAGACCTGTGAAATAATACTTTTATACGGGTATGTTAAAGGGACACTGTGTAGTATTTATGGGTTTATATAACCCAAAATCCACTTTTTTATACATATTATGTGCTCCTGCATTGTCTAGTCCCTGTATAATATTTTCTGTTTCATTTCCGTAGTGTTTCAAAAAGTCATGTAAAATAACACGGTCGCGGGCCGCGGTTGCATTGCCACTGTTAGCAGCAAGACGCCATGTTTCTACCGGAGCCTGTAAGGACAAACACGAGAGAACAAATCAAGCGTCTCTTAACTTGTAGCGGAAGTCCCGCCTCCTCTCTCTCCGCTTCGTCTGCTACGGCCGCGGTAGCTCGCCCTCTCCCTCGCCTCACGAACCTCATCTGCTGACACGGAGAAAGACGACGAGGACGACATTTGACCGGCTGAGGATACCGTAGCGCTCAGGGAAGGGAGGGGGTGAGCAGATTTTGTAAATTTCAGCCTCTCCTCTAGATGGCACTATAAACTACTTACTTCACCTTTAAGTCACAGACAATAAACTTGGCATTTCACAATTAGTGGTGATGCAGATTGGAAGATCACACATGCAGCATGGTTGATCCAAACTAAGATTAGGGGCTCTATTTTATACCTGGCACAAAGTGACGTGCAGCGCCATTGCTCACTTCTAAATGATGCGGTTGTCATTTTCATGCCCAGCACCCACATTCTGTTGGTAGCAAATGTGCTTGCGCTCATCAGTGCGTGTGTTGTTTTTTAAAATGAGGGTGTGGTCGGAACAAATTGTTGGCACATGATGGTTGGCACGTCACCGTCTTGGAGCAGCAGAAAGCCACTGCGCTGTTAGCCAACAAAAACCTGGTCGAGATTCAATTGCGCATTATTTTCATGCTTATTTAAACGACCCATTAGACGCACGTACACCCCGCTTGTTTAACACGCAGGGACGAGCTTCAGCAGTCCCCCTTCTCCCCTTCATCATCAGTTAGGTTGAATGTTGCTGCGATTGTTTATCATGTGCAGTGTAATGGAGTTGCTGATGGGACAGAGTCGGTAGACGGTGGAGCCAGATGGTTCACCAGCCATGGGGCCATGGACCATGTACCTATTAGTGCTGCCTTTTATATCCTGTAATTTCAGGCTTTGCAGATTGCTTTATAGTTGTTTTTCTCTTGAAGAGCATTCTAAGAACCGTGCTTTATGAAAAAACATAATTATCATATCGCAAAATGATTATATAATAATTATAGTAATAATAATAATAATGACCAAAACTAACTGTGACCTTGGCCCATTCTTCTTACAGGTCCTTCCTCTCCAAACGTCACAGTCTCCGGGCAAGAGGGAAAGCTATGACTAATCTGGGTTTAGGAGGAGTTACCCGCCACTCCCGTCTTTATCTTTACTTCCCCATCTTGTTCCTCTCCCCATCTTCAGAGTCTCACTGTGTATCTCTAAACTGTTTCTCGTTGAAGGAAATGTGCAGGCTTTGAATATCCCCTTCCTTACAAGACAAAAAGAGCTTTCTGTAGAAATAATGGCTGTTTATATTGAGTCTGATGTGAGGAGCTGTCAAGCTCTGCTTTTAAGTTGATTTGCAGGAGTGTCAGGGAAGAGTGTGGGACTGGAGGAGGTGAATCATGAATTGTCAGAAATCAATTCTCTTGGCTGCTCTCTAGGGAGTGCTCCAGTCATCGTCAACAATAGGCAAGATGAATAAACCAAATCTCCTGGAGAGCATGTAATAATCCCCAACATAATGGCATTGCCATATGGGATAATTCAATCTGAGCTTGAAAAAGGCAACTCGTGATCAGTGCTAAATTGAATATCTCAAATGTGTTCTTTTGTGAAAATCCCTGATCTCTTCCCCCCACCTGATAGGCCGTCTCTTTTCTCAGCCACTGCTGTGCCCCCGTACGCCCTGCACCACTCATCAATCAGATTTTTTTGTGTTGTTGTTGTTGTTTTTTCACTGCAGCTCAGAAGAGCTGTTAGAAATATGTGAGGCTGCACAGCTGATGGATAACAGTCTGTTTCATCTTCCCCTGCTTTACATTTTCTCCAGGCTCATTACTGTGCCAATAGGTTTTCAGCTGCTGGTTGGCAGTAGAAGTTGTTTGCCTCATGTGCATCGCGCTCTGTGTCAACAAGCTGAGCTGCTAAAGACTTCAAACAATGCAAGTTTAATAAGCAACAAAGCAACAATGTACCTGAGGGTATATGGTAACCCCAAATGAGAGTCACTTATCTTCTGCTCTCAATGCTGTAGAGTGACATTACATGTGTTTGTAAGTAACTGTTTTAAATCTATTGGCATGGAACCTTTCTCGGTTTCCAAAGCACTCCAGAGGCCCTTGAGAGTCCAAATACTGGGCGAAAACACTCCCTTGTTGATTTAATTACTTGGGAAACAGTTTGTGCTGCAGTCACAGAGGAAGTGTCGCACCAATGCATAATGTACTTGCAAGAAAAAGTTAAATAACTGCAACTAAACAGTGTTGTGTTGGTTATATTGAAAGTTGTTGTTGTAGTGATCCGACAGTGGCAGGACTGTATTTGCAAGTGCATTTGCCTGTCAGTCAGTTGTCCATCCATCCGACCATATGTCATAGATGGATAGATCACTTTGACTCCACATTTCTCTTAAATATTGTATTAATACATATGAACATGTGTAACTGACAATAACAATAGCAAAATAAAGTACAGGATTTGTTTTATTAGCTGCACCACACAGTCTTGTGCATGGACATGCTGAAGGAACATGTTCATGTCCAGCATGTTTCAACTTTCAACCTCTGCTGCTTTGTATAGTATTTAATTTACTTTGGGGGCTTGGGATTTGGGATTATTTAGGTAGTAGGAGATACGGCAGAAATCTATTTTAATATGTATGAACTCAACTTTAAGCTAGCTCTTTTTAACCGTGAACTTACACAGAACTGCATATGCCAACAAAATAAATGCATCCCACTCATCAGGTTTTACTATCTCATTTCAGTGAGTTATTATTTTGTTAGCTGTGTCCCTCCAAGTTTAGCTATGTTGGGAAGTTGGAATGTTCCAATTTTAACATTTTTTTTTTAAATTTCTTTAGTTATATATCTAAATATACATTTGTGTGACACCTTCTCTCCCCACGGATGGGAAATCAGCATCACTGTTCATGGTTTTTGTCACAAAATAAAAGTGATGATCGATCCATGAGTAATGCAAGAGAAAAAAAGACTTATTAAATCTCTTAAGTTCATTAACTCAGATGTTATAAATGAGTCTCCAGCAACTGGAAACAGAAAAAGGGTCACAACTAAATGAGGTCACAAGTCCAAATTTTGAGAATTACTGGTTTAACCTTGGCAATATTTTGAACTTAAGTATCTAGTGTGCGATCCTGACAGACTACTACAAGCCCACATACTGCAGACCATAGTTGATTTGTTGATTTCTCTAACAAATCCTGTCATGTGCAATATCTGTGAAATCATCCTGAATGTACTGCAATGTATACATTTATTTCATGATGACTTACATGATGACAATCGCTCAAGTCATGATTGTAACCGTTTGCGGGTGAGTGAAAAAAAAAAGTGCAGAAAAGGTTTTGGATCATTGTTTCTTTGTGTACCTTTTTCTTGGCATACATTATTGAAGCATGCACATACCCATCTTGTGTGCAGGTACTGCAGGGGGCTTGCTTGGAGGCATTTTTATAGAGTTTGGACTCTCCTTAGCTCAGCCTGAACTGTGTAACCGTGTCTTTCTCACCAAGATTTTAAGTAAAACTCAAGCACTTATCACAGAAGGAAATATCAAAGATCAATTTTTTTGACTGGCTGCCTGGTGAGGGAGCATCTCAGAAGCCTAGATGTGGGGGATCCTGTCTTTCCTCTACCAGAGTCTGAGCTGAAGACTCCCCACCTGTCTTCCCTGTCCTCTGTGAATGCTGAGCTGAGGGGTTGGGAGGTCCCACTGCTGAGCTCTCCTGCAGCTTGTCACATTCTCAGAGACTCCATTTAGACATGTTTTAACACGAGCCAAAAGTGTTGAGTTTTGAGTGCAGGTCTGAATAGACTGAAATGTATCAGCAGCTGATATCTTTAACCCACCGCAATTCACACACACACACACACAAGCAAGCACACTCAGTATGTTTGCAGGCACAGTTTAATCGGACTAAGGCCATAGTCCGATCAAGACAGGCAATAAGACAACCAACCATATCCGAGTATATGTGTAGAGGAGAAAATCAATTAATTGGCCTTGTACGTCTGACTCCGCCTCCGTAGATGGTGCTGAATCAGTTTTATGCTGCCCTTTACGTCACAGGAAAACAAACAGTGAACGGCCAGATGGACGGTGAAATGGATGGTACCGTGGTTCTGTATGTTTTGTACCTGCTGTAAATGTTAACCGTGATACTAATTAGCTCGAGCCTGGGTCTTTTCCCGGCAACAGTACTGCAGTCCATGTGTCGTCTCCTACTTCCGGGTCTGAGACCGGGGGGCAAAATTTTGTGCAGAACGTCAAGTCTGGCTCCAGTCTGACTAAGCGCATACATGCAAGAGTAATCGGACTGCATTATCCAGTTATGTTAGTCTAAGACTAAGGGTGAATTCCAATTCCTTGCTTAACCCTCAATCTCAAAAATGCGCGCTCCCGCTAGTGCAAGTGCTGTCTCGATTCTCAGAGAAATTAAGTTGAGGGGCGAGTTTAAGGGCTGTATCGCCCTCAATATCGAGATTTTCCGATACCAGAATGCATTGCGTGTTTTGCCATAACAAAGATTCCGTCGAAAGCAGCGAAACGAGTACGCTACAAATTAAGTATTTTCTTTGTTAATAGAGATATAAAAAATATGAAAACCATTGTATTATCTTAGTTTAGACCCATATTATGGATTACTTACGTCATTGCTGTTGTAATAAATAATCCTGACGTAAATGTGTTCTCCTTTTTTGGAGTTTACAGACTGGACACAGCTTTCGCGTTATTCTGCCCCCCACAGTCTGAAGACATAGCTGCATTTTAGGGGTGTCCCATTTCTAAGTGACAAAATAAGCCTCAACAATTAAGATTAAGGGTTAAGATTGAGGGTTAAGATAGGAATTGGAATTGGCCCTAAAACAAGCTCAATTTTAGTTGGATTAGCGTGTTCATGACATAGGGAAAACAAAATTATTGTCTTAGTCAGACTAAAATCTGACTTTTTAATTAGACCGACATCTATAAGAGTTGTACAGTATTCGCAGTCAGACTTGAAATATGGCCCACAGTATTAGCATACAACGTGGAGGTAATCAATTTAATGCCACGTGTGAGCTGACAAATTCAACTCTCTCCACGTGATCATATTGGTAAGGACAGATATTAATATCAGGTCTGAACAGGATCGGAGTGAACTGTAGATGTGAGAAGCTCTTTTAGCACTTAATGAAAAAAGTCCGACTGTGAATGCAAATTAGCTCTCTGATCAGGAACTATTCAAATGAAGAAAAAAAAAAGTTTTAACTGTACATTGTCCCTTTTAAATACATTTAACATAAATGTTAACCACGTTTTTGTCATTAACAATTATTAAAGATTGGATATCTTTTATGTGATATACTTTGGTCAGGCTTCTGATTTCCTTTCAGGTCAGACCGACTTCACATTGCCATTCCGAAGTTTCTAGTTACAGCAGAGGCTTGAACGTCATTTCATGATGTTAGATACAACAGCTCGGGTTCATTTCAGTTCTCATATCAAAGGCCTTACTGAAAAGCACTGACGATAGAGAAGTTAAAAAGGACGCTTGAAGCAACATCATTAGCAGGTCAGTGACAGTGTTCCTGAGTTTTTTTTTTGTCAAGTTTTGCAATTTGCATTGGCAGCAGTGATATGCAAATGAACAGGTGTAAACACCCTGTATTGTACAGCTTATATCCTCTACTGTGTGATTCACAGATCTCAAGTCAGTTCAAAGGAATCCATAATTCCAGAATGCATCCCATGTGTAAAATGGAGGGGATTCACGTCGGATAATTGGTCAAAGGTTCAGAATATTGATCTGGAAGCACGATTTGATTTTCAATCTTGGTCAAATAAGAAGCTGCTCAAATTAAATCTCCTCCTCCTCCTCCTCCTCCTCCTCTCTGTGCGTCTCTGCCACAGACTTTTCTTTGTGCTTTTCCTTTTCTCGGCTCACTTTCTGTGTGGACTTCAGAAAAACTAAACTTAAAATGATATAGCGAAAGAGTACTAGTATTCATGAACAGCACACACACACACATACACACGCACACTCCCTCTCTTGCATGCACACACCATTGTCAGCCTTCAGCAGCACTGTAGGTGATGAATGACACTCCAGTTGGTGATCAAAGCAGGTGAGTGAAGCCGGGTAGCAGAGCGGTGGTTCCTTATACTGTTACAGTGCTAGACAATGCCGCTCCTGTAGCACTGTGGCTCCAGCTTGGCTGCTCCAATGTACAATGTTGTGGCTGTCTTCTTCTTCCTCTCCTTTGTTATTTATCCTCGTATTTGCTCATTCAAGCATGGCACATTCTTATTACCAGTGTTGCCTTCGCTCCGCTGTTGTGTTTGTTAATAAGTACATAGTGCAAAGAGAATACATTCATGTTTCCAATACATGCAGGTGGAGGTGGAATTGAAAATGACTATTTAACGTGTTGTTTTTGTAGGAGGCTTTTTTTTGTGCCCGTGGGCTTTCCTTGGGCTGGTAGAGGGTCATGACTATAGGAGCTGCAGGCGAGCTGCTTACACGCCAGCAAGAGAGCTCAATATTTCCAGCTCTAAGCAGCAGTTCTCTCCTCCCCTGTGGTCTGAGAGTGGCTGTCACTCTCAGGCTCCCTGTAACACTGCCAGCCGTGCCTTTATTACTTACACACAAGTCCAAATGTGCACACGGCACACGCACAGTGAGAGGTAGCCTCCATTAAAGTAGATCAATCATCGATCAATCTGGGGGTCTACTAGTGTTACTGTTGCTCTTTAGTCACTCGGCTCATCAAAACGGTAATACACTTAGTATTTTTGTTTAAATCTATTCAGCAATCTACAAAATGGTATGTATAACAATGCAATGAACATAACTGAAAAAAAAAAATGTAATTCCAATATGGAAGCTGTGGCCCTGAGAGCTATTTTACTTGTGCTGGCAATCATGAGGATAACATCATCTTTACTGGCCTGTGTTTTTTGTCTATTAGAATGGGTTTTCTTGAGTGGCTGTATGTTGAGCTCGACTGTATGGCCATATGTTTCGATAATATTATAGCAACTTCTTTGGAGTAAGCGGGGCAAATAAAGCCTTATTCACACGTGCGTCAGCTCTGAGAGAATTTTTCACAGTATGTCTGTCTCCACAGTCATTTTAAAGGTCACATAGAGTGGTCCTGTTGCACATAAATGTTAGTTATGGAGGTCTACTTACATATATTAACTTGTTTTTATGGTCAAAAACCTCCTAGTTGCTGTAAAATAGCCGATAGAAATCCTCTTTTCTGACAGTGTTTTTCAGTTGCGAGATTTCAGAGTGAACTTTCACCCCCAGAAGACAGAGTCTTGTGATTGGCCAGTACTATCCAGCACATCCGTTCTCAGAAGCGCAGCGCCCCCCTCTGGAACGGCGGATGCACTGCTCCTCATTATCAAAACATTGTTTTAACAGTGTTTAAAAATAGCTTCGTCACGACTCCCCGCCGCAGTCCCTTTTATGACTTTAAACCGGAGTCAGAAGACACTGTTGCTCGTGAAACACCTCCACAACGGACGTTATTCTTCTTCTGCGGTTCAATGTACGTAACCGGATGTGCCCGGACTACCGCCCGGAGCAGGACGATCTGTTGTTCAGGAGAACCGCTGCTCCGCTGCTTACGTAACTATTACGGGATTTTCAGTGATCTCGTTGAGCCCCGAGATTACAATTAAACACAACGTTCTCAGCAATGGCTGAACTGTTTGTTTCGAACCGTCAGGCTTCATAAACAAGGTAATGACGCAGACACACACCAAGAAAAACAGCGATAATAGTAACTTCCGGTGTAGTTACGCTTTAATATCAATAATTATACAGTATCTAACTATTTCTAATGTACATCGACCAGAGCTACTGTTTTAAAATACAAGGATATATTACCATATCATTGTGTAAAAATATTACATGTTGATGAATGGTCACACAGTGAGCTTTTCTATTGTTAATGCAGCACCAGGCACACATGACTGCTTCAGTAGGAAATACAATACAAAGCAAGGGAATGTTAGTGTTCTTTTAAAAAATAATGTTACTATGGGGCAGATTTCAAAGCCACTTATATTGAGTGCATTGGACTTGGGTTGGTTTAGGTAACGTGATACGAGTTGCACTCTAACCAAGTCAACAAACCTTTCAGTTATGAAGCCAAAATATCTATCTAGAAAAAGAAACTAGAAATTCAATGATCAGGGACTACTTAACTCTTGATACATTTTGGGCAAAACTGTCCCTCCCCTCTCCTTGTTCATGAGGGCATAAGTGTGAGCATTAATGTAGGTGAATAAACAAACCAACCAATATATATATATATCTGTATTTATTTTTTATTTGTTTTAAATAAGGAATCATTGGAACTTGTGGAACTCAATCTTAGGTTTTAGCTGATTCAGGTACTGAAAACACTTACTTCAACAATGGAAATTAGTGCTGCTCCTAAAATCAAAACTTTGTGACCATATCCCCTTCACATTTGTGATGAGCAGAAGAAATTTCCTGGAATAAGCTTTAAACGGGGAAGGAGATGATCGGAGAAATGAAAGATGAGCCACTCTGACAGAGTAATTGTGCAGTGGAAAGTATCAGTAACCTAATTAACACTGGACTGTAGCCTTTGCCGCATTCAGATCCTGCTCTGATATGTTTCATGATGCGTTCTGACACTGCAGTTAGGGGAATCATTTCATAGTGCATGGTAGTATGAATAATGTGATTGCACTTTAGGGTTTAGAGTTATTGCATTATGCAAATGACTCCAGTGTCATGTGGAGGATAACTTAATGATGTCCCTAACCAGTTGTGCTTAACATGACAGAATGGCCTTTTCTTTTTTTAAAGGTTTTGTTGATATGCAATATTTTGTTTATCGTGACTATTGCAAGAAAAGCTCAAAGACCATGAAAACCACAGTCAGCACCTCATGTGATCTGACATTTGAACACAGTGTTTTTAACTAATGGGGCTGATGTCACATACTTCACAATTAGAACTCGGGTTTCAGACTGTTAATTTGTAAATACAAAGCTAAAGAAAGAAAGACCACTTTTGAATCCCGCCATTTTAGCCTGTTTTTGTCTGACAAACAGTGATGTTGCATGTGATACATCCAGGAGCCACATGCATGCAGTTTAAAAGCAGTAAAACATTTGCACAAGGCTCTGATTTCTATGACAAACTGTGTGAAAACCGTAAAACGTCAGAGACATTTCTAAGCACATTATACAAATTCTGAATACTCACAAGGAAAATCAGAAATAATTTCTAATAGCCTACAAAAGTGACCATGCATGTAGCTTCAAAACTGTCCATATATCATTATTCTGATTTTAAGAATATAAGTATAGTGACTCATGCTCTGCAGCCAAGAGGAGGTTAGCTTGATGAACTTTGGCATTTCAGATTTAAGTACTGTAAGAGGGGCACACTAAGCCTCCCTCCCAAAACTGGTCCTTGGGTATTACAGCTGCTTCATGGCAGACCCTCAGTCTAAATTTGCATCAGAATCTTTGTGATCAGAGCAGCTGCTCTCAGCAATGGTCAATTCAAGGTTTTGTGTGTCTGCTGGGGTCCTTATGCTGGATGGCAGATGTTCATTAGCCAGCTAGGCTTTCATCTTGGTATAGAGAACAATAGTCTGGCACTCTTTGCTGCTCTTTCATGAGCTAATAAGGTATCATATCCGACCTCAAACCAGGCAATAATCCAGATGGCACCGAACACCTGGGATTGAGCTAAAGTTCAGCAAGTTCACAACTCGGAACAACTTCAGTGGGCAGATGCAATTTTGCCTTGTAAAATGTCTGTTTGTATATCTAAATATTTTTTATGTCTTACAATCTAATTCATGTTCAACCCACTCCAGGTTCAGCATCTGTTTAAGCAGTATTCCACCCCGCATTAGTATCAAACTAAGCTGATATATTTATTTATGAACCACTATATTTTCATTCATGTGAAACAAATTTTTTGTCTAACCCTTCGTGCTCACACGGCACAGATCTGTGCCGCAGGTGCACCCATGGTAAATTGCTGTGGGAATAATAGACAACTCCTTATATGGACATCCTGGGGTGTTTATAGGTCACATATTCAGGCTTTAAAAAATGTGTATGTGTATTACTTCTTATGTGCTGTTGAGTCAAAGATATGATTAATTTCATATTATATTTTTACAGAAGTCACAAAATGAGACCGTTTTTCTTTTCTTTGTGTTGATAAAAATGAGCCAAGTGAACTTTGAACTGACATATTTTCACGAATTCAATCCAATTTTAAACATTTTGAGTACTTTTTGCTCAAAAGAGCCAAGTATAAGTATATCTTTATACTTATTGTACAGCCAATTGTTACATTAAACATGCATGTAGCCTATGTACATAGTGGTGTGATACATCAGTCTTAAAGATGCATGTACTCTCACCACATACACACACAGAGAGAGTGATTTTCATCTGTGTAATAAAATCCATTGGGATCCATACATCCATACAGCTGAGCTTGTTTTTGTTTTGAACTTAAATCAAGAGCAGCATATCTTAGAACCAAGTAACAGTGACTTCACTTGGTTATATGCACACGCACACTAAGACACACTCACAAAACACCTCAGTATCCAGTTTTACTTCCCCTACAGCCTCCCAAGCAGCCCAGTCGCCGGGGCTGAGTTTGCACAAGGGATACAGGGCAACTGCGGTCGTCAGCCTGTCACCAGCAGGGACACATTATGTGACACTGATATGCTGTGTGAAGCATGGACATGTCATTTTTGACTACAGCAAGAGGCTTCTTGGCACGGATGCCTCAGTTTGTGCCACAGCTGCCTGTGTACTCGGGAGTCAAAGGGTAGCCGTTAGGTGGGAATGACTTGTTTACCGTCTTCTCCCTGTAAGATGTACCCTATACACCAATACAACTCTTTAAAAAAAAAAAATGTTGTAACACCTTTTCTGTTATTTATGTTTTTAAACTCTCCTCATCTGATACCCCTGGAATAACAAAATGTCTTCAACTGTCACCATGTTAAATACAATTTTATTCGAAACAAAGCTCATAACTATATTCCAGCTACATTTTCGTTAGTATTTCTTTGTAATGCACTCCTCACCCATTCATCTGAATCAGAGAAGGCCACAGTCAGGGTTTAAGTTCCTATAGGTAGTCTAGAGTTTGTCATTCTCAATATTTGTCATAGTCAGTATTGTATTGCAATATACTGAAAGGCCACAGTCGAGGTTTAAGTTCCTGTAGGTAGTCTAGAGGTTGTCATTCTCAATATTTGTCATAGTCGGTATTGTATTGCAATATACTGAATGGATTACAATGGAATTTGGTATAGCCATTCACATTCACCTAAGTGCAAAAAAAAATGTGGTGTGGTAGAATTTTGGTAATAAAAACAAATAATTTAACTCCAGTGCCAAGGCCCAGAGTAAAGTCTACACACAACAGTAAAGGAACAAGGCTGGGCTTACCAGGGTGGCAGGAGATCGAAAGGGGAGGGATCCAAAAGAAAACATCACAAGAGACACCACCACATTAGGGATTGGACTGCTACCCACTCAGGTCAACCGCATCTGTTCAAAAGGGAAAAAAAGTAACACATTTACCAAAATAAGACACATAAGATGAGCCAGAAACACTAAACCAACTTCAATCAGCAAAACAATTCATTCAATGAAAACAAACACATTTAAATTCCCCATAGCCTAAACAGAAAGATGCAACTTATTAAGTTGGACAACCCAGTACTTAAGCTCAAAGGAATCAAATATTTAAATGAAAAACATAACCCAGAATACACAAATATGGTTTACTACATAAAGCCGCAGCAAATAAAACAAATGCAAGGTCTAACAAGAACAAAATATGTAACTATAATAAATGTTGTGTCTGCTCAACAGCCTTTAAAATCTTAGCCTTTAAAATCTTAGCCTTTAAAAGACGGACAATGGGTCCACACCATAGACTGCTGGCTGCAGTCACAACAGCTAAATATAGTAGAGCTACAGAAAAATCCCACAGTCAAGGACTTTTTTGTGTTAGAAGTCAATGAAATCAAGTGAGGAAGCAAAAAACAAGCCAAAACAAACAAAAGTTTAATTCCAGCTTTCACATAGACTAATTTTTGGTTTGTCACTATTCACGACACGGAATAAATATATATAAACAGGGATGGGTGAGAGAGAGACTGTTGCACTTTGAGATCAACGGCGTCACCACTGTTTCAAAATTTCCAAAGAATGGTTTTAGTCAAATGACCCCAACCATTGAGTTGTGATAAATCTATCTCAGCTACTCAAGTGTGGCGTTCTAACATAGTGCTTTGCATAAGCTTTGCAGCGGTTGCTGGTTAGTTGCTGGTCGACTCCTCGCATAAGCTGAGTCCCAGTCAACAGCAGGGGTGTGTTTGTGGGGGGCCAAGTTCATATTTCCATGTTTCACCACACTTAAGCAGATGTAGAATATCACAGCCAGATTAATCTGGTCTTCCTCATGTCTATCCTCGCTGTTGGATTAATTAGTAACAATGATAATATTAATACCAGTAAGGATATGAATTTAAAGAGTTAGAGAGTGTGATTACCTCTGCTTTCACCAGGCTCAGACATACTACTGAGAAACACATAACCATGTCATTTTCTTCAGTTATTGGGGATTTTTACATCTCGCACTTGTGTCAACATGCTTTCATATGCTGTCCATGCTCATAAAACAATTTTCTCCCCCTGCAGCATTTCAATGAAAGACCAGCGTGATAGTTTTTAAATGGCAACATCTCCAAGCCCACATGTTTGCAGCCTGAGGAGACTACAGAGTGTGATCGAAAGGCCATGATTGCTCTTAAGATGACTGAAGGGTGTACTATTGCAAATCCATACAGAGCCATGAGCTGATTGATTCCAGATATTACAAAGGCGAATACTGGGGTCAGATTTAATTGATTTTTTCAGAGACAAAATTTTAACTGCACAGCCAAACAGCTGTGATGAGATTTTTTTTGGGGGGGAAAAGAGAGAGACCTTTTGTTTGATCAGGGCAGGTTTACAACAACAATGCAGTGTTTGCTTTCATGCCACCTTGATTTGCTGCACATTATTTGTGTGAGAATTTCTTTAGATTTAGATTTTAAAATCAATATTTTTTTTTCTACAAAACATCCTGATGTAATTCAAACAATGAATTAGTCCATTCTATATCCTCTAAAGCATTGTCTTTAATAATAAAAGTAGTATCTCTGAAAAAAAACAAAAAAGTGTTGTGTTGCTTAAGGAGGATGTGATTCGAATCATAATGCCTGTGCCCATTCTATATTCAAATTTATATATTTGAAGCCTTTGCCGCTTGCCCCTCCGCAACGTCTCTTTGACAGACACCTGAAAAAGCTGTATCTGTAAGCAGGCATCCATGGGAATAAGCTTTGAAGCGATTACATGTGATAGCAATCTTCAATGGGACCTTGAATGACAGCTATGCATCTGTTTGGAGACAAATGCAAAACAAAATGCTGCCACTCAACTATGGCTTTCACACTTTCCCCGTCTATAAGTATCAACAGGGAAATCTCACCTCGAAAACAGTTGAGCGGAAAGACATCACAGATTGCCCCGGCTTGTTGCTCAATGCCCAGTAGACGGAGGGTCGAGCAACAAGCATGACACTAACACACACTTCTGACCACCTCTTACTGACAGAGAGACTGTGATGCTTGAGAACTCCATCTGATCCTACGCATGCAGAGTAAACTGTGGTGGTCGAGAAATGATTCATTCATTGTCTACCACTTTATCCTCCACATGAAAGTCACGGGGAGCTGGAGTCAATCCCAGCTGACATAGGGCAAAAGGTGGGGTACACCCTGGACCGGTCACCAGTCGCCAATTACAGGGCATACAATTACAGACAAACAATTCAGTGTGTCCATGTTTTTGGACTGTGGAAGGAAAGTGGAGTAAAACCCGGAGAAAACCCAAGCACACATGGGAAAACTTGCAAACGCCACACAGAAAGGCCCTTGGTCAAACCGGGATTCGAACCAGCGACCATTATAGTCCAATGTGGCCCAGTTGAGAAATAATGAATGACATAACTTAAAACTGCTTTAATGTACCTTTCCTCCAGACCTTCATTTAAAAAAAAAACAAAAAAAAAAACATCATGGTTGACACATCTTTGATACTGTTCATTTATTTTGTCTCCGGACGACGCATTTCAAAAGGGGGCCAAGATGCCACCATTGCCAAATGTGTCCCAAATATATATGCCAGCCAGAATGGGAGCTCCTTGGAGAGTGTCCTAGCCAAAGGCAGAAAATCAATGGGTCTGTGCCAGCATCCCTGCAGCCTCTGTGCAGGAACACACTGTGGGGGGGGGGACAGACACAGTTGACTTGGCAGCTCAAAGGACCTCTGACCGGAAGCCAGGAGGCTCCTTGGGGAACTAGAAACACCTCTTGGGCCACTAAGTGAGAGAAGATAGAATCCAAGCTAGAGAAGAATTACAATGAGGGCCACATAACGCAAACAGTGAAAGGAGAGAGGTGGGGAGTAGTTTTAAACAATGAAAATGTTTTGTTGACACTTTAATCAAAAGCACAATAGGTCCTCCTGACGCTCTGACGATGACACTTCAAGAATATATCTTTGAAAGAATATCTACCAGTGCACTGGGGATCTACATTTATATTTCTTATACTTTTTTTTCGGTAGATAGAAGGAAAACGTCCCTGAGATTTTTTTTTTTTTTTGTAAGCTCTGGCTTAATATGCATATGTTTAGTCACTGAAAACAAAGAGACCACATACAAACCATTCATGTTCATCTCTGGTAGTCTGTATCCTCTAGCTTCGATATCTCCAGCGCTCAACATCAATTTATGTGTGTAGTGCTTAAAAGTAATCTCTATCATTTAAATGAATCTAGAGCCCCACGGCAGAGCATTGGATGCCCGGCATCAACTCACCAGCTGCTATCTTTAAAGTCCCTGATCATTTTAGTCTGGCTCTGGTGGCTAGTTGGGATATTGATGTGGTGCCGTCTGCTGGTGTGCCTCTTCCTGCTGGCCACAAGCCAGACTTCATCAAAGACATTAGTGGGAAAAGCCTTAACTACCAACAGCTCTGTTTCCAAAGTGAGGCAACCATTTTCAAGAGTTTACACTCATCATATTTTCATTCATCATCGAGGTACATCACAGGCACACCTGCGTCAGCCTGCACTAGTCATGTACTCTGAGGCAGACGCTTGACTCCGATGTCAAAAAATGTAAATACTTAGAGCCAACGCCAAAGCACACGATTGATCTGATGAGGAAAGAAACAAGTGATGCATGTTTGAGCAGTGCACAGCAAAATAGCAAGGAAATGTTCCATCATCATAGCACACTATTTTTCTTTTTTTCGCGAGAATAAATATTGACTACAAACTAAGGTGTGTTCTTTTTTGCCCATGGTTTTATTAGCATTTTTTGCTTCCATTCACATTTAACGCCCCCAAAATGGCTTTCATATGTTTTAGGTTAAGTAGATAGCACAATAAGTAATTAAATATGTTTGATATAAAGTGGTATACCGAATAAAATGATATATGTATATCCTGTTTTCCTGTGCTGTTTTGTATTAATGACATTGGAATAGTGATGCATCAATGCTTTACAGTATGTGTCATTGACAGCAGCTGGCAGGCCGAGCCCAGGCTGGGGAATGTTGGAATTGTCGATTACAAGCATAGGAGAAGCAGTGGTTTGTCAGTGGTGATATCGAGGAGTAAAGTCCATGCCAGCATCTAAACAAACATATCAATGGAACAGTTGCTGCTAACTGTAAAGCTGCTGCTGACAGTAGCATTGTGTTACAACCAAGGTTATTACAGTTCACGGAAACCAACGAAAGAAAGAAAACTACAATTGAAAAAAAAATAAAAACTTGATTTAAAAAAATTTAAACTTACTGAAACTGAATTGTGTATTTATAAAACCAACTAAAATTGTAGCGAAAATGTGCTTAGTTTTATCTTTGTATATTAATTCATACATAATCCTTTTTAGTCCACATTGCATGTATTTATTTTGATTTTGAGCTGCCTTGGCAGAGGTCTGCGCTCCCCGAGTGCTTTTCTAGTTATCTATGTTGTTATGTTTATGTGACTCTTTAATCTGTTAGCTATATTTTTACCTGACACACTAACTCGATCCAACCTCAGAACTATGATGCACATTTTGCATTTCAGGTTACTTTCTCGTTATATTTGATTCAGGAACAGTTGATCATCTGTCCTAATAACCTTTTAAAATGGCATATTTTACTGGGTTTTTATGACTGAATATATATTATGAACTTTCACAATTGTTTACCAGGCAAATACATGTTACAAAAAAACTCAAAGTAACACTAAAACTAAGCATTTACAAAAAGCAAACCCAGTATTGAATCTAACCAATTTAAAAAACAAAAAGTCAACATATGTGGAAAAGCTATGTGGTCTGTTGTGCCAAGTGCATAGCTAATTGCGGGATGTACCATAGGCTGCTGGTTGACTTAAGCGAGGTGATATTATGGCTTATACTAACACAGATTAACCACAATCTTCTGCACTGTAGATGAGGAAGTGATGACACTTGGGTTATTCCAAGGATAATTGGATAAGTGGTACAATCATTTAAAATGCAGTGGATACACTTAGCATAGTCTGGCTTTTGAATGAGCAGATATGTGTCCGAGATGCTCATATAACAAAAATGGACAATTGTATTCCAGCTTAAATACATGGAAAATAAATACACTCTCAAAAGAGTTTTCTGAGAAGACATCTAATTCATTTCCCAGCACTTTCAGACCACATGTTGTCGTGCAAAGTGCTTGTGTCTGTGGGCCATTACCGTGTTGCTATTTTAAACGCAATAAAAAAAACCACAGAGAAAAAAATCACTGGGGTTGAATTACTCCAATGAGCACAGCAATCAATCTCTGCTTTTTACTTCCATCCAACCACCAAGTTCATTTCACTTTGTTGAAACACGCAGATAAAAAAAAAAAAAAAAAAAAATCATATTGGGTAACACAAACCGATTTAGAAAGCAATTTACGGTACTACATAGATTTTAGGGCGGTTGATGGAGTGTTACCTCTTAATTGTACTGTATCACCATTGCAGTAAAGCTCTCAGATAAGACCTGTTGCTGGTACTGATGGTAGAAAGAGATATCTACAGAGTAACACATATCTGATGTAATGACACATCAAGCAAATATTCTCTTAGAGGCCCGGAATACAGGCATATACGTGCATTCATTCACATAATGGAGAACTTCATAATCACTTCACAGCTTTAACCAGATGTTTCAAAAGTACAAAATTGGACACTTAGGTGAAAGCAGCTATAGCTTTTAAAATAGATTATCATTGTCAAGGAAAGTGGGACAAAGCTCACCACGACGAGGGACCAACCTGACCAAATGTGTTCAACATTCTAATGTTCATACATGTTTTTTTTTTTAATGGTGGGAGGAAACCGGAAAGCCCGGAGAGCCGACACAGAACAAACCAAGCACCTTCCTGTGAGGCAACAATGCTAACCACTACGCCACTGTACCACTGTTAAAGTTTAAATATAATAATTTAACCATTTGGGAAGCACACCTGCTTAAATAAGCTTTTCTTGCTAAGTGACATCCATCCATCCATCCATTATCTACCACTTCATCCTCCACCAGAGGGTCGCGGGGGGTGCTGTGCCTATCTCAGCAGACATTGGGCGATAGGCTGGGTACACCCTGGACAGTTCGCCAGTCCATCACAGGGCCACATATAGACAAACAACCATTCACTCACACACTCACACAGTCAATTTAGAGTGACCAATTCACCTAATCCCCATATCGCATGTTTTTGGATTGTGGGAGGAAGCCGGAGAACCCGGAGAAAACCCACGCACACACAGGGAGAACATGCAAACTCCTTGCAGAAAGGCCCTTGTTCCGAAGTTGTTCCAAAGGGGGCTCGAACCCAGGAACCCGGGTCTTCTTGCTGCAAAGGCAAGAGTGCTAACCACTACACCAACCGTGGGCTCGCTAAGTGACATAATAATAATAATAATAATAATAATAATAATAATAATAATAATAATAATAATAATAATAATAATAATAATAATAATGATAAACACTAGTTGTATAGTGGACAGTGTATAGAGTATTTAAACCATTATGTTCAAAAAGAAATGTAGGTCAGAGGTTGAAGCCAACACAAAATTTTCTGAAAATTATTTTGATTTATATGCAAGTCTAAAAGAACATGACCATACACTGAAATCTATTACATTGCTAAGATGTTCTTCCTAGTTGAGGTCTTTTTTTTTTCTAAGTATGTATTCACTTTGTGATTACCATTGAATAAGTGCCTGGTTGGTGTAGGTGGATGTAAAGTGTCCAAGTTCTCAATCGAACCAATCCACCGTTACAAATATTATTTATAAATAGAATAAAAAATATTATTTCACAGTGGGCAAATAAGAACAAAATATAAATACTATACGTAATCACTGCTGCCCTACTTTTATGATTTCCCAGCAGATAAAACAAAGACGTCTGTCTCTCTCCAAGTTGTCCACGTAAAGCTTACTATAATTATGAACACTTGTGTTGCTGTCGATCACAATAAACAAACTGAACTCTTTTCCCTGCCTTTGAAAAACTGTGTCAGTACATTTCCAGATAAGAAAAGAATGTTGTGATAACACATAATGATTCATAATGAGTGGTAACATGGATCTGAGCTGAAATCGATCAGTGAGGTCAGTCCCCGCTTTCGACTTTGCGAGCGGGTCCTCATTCCTACGTGTGTCAACTGTGCGTTGGTACACATCCCCTTTCACGGAAAGCATTTCCGAAAATGAGGTGATTCAACAGCATCCCACCAGGAGAAAATACTCTCAATCTGCTTTAGTTCTAGCACAGAATTTAATTTTAATTAAATGGTTAATGAGCCATGGGATTAATGCCAATGACTTTTTAAAGCAAACATCTATAAATCATTAAGGCCCCATTTGAAAGGGAGAGCGAGCAGGGCTAACAAGTGTACGTGCCTCCGGCTGCCCACTGCCAGCCCCCCCACACCCTCGCTCTCTCTCTCTCTCTCTTTCTCTCGCTCACTTTCTCTGAGGCCACATCAGCATTACCACTAATCACATAAAAGGCGCACAGACAGACTGATGTCTGTTATGAATACATTTCTCATTTTGCTTTTGTCTCGCCCCTCGCCTTGTTTCTTTTGTTAACATGAAAAATGCACAGCATATAAGTGCTAAGTATATTTGAAATTAGCAGCTGATGGTAAACGGGCAAATGAGTGTTAAGGAGTATTTTTTTCCCCCCAATGACAATGTATCAATAATAGGGATGCTCGGCCAGTGACCGGACCGATTGCTCGGCCAGTGACTGGAACCGGACGATTTTCACGTGATCGGCCCCAATCGGCGACCAGCCGGTCAGTCAGAAAAATTCCGATTTTAATAAGCCGGTCAAATGCACCCGCATCGCGCAGCATCATCAACACATGTGCACGCGGCTACACGCACATGTAGTAGAGTGTAGGTCTGGGCGGTATATCGGTTCACACCGAATACCGTTTTTTTCCGTTATGATTTGAATTTTTAATATATATATATATATATATATAGTGTATTTGATTACACAACATCCGCGCAGCCGCGGCGCTGCTGTCTGCTTAGCGAGTGAGCGCTCTGCATGTAAACGTTTCACTAATGTTTATATATTTGTTTCAATCACTGAATGAAGCCTGTCGTATTTGGGACAAGAGTCGGGACCTTAAATTGCTTGCACAAAACTTTTGATCAGCACTTGTTTGTTTGTCATGTAAACCTGTGTGAGCAGAGAGCGCGAGGCATTGTTGGCACGGGGCGGGAGAGAGAGAGAGCGAGTGCGAGAGAGAGAGGCTCTTAGTCATTAGTTAATTTACTTATTTTTGTGTAGGTAATATGTTGTGAAATATGTTTAACTTTAAATAAACTACATCTACTGTTATAGACGTCATGCTGATTGAAAGCCCCCAGATGCGCGATGCAAATACGAATATGAGAATATATTTGAATATCTGTGTTTTTTAAGAGGGAATATTCGAATATCATTTTTGAGCAATTTTTTTAAAATTGAAATCGGAATCGGCTAAAATCGGTATCGGCAGGTCAAACTTCTTGAAAAATCGGAATCGGCCCCAAAAATGGCAATCGGTGCATCCCTAAAATAAGTACTATATTTTAAAATATATATAAATGTCTGGACAGAGTACACTCTTAGAAATAAAAGTGCTAAGTAGAACCATATAAGGTTATTCAGTTTGTCCTCATAGGAGAAACCTTTTTGGCTCCAGGTAGAACCTTTTAATAAAGGTTTTACCTAGAACCCTTATAAAACCCTTTATCCAGGGAAAGGGTTTTTCAGAAGCAAATGATTCCCTCAGCCCTTGTAGAAGGACCCTTTTGGAACCCTTATTTCTAAGAGTGTATGAGACAGAATGATCTTAGGTGTAAACCAATTGGCCTCCCATTATGGAGAAAGGTTGACTCTGAAATTATTGTGCATGAGGGCAAAATTGGCACAAAAACATGCTAACGATGCTATTTGTAACTCAAATAACCAATTTTAACATTTAAAGTCAATTCTCTGCAGATCTCTAGTATTAAATAATCAATATTAGCTGCCTGTCTGAGTGAATTGAAGTTTCCTTTAATGGATCAAAATGATTTCTATTAGTTACGCCATGCGGAGGTGGCGGTAACAATGGAATCCTAACTATTTAATTTGACAAAGTCAGTGACTGAGGACCCAACTGGCCACCTGTAGATGATTTATTTGACCCTCTTACTTACTCCCGTCCTCTCCAACATCTATTGTGTTATGGAAAAAGAAAATTGGATGTAAAATCCCTGGTGGTCTGTGCTAAATTTACCTTAAACCAAATCACTAAAGCTTACTGGTGCTTGACAGTCTGGGCAGGTGTGCACACTCCTAAGCAATATCCAAGGGAGACCCGCTAGCACTGCTCACCCTTTATGCATTCTTATTTATTAATCTGACTCACTCTCCCCTGTGCTGAAGGCTTGATGTGCTGAAAATCCAACAATGCGCTGTCAAAATGCCCGATTGTTGCCTATGTGCTGTTTAAAAGCCTGTTGAAACAACGTAGTTGGATTTGTTGGACTGGAGCTGCTCTTGAAAACGATGCTGCTTCTTTAATGACACCGTGGCTCCTTCTACAACACGAGGTATGAACTTCAAATCTAAAAGAAGAAAAAAAAAAAAAAAAAAAAGCCCACACGACATTGTCAAGGTGGTTTCTTTGTTGACAGTGACACACAACACAATCACTGTGTGAGCACTCTTACCAACAGCGATGTCTACTGAAGTGTTAACTGCCCTGACACTGCTGGTTTTCACCGGGTGTCTTGACACATTTTTCTGCAAGTCACCCCTCGGACGCATATTTTCCCAATAAATAAATAAAAGCCTGAGTGGGGAGAGAACACAGATTCTAAATAGGAGCTGACAGCATCACCAGTTTGGAGACAGAAGCTTCACGGAATTTGTTTTTCTTTCCTCTTTCCACCCTATTTATTTATTTTGCTGACAATTGCAGGCAGAAAGGGGGGTGCGGGGGGGGTGCAGATAAGAGATCTGGCTTTTTTTGGTGTCACAGTGTTTCTATCTAGCACTGCAAGAGTCAGTAGAAGGCCTCGTCCCTTGAGGTTTAAAAAAAAATGCTGATTATATGCCAGCACAAAGACGGGCAAAGGCAGTCATGCAGGCAGGACATCGCCAGGATGAAGAAGGTGAAGGTGTTTAAGAGCAGCGATGGATGCTTTAAATAATAACGATGTCCTTTCGGACGTAGAGGTTATTATTGTTTTTGTGCGATCAGGTGCAATGGTACACATCCAAGGAAATAAAACTGTATATATTGTACTGCATTCACTATTTTTTCTGTTTTTACTATATTTTGGGCAACATTTCTCGTAGCTGATACAATAGAGATGTGCACGTGCAGTACGGGCTTTCTGTAAACACACAGAAGAAACAGCATACACAGCTTAGGGAACAGATGTTTTTTTTTTTTTTTGTAGCTGTGATTTTACATCTAAAAAGGACAAAACCAAAGCACTGTGGTTTCACTCAGCTGTCAAAAACTGAGTGGCACCACATTACATGGATGATTACCAATAATTCCCTTGCTGGGAGTCAACTCAAAAACAGACATCGATGTAATTACAGACCCTTTTGGCAACCTGCTTTGTCATACAAAACAATAATGACATACTCTTGTGACACCAGACCAGTATATTCAGACCACTCAGTAATGGCCCTGTAAATGTAAAAGTGTTGCTTTTTTTAGAATCGCACCAGTAATCCAGACACGTGAGACTGCAAATAAAAGCAGTGTAAAATAATGCATCCTGTCTCAGGGCTAAAGTGCTTGTAATGTGAACCATAAGGTCAGTGTAGGCACTCGGAAATGCATTTAATAGTGTGAAATGATACACAGCCACTCTGTAGTATTTGATTACTATACACAGGACACATACTCAAGAGTCCAATGGAATGTTTTAATGTACCATAGCGTAAAATTACAATAACATATCTGTCTGGACTGAGAGTACCATTGATTGGATCCAGCCCTGCATGGCCGTTTTCACATCGCCACTGAAATGGTTAGGTGAAAGAAAACAGAGTGTGATTTTCATAATTACAAAATGCCCTGTCATAATTACTCATTACTCTTTTGAAAAGTTATTTGTTACGATACTGATTATATGACTTCTCCATTACATCCCCCCGAAAGTTAATTGTTGCGCATGCACGTATGTGAGAATGTCAAGGCAATCCAGCCATTCACCAGAAAACAATTATGATGTGAAATAGAATTATGAGGAAAAGTTAAAACCTCCTCAAGACACAGCCTGTGTTTATTATTACACGTGACAGGAAATGTAGATAAAAACTGGTGGATACATATTCACTGAGGAAATATAAGTGACCAGCCATGGAAAAAAACAGGAACAAATCTCCTGAGGGACATTTTAAGTTATTTACAGATTCTGAAAGTGTGATTTCTAAGCTTTCCATCAATATTGTATTGTATATACCTATGTATTAACTGTACTTTTGTTGCATTTAGTTACTCATCATATTTTGTACTTATTTTATTTTTATTTTAACTATTTTAACTGTTGCACAGCAATTTCCCTCAGGATAAATAAAGCTTCTTGAATCTTGAATCTAGTTTGAACAACATTTATCAATAACACGTCTAGGGACCTCAAGGGTTCTATGAAGAGATACAGGAGGTTCCCAGAGAAAGATAAAATTAAATATGAAAATAAATTTCCTAAAAGTGAAAAACAAGGTAATATACCTCAGGCCACTAAATTGTTGAATGAACAGAAACTGTCACTGTCGCATTCACTTTGGCTCCCACTACTGTGGTAACCCCATTTTTATTGCGTATATTATTTATTTTTAACCTGTATATCCTGTTGTTTGTATAAATATTACAAGTTTATATATATATATACAGATTTGACTTATCAAATCTCTTACAAAATCTCAGCTGATATTTCTATCATTTTATTGAAAATTAAAAATGCACTCACTTCAAATGTTGATGAAGGCTAACTTGTCAAATGTGTTGGCTCATCTAGTCACAAGTTGATTATTTCAAAATCCCAGCTCAATTCACAACCTGTCTCTAATTCTAGATCACTTATGCTCTGGCATCCCTCCACTCTATTAGCTCCGATATGCTGATAAAACGTTGACGTACACATGAACAGCAGACAGCCACATCACATTCTCGTGTCAAAAAAATGTATCCTCTAAAGAACTGACTTTTATGGAGTGGAAAATTGCTAATCAGGATGTTTAGGTCTACCAGAAACAAGCACTAAACACTAGGCTTTATATCTGCCAGAAGCTGGAGAACAAAAATGTGTAAATATAGCACTGCTGGGGACAGAAGGTACCAACCAGTGCAGGCCAGTGCAAGGAGCACAACAAACCTGAGGCAAACAAACAGCTTGTAGCTAAACCTGGACTGGGCTTTCGTTAAAGGTCTGACCAGTGGTAGAACAGGAATCACAAGCTGTTAAGTCAGAGACATGTTTGCAGTGTTTGTACTTGTTCTTCTAGCAGTAATCTACCTATGAGTAACATGCAACACAATTCTGTGGCTAGAACAACATATGTAAAGCCACATGAATCAATATTTTCATTTGTATATAATGACTAAATGTGAAAAGAGTAACTCAAATATTACCGCTTTGGTTGAGCTTGAGCATCGTCATCATCATCCTGATTTTATTTTTCCAATAATTTTCCAATTTAATTTCAGTTAATGTAATGCTTCTGGTTGGATGTTTCCCTCAAGGTTCACCAGAGGAAAAAAAAAGTCGAACTAAGCGGAGTGTGAACCTTTTCATTGGGGTAGCCAAATCATGACAGGATCAGTGTTAGAGTATTTGTTTGTTGGCCACTTCCCCAAAACCATCAAAATGTAATATGCCAGTGCTGTGATTGCAGCCTGGTGTACTATTTATCAGTTCACAAGAAAGAAATTAATAAAATAATGCAAGGTTAAACATTTCTCTGAACATGTTGTCTTCGTGGGTTGATTGTCTTTTGTTTTTAGACCCCTGAGCGAGGGACACACCTCTGAAGAGAGAATTGTTTCCGACAAGGAAAAACTAATAATTTAAAGAAAAAATTACTATGGCACCAAGGAACAAGAATCCCCGAACAGAGTGGGATGACCGTCTGACATCAATTGTCCACTACCCACGGCACTGTCACATCTATACTGAGACATCTTTCCTCCTGTACTTCGACATCAATTCACACCTTGTCCCAAGACTCAAATGACTCTGCCATAAGCACGATGGGCCTACAATATGGATTTTATGACCCTCTGGGAATTTAAACAATGTCACTGGCTCTGCTGAAGACTCCCAGATGAGAACTGCCAATTGTAGGTGTTCCAAATCAGTCGTTTTATACCGTGGTGTCAAGTTATCTGAAAATATTCTTATGGCTCATGTCAAATGGGAGGTAATTCTTTAATCTGGTGTTTAGTGTGTTACTGTGGTTTTGTTTTCCTTATTTTCCTTTTATGTTGGTAGATTCTCTGAACAGTTCTGAGTTAAAAAACCTGACTTTTTTTAATTTTGATTTGAAAGGGACCATGTGCAATTAAAAACATAAATGTCACCATTTGATGCATTACACCAGAGTTAGCCTTGGGCTAATTTACATCTGCAGTCCCTACCTATCTTTTTTTCACGACCTTTTTTGAACTTGCTGTCCTTTCTTTAAACAAAACTATCTTTTCTTCAGAAATAGCACAATCAAAGGTATGCATTTCCATTTCAGTTCACATGTTGCTATGTTTTCCAAATTATTAATCCAATAATATCTCATCCTCAGCGTCTAGCTAGAGGTAAACTCACTTTCGCTCTCTCTCTCCCTCTCTGCTCCTGCCTTCACATTGGACAGCCGCACAAGAAATCGTTCACCAAGGTACCATCTATTGTACTGAGATAATTGCCCATGAGTAGAAGCTCATCAAGAGAAGAAACTGAAATTATTTCCTCATACTCAGGGACGGTGAACCATGGAGTATAAAAAGATGATGAATCTTTATATTTCCATGGGGATCTGTGTACGACAGAGGTAGACTTGATTAGTTTGAACGGCAACAAAAAATTATACACAAGAATTCTTCCCGTGTGCCTCTTTCTACCGCAGCCATGGATGTTGCTCCTGTTGGTTTTTTGCCATACGAGGTTATGTTGCTTGTGCAGCGATAACGAAGAATAATTTGTTTCATTCGGTCGATCACAACAGACCAGTTCTTCCCACAAACGCACTTTGTGGGCCTTTTAATGGCATTCAATTTTCAAAACAGAATATTAAACATTGGATAAATCACGTTTATTGTCTTGTGTATTATTATCTGTAATCAAATGCCATTTGGCTTTTTTTTTTTCAAGTGTGCATTTTTACAATGCTTTATTGTGCATATTATACCACAGTTAGCATTATTCTGGTGACTTATTCTGTTGGTATCAGTTTGGCATCGGGCACATGGACAGGGTCGTCATAGCGTGGCTGCTTAAAACGACTTCTTTTCGGTGTACTGAAACATTACAATCAGTTAATTAGTCAGTCAACATTTTCACCGAATTGTTCAGTAATTCCTGAATGACTGGAGCGCAGACACTGAATAACCGAAATATGGCTGAACGGGTTGTGATTCGCCTCACAATCACCAGCTTTTGGCAGTGCTGTCTCTAAATACACCAGACGCTTCTGTTTAATATTGAGATTTTAGATTTTATGTCCCTGCTAAACGCATGTTGTCAGGATTTTTAAGTCCTTTTTAACTGTTCGTCATTGTTTAGTTTGATTCCCGTGTCAGACGTCATGCTTATGACTCTTCCAGTGACGACACTCTCTGCCAATCAGTCTCCGGCAGTCCGTTGATGTCATATTTTAGTATCGGTATAGTATGGAACCGCACCAGCGCAGGTACCAAAAAAAGGACCAGGTACTATCTCTAATGGAGAAGGAAAAAAAATTGAGTCAAGCCGAGTAGTGACAACTTGTAACTTGTAATGGTAGTCTCTATTGACTAGATTAAGTGGAGATGATAGTGCTAATATGTGGGACTTTTTTTCAATTTAGGGCACAATAACGGCATTATTCTGTATCCAAAACTGAGAGTAGTGCTCACCCAATGTCTCGATCTTATCATGCACTGCTGCTATGGTGTTATGACACAACACCACCTCTGTATCTGTGTTTTTAGTGGCTACTTTACTTCTTGCTCCTGATGCACCTTTACAACAGTAACAAAACAGGACGTGCTAGGTACATAAACAAAATGTGTATAGCCCATTTGAATCATACCAGAACCAGGAAAAATAGTAAAAAAAAAATAATAATAATAATATAGAGATAATCTGTTTTTGAATCAGAATGCTGAACAGCTTCAGTAACTACCTCTAAAACTTTGTTTGGGTGTCTATTTTTAGCCACAGTGTCTGCTTTTAAAATTGTTCCCACCGAGGAGAGAATATGCAGTCACCTAGGGAAAATGCTGTACCTAGCATTTATTTTGAGAGCATCCCATCATTTAAGGATGTTCCCATTCTCAGAAATGTTCAGAAAAGTCCTGGTGTGGCCTGTAAAGCTAATTTTTTTTTTCAATCAACCAATCAGAATTGCATCAGAACCATTTAAATTTAGGGATAATATTCACAAGCTACCAAGGGAAGAGGATAACACAATAATATCACACTAATGACGGGAAAACAACGTTGGGAGAGACCAAAAGAGCCAAAAGCAAAGAGTGAACGTGATTAGGCACACAAATGTTATGAACAATATCTGTGTTGCCTTTATGACTTGCTTCTGTGGTGGCTCTACTTTCGAGTGCAGGTGCTGAATGATGGCAACATTTGATTTAGTGGCTTCAGTTTCAGGTTTTTGGTATTATTCCTGCTGGCTTTTCCCTTTCACTCTGTCAAAGCTGACTGTCGGCACAGCAGAATGGAGGCATTGCTAATGTCATTAGCAACACCTGAGTTTCTCATACTGTGACAATTCAAAATGTCTACTGGGGAAGAAATATAACCCCCCGTTTTCTTTAAGAAAAACATGTACTATTTCTTTCAACCCCTCTCTTCCAATGCACAGGTTTATTATCACTATTACTATATACATATGCTTCCAAACATGGAGAACAGAGGAAATGAGTGTTTCATAGTGTCCCATACAAACATGCACATTTGCAAGAGCTTAAAATATTTAAAGTGGAACTAGACCGGAAGTTCCTATTATCGCTGTTTTTTTGGTGCGTATCTGCGTCATTACCTTGTTTATGAAGCCTGACGGTTCGAAACAAACAGTTCAGCCATTGCTGAGAACGTTGTGTTTTATTGTAATCTCGGGGCTCAACGAGATCACTGAAAATCCCGTAATAGTTACGTAAGCAGCGGTTCTCCTGAACAACCGATCGTCCTGCTCCGGGCGCTAGTCCGGGCACATCCGGTTGCGTACATTGAACCGCAGAAGGAGAATAACGTCCGTTGTGGAGGTGTTTCACGAGCGACAGTGTCTTCTGACTCTGGGTCTGACTCCGGTTTAAAGTCATAAATGGGACTGCGGCGGGGAGTCGTGACGAAGCTATTTTTAAACACTGTTAAAACAATGTTTTGATAATGAGGAGCAGTGCATCCGCCGTTCCAGAGGGGGGCGCTGCGCTTCTGAGAACGGATGTGCTGGATAGTACTGGCCAATCACAAGACTCTGTCTTCTGGGGGTGAAAGTTCACTCTGAAACATCGCGGCTGAAAAACATTGTCAGAAAAGAGGATTTCTATCGGCTAGTTTACAGCAACTAGGAGGTTTTTGACCATAAAAACAAGTTAATATATGTAAGTAGACCTCCATAACTAACATTTATGTGCAACAGGACCACTCTATGTGACCTTTAATAACTCACAAAGAGGCGTTGTTTCGTGCAAATTTACTGCTTTCTCACAATTACTGATGACCACATTAAATTCACGCTAAAATCAAATCATTACCATAGTATAACATATTGTGCCTGGCTGGTATGCATTTTCCTATAGCTATTAAATGTTGTTGCACCAATTAGTTACGTCTCCATTTAATGTCCTGGATTGTTAGCAGTGGAGTTTGATGGGGTTTTCTTCAACATCGACCTTATATGTGGATGTGTACATGATGCTTAACAAAACTTTTGTAATCAGACCACGATAGATAGACAAAACCCAACATGGCAGCAGTGGCAACAACGTAATCTCATACTTTCATTCATGCGTTGTGCGCTGCTTTATGCTCCACATGAGGGGAGTGGGTCGCTGACACCGGGCTAAAGGCGGGGTACACCTGGGACAGGTCACCAGTCCATCGCAGGGTTACAGAGACGAACAACCATCCACTCTCACATTCACACCTTCGTGAATCCACTGATAAACAATTGATGATATCAATTCAGGAGTAATCTTAACAGGAGTAATCCATAAAGAGAGCTGACAGCTAGTTTTAAGAGACTTAATTTGGCATTTGCAGATGATAATCGCTGGAATCTCTGAGCTCCTCTTGACTCCAGGACAAAATCTCTGTGTGTGTGTGAGCACAGATACACAGCTGAGAAACATGTTTGGTACAACCAGTCATGCTGACCGCTCAGGATTTCTCTTCTTTGTCAACTGCTGTAGTATTACCTCTCATTAATTTTACCTTCCTTACCTCCATTTATTGTGCGTCTGACTGCATAAATGAAGAGATTAATGTGTTGTTAAATTATATTGACTCTCAAAGCTGTCCTGTGTTTAGATAGACTGCCTCGTCAGCTGCTCCGAGGATTATTTTCCATGTACAGAAAGCTCACAGGAATCTACCCGGGCACATTCAGAAATCGGATCTAGAGACTTAGATGGGCAATCCTCTGCCAAGCAAGATGTGAAAGAATTATTGCTAAATTGGGCCGCAGAGTGCAGACTTGCCATTCTGAAAATTTGTTCTATTATTTAAACTTTTTTTTTGGGAGAAATACAGACATGGCAATAGCAACCTTTAAAACAAACCATACTCATTCAGGAAGTTTACTTTTCGTTGCAACTTAACTAACTAATAATTCATGATTCAGTTATTTTAATAAACTAATTATAACTATTCAATATTAAGCATTTAATTAAAATGTTAACCACTAACAGGGAAACAACATTTTCTATACGGCGATATTTATTAACTTCTTTTTATGGGGTCTAGTAAGAAAAGTTCTTAAGTATTTTTTTAATACTGCCTATATATTTTCAAGAGGAACAATGTGATTTCTTCTCTCAAAATTCAAACAGAGTGAGTCTCAAATGTACATCTAACTTTAAACCAAAGTGTATTCCCCTTTGCCCTGTGCCAGCCGTAAGGTCTGGCCACAAAAAGTTATTCTCACCAACGCTTAAATAATTCGACATGTACTACAGCCAGACCTTTTTGTCATCCACACATTCTGTCCTCTACAAAACCTAAGAAATAATATGGTGGTGTTCACTGTTCAAGCTGAGGACATTGAAAAGGTTTTTTCACAGCGTGGTATTCACAAGAAGGTGTGCGGTGCACAATAAGAAAAAACTGTCTATTTAGTAAGTGACTGGGCTCTTGGGTTCCCTTACTTTGAAAAGGGTTAGTAAAGGTTACCTCAAACAAACAAACAAAACAAAACATAAACCAAGCCTGCCAGCATAAATTACCCATGCTGATTAAAAGCTCCGTTAATTCCCATCAATCTCTGTCCCACTTCACACTGAGCTTTTTTTTTTTTTTTTACCTGAGCTGATTTTCTTTTATTATGATAGTCTTGGGCTGATGTGTTCCCAAATCTGGCATAAAAAACACCATTGCCCTTAAAGGTGAAGTAAGTAGTTTATAGTGCCATCTAGAGGAGAGGCTGAAATTTACAACAAAGAACTGCTCCTCTGCTCACCCCCTCCCTTCCCTGAGCGCTACGGTATCCGCAGCCGGTCAAATGTCGTCCTCGTCGTCTTTCTCCGTGTCAGCAGATGAGGTTCGTGAGGCGAGGGAGAGGGCGAGCTACCGCGGCCGTAGCAGACGAAGCGGAGAGAGTGGAGGCGGGACTTCCGCTACAAGTAAAGCGACGCTTGATTTGTTCTCTCGCGTTTGTCCTTACAGGCTCCCGTAGAAACATGGCGTCGTGGCAATGCAGTAGCGGCCCGCGACCATGTTATTTTACATGACTTTTTGAAACACTACGAAAACGAAACGAAGAATATTATACAGCGACTAGACAATGCAGGAGCACATAATATGTATAAAAAAGTGGATTTTGGGTCATATAAACCCATAAATACTACACAGTGTCCCTTTAAGAATTCGGCACTGCTGACATGTCTGTCTTTAAGTGCCGTTCATCTTTACCGACGTTACTGTATATTTCACTGGGTGTATGTGAGTTGGAATTAAAAGCTATGATACTGATATGGATGGATGGATGGATGGATGGATGGATGGATGGATGGATGGGCCAGTGTTGTCAGCGTCATGGTTCATTCAAAGTATAAGAACAGCTGAATAATATCGAACAAGGAGTAACACCTGACATTTGAGACCCCACGAACATCAAATTAAAGACAGTTTGAAAGGAAAGTGCAGGATGAATTACCTGCCATCTTGCAGTAAAAGTACAGTTTACAAGATTCACCTACTGTTCTGGCACTTACTTGACAGAAAGAAAAAAAAAAAAAGAGAAAGGTCTTTACCCTTTTATGACCATCGTGATAGTCAGGCCTTCTGAATTTATTTTGATTTTATGGCTGTAGAATTGTCAAAAAATGTTCAATGAGCGAGTGCTTCTTTCTGCGCCTTTTTCCACGATAACTGTCACATTCAATATCTGGCAGTTATTCAACAGTTCAGGAATTACAGTACTGAGAAGCTGACGTCTCAAACATGTGACATTCTGGTGATCTTATCCATGATTGGACGGTCATTCCGCAGAAGTCCTGAGGTTCTACTGTAATGACAAGTATATGGGCTATATTTTTTCTGCTTTCTGGTATCCATCCATCTGTTTTCTACCACTCTATCCTCCACATGAGGGTGTTGTGCAAATCTCAGCTGAAAGGCGGGGTCACACTTTGGTAGGATCACCATCGGTGAATTTTCTTGATATCACAAACGGTATAGGAGCTAAGGTAATGAGAAGTACGCATGACAAATCCTGTCAGTTCAATCACCCTGCCAAAATAGCCCTGTTCAGAATGCTCAGTTTAGTAGGCACCTTAAAAGTCCACCTTAGAAAAAAGTAAAACAAAACTTAAGGGACAGGAAATGACATCAGCCACAGAGGCTACTGGAAACGACTCGGAAAAGTGATCATTTGCAGGCTCTAGCAGGCACATTGCCGTCACATGTATCCACTGGACAAATAAATCCTCTGAGGCTGGAAGTTTGTGTAGAACTCTGTGCTGCACTGTGGAGCCAAGAATAGAACTTTTCGCGGACTTTTAATACTTCATTTCCTGTACTAAGACTGAGGAGGACCACAAAATCTTGAGTGAGTTATCTTTTTTTCACACTTTGCTGACTGATAGGACCTCCAGAGTCCCAAATATAAGGATACATATGATCAAAAAGTAGATTTTGCATATGTCCCCTTTAAGATGCTGTGAAAATGCCCTGCGAAATTGTTGCAAAAAAATAGTGGCATCGTTGCCAACAACCATAACACATAACAATAAGACATAGCAATAAATTCATATTTCTGTTTTACACCACTAACATATGCTTAGTGGGTGCGGAAGGAATCGTGACAATTATCAGAACAAGCATATATCAGAGAAAGCAAACATCAGTTACACATGTAAATTACCTACTGTGATATTTTATCATGGAAATGTGACCCACTTTGTTTCTTGTCAGCGAATGCCTGTAAACCATCAACAAAATTCGTGCAGAATAAAGAAGAAGCGGTGACAAATGTGGAGGCAGCAACCAAATGATTATTTTAAGATGCACAGGGTAGCGAATCGAAACTACTTTCTGACTGTTTCATCATATTACTACACGGCAGTTCCTCCCAAAATTGACATTGTTGGCTTTGATCAAAGCCCAAATAGGGCTGCGACATTCTGAAAGAAGTCTTTCAAATGATTCCTGTGACAGAGAGCACAGTTTCGAAGCACTGACAGCGCTTCAAAGGATCTAAGTGAATCTGTGTGTAGGTGCATGCATGCAGTATGAGAGGAAGCCCTGGCTGGCTTGACTACATTGTATAACTTCAATGCCATACATGACAAAAATGCTATTTACAGTAAATGTTAAGATGTCGCAGATGAATTTTTTTTCTCCCTCTGTGCATAATCTACCACATCATGTCACACATTAAAACTAAATGGCTCGCAGTGCTGATATGTGTATTTCATCATGCTTGTATTTAGTTTTTTTTTTTTTTCCCCACTCTGTGATGAATCTGAGCTGTGCCCTTGTTGAGGCATTGTGTGCGGGTAGTGCAGTGAGTCTGACTGATTGATGACAGACAGTAGCCGTCAACCCCAGAGACTAAACATTCCTGAGTCGTCTCTCCACTGAAGGTCCTGTTGAGCTTGTTAAGGGAGAAAACAGTTTTTGTTTATAGCTGCTCTGACGGCACGAGCTGACAGCTCCTGCTGAAGAGGAGATAGACTCCCTCTGGCGCACTGTTCCCTTTCTTCCCTCCGTGTCCGTGTCACCTTCCCCTTCTCCGTCTCTCCCTCTGCCCTTCCTTCAATTCGGCCTTGCTCTGGTGGAACGAGCATGATGATTTCATATTCAAATGTGTACCCTCCTGATGAAAAAGGGTGAAAAAAAATCATCTCCCCACCCTCCATGAATCACAACCTGAAATAAGATTTCCCTTTGTCTCTTAACTAGCTTGGCTCTATTCCCATGTCAATGAAATGTTGGCTCTTCTACTCTCAGGGAATTGTTGGAAATTAAAGTTGTCATGAAAAATACCTTATTAATCTTCATAAAACATGTGTTTTCTTATGTAAACAACTCATCTTTTTAAAGCCCCAAACTCAAAAAATTCACCATTAAGGGTGTTACCTTTTTTTTTTAAACATTGCAGTTCGGTACAGAAAGAAATACTTATTAACTTATTCACATCTTTAAATGACTGAACTGACCCAACTGTAAACATAACAGGGGCTAATTGCCCATTATTCTCCTAAACCTGAGCATTGTGATTTATTTTTAAAATCGAACTTTACATAAACAGAATATTTTTTTTCACACAAAGTGCTAGATTCTACTGTTGACACGTAGATGGTGTATGAGGGACTGAGACAAATAAACTACTGTGTTTGTGCGTGTGTGTGTGAGAGAGAAAGCTCTGTGTAATGAAGATGAAGATGCCACAGAGGGCAACAGTGTTACTCACTGATGTCTTTTTAATAGTTTTGGGACGACAATGCATCTAAACTGTCCAGAAGAATACAAATCTGTCTGGCTTTGGCCACTATGATCTGGAAATTGTTGTTTTTTGTAGATATACTTTGTATTTGATTCGTGAAACAAAATAGTAAATATTGTATCTATTTAGATTCTGGTCCTCACATTTTAGAAATTGAAATTAAGCTTGCTTTTCTATTTGTTATTCACTGTGTTGTTTATAGAATGTATTATGTTGTGTGATCAGTTATTTTCAGTATAATGGTTAAAGATAATTAGACTTATTTTCATGGGTCTTTACGTGATCTTTTCTTGTGCCTGGCTGCCTCTGTGTCAGTGAACACAGGCATCTTTTCACTGGAGTTGTATAAACACAGTGAGCCTTTTTTGCTGTTTGCCAAATTAACAATTTCAGATCAATGCATCCAGAATTCCGCTCAGACGAAATTATCCCCACAGAAGTTTAGCCACTGGTGAAAAAAAAATTGAAATGTGTTTAGAGGCAATACGCTCTCAACACAGTGTGACACCGAGGCCTCTGCTTTTTGATCACTGTGCACATTACATTATTTGAAATTCTTTTGCGCCCCCCCCCAAAGAGCATAGCAAAGCCTGCACACCTGGACCCTCTAAGGCTCCCTGTGTCGTTCTCTCTCTTTCTTTGCTGTAGGCAGCAATGTGCCTTTATGGCCAACAAGGCTCCTTGGTAAAGTTGTGGAAAACATTATATGAGTTTGTTTAAGATGGACAATTTCACACCATTAATGTACAAGGCTTTCTCGCAGGAAACCTTGAAGGGAAACATCTCTCCCCTTTTCTCCGCCCACACCAGACGCCCCCATGCGTCCTCTACCGTGCTCTCAGGATGAGTGTTTTGGTGTCCTGGAGCAACCTCATTTAGACAGCAGGCAGGATTCACTGATATGGAAGCTCCCCCGAGCTGTGAGGAAGAGAAGGCTTCAGATTCCAGGTATTCTACAAACAATGGCTTTTAAAATAAAAAGAACTATGAAAGCCTGTTTGATGTTCAAGGGGTTCACCTTGCTCTCAATAGCAACCAAACACAGGAAACAAGAGAAATGGTTGAGTCCTTGTGGAAAGGCCTATGTGAAAGGTAGCAGCGATTGTGCCATTGGGTCCACCTCCCAGGGACGGCCTGTTTTTGGATATGGTTCGCTCAACTGTCAAGTAATTACAGCTCTTACTGAAAAGGGACTGCATCTTCTCTACAACAAACCATATTCACAGGACTCATCTCGCAATGTTCTTTATCATTTTTTTTCCCCCATTGTAGAATAGCACAATACACAGTACCCACATACTTGTGTCACTGTCAGACTGCTCACTGTCAATTTAACAGCACTGGAAGTTTTCACACCAACGTTTCCAAAGCTATACCTAAATTCTTACTGCATGGGTGACACTGAGCACTTTAGAGGTCTGCACAAACAAGTTTTCTTAACTTGACTGATAGAGGGAATGTCAAAGAGAGGGGGAGCAAGCAGGGATCAATCGGGATCTGGGACATAAATGCTGGGAGCAGGAAAATAAATAACCCCCTCCCCCCGATTCCTCAGATGTAACAATGAAATTCAAAATAGGAAATGCCTGCATGTACTGTGTGTGATTGTGATTGTGTGTGAGACAAGGGTTGGGGGTAGTCGATCCAGCCATGATTACCTGCCTTGATCTTTCGTATGGCAAGAACAAGACCTCAATCTCTGACTATCTCCTCTTTAATCAAATCCCTACCTTTTTTTGCTCCCCTGCCATAAAACTGTCACCGGCTGAAAATAAGCCCTTTCCTTATCAGAGATCCAAAGATTCAATTGATTTCCAGGGCAATGGGAATTTTTATTCAGAAACTTTGAAGCACAGAAAAGATAAAGAAAACACCTGCATCCTCCCATCAGGCAAATTACTTCTGACTTTTAATTTATTACAGCAGGAAATGGAAAGCTCCATCCTAACCACAGTCACTAGGGGCAGAGAGGTGTAATCAGGCGGCTCACCAACTCCAAGGCCTTCATCCTGTCACTTTAAATAGCCACTCAGACCACACAATCTGCTCAGTCTGACATGCTCCACGCCATTTCCAAAGCCGTAGCCTTAGCTATCTCTACCTCCCTTCTTCCTGCTCCTCCTCCTCTGTGTCCTTCATAATAACAGCTGAACATGTCTACACTTCCACAGTGCTTCACATGAACCAAATCACAGCCAAAGTACTTTCTCATTTTTCTCCATCACTGCAGACGATGGGTTTGAAATAGGGATCGGAAGATTGGCAAGTTTCATTTGCATTCACATTGTCACATTGAATTTAAAGTAGCCAATTTTGCTTCGCTTCCAGTTTTTGGTTTGCGTCTTGCCAAAGAGCAGTGTTTTAATTTATATCTGAAGATAGTGGTGTGGCTTTCCGGGTGGCATTGTTGGTCAGTGGATTAGTACACTGTATGAACAGCTAATGGATAAATTGCCCTTGATCTTTCTTAGATATTTGTGGTCCACATAAAACCAATACTACACAGCGTCACTGCATTTCTCCTGCAGTGCCATAAGCAGGTCAAACCTTTCATTTACCATCTGACACATCAAACCATCCAGTAGATGGATTTGGACAAAATTGCACATATAAATAGCAGAGAATGAATATATAATTCTGACTTGTCTTCTGCCCCCACTCACATGTCATTTATCATTTACTTGAAGCTTGAGTCCATATTGTGTTAATGAATTGCGTTATGAAGTTATACTTATTCTTCCACATTATAAGTCTGGAAAAACTTGGACACACTGTCTGACAACTGCTAGAAGCCAAGTGAAGGAAAGAGTGCTGTGAAGACACTTTTGGTGATACTGACTAATCATGCCTAAATAATCTGTAAGAAGACTCAACAGTTAATTGCAGAGGTAGGCAGGTTGGTCAGTGACAGGATTCCCAGTTAATTAACTCCTGTGGTATACAAACGAAATGATTGGTCATGTTTGGAACCAATTTTGGACTATAGCTTTAGTGGATTGATGAAATATTCATGGTTAAAGCGACCTTAGAGTGGTCCTATTGCACATATATGTGAGTTATGGAGGTCTACTTACATACATGAACTTGTTTTTATGGTCAAAAACCTCCTAGTTGCTGCAAACGAGCCAATAGAAATCTCTCCTCACTGAAGCTCTCGTCAGCCGTGCTGTTTCAGACTAAAATTTCCCCCCCAGAAGACAGAACTGTGTTGTGATTCGCCAGCCAACGAAAGCTTTCCCAACTGTCTTGTGATTGGCCAGGTACCTGGAAGTGACATAATTAGCAAACCAGCTCTCAGAAGCACAGCTCCCCCCTCTGGATCGTTGGATGCACTGTTACTCATTATCAAAACATTGTTTTAATCATGTTTAAAAAATGTTTTTGCTTTAAAGGTTGATATTTATACTTTTTGGCTTAAACCGTACAATTAGTGGAAGTTGATTGTACTGTGTAATATTGGTCGAAAAAACAACATTTGTGCTTTGAAACCTTGCTCCTATGTTATTCTCCTGGCTCCAAAGATGTTTTTCATATTTTCACAGTGTTCTTTTGCATCCAAAGTTATGAAGAGAATAACATTTACCTGGTACCTAATGTGCTTTTCACACATGGATGAGTAATATGACGCAACACTGACTCAGAGGAAAGGTAGCTACGTACATACCGGTGTCTTGTTACGGCTGCATCTCTGCAGTCAACAAGCAATAATGCACCTGGCACTGCGAGTGACACACAGGTTGTCAGTTGCCTCTTAAAATAACCTCTCCATTTTCCTCTGGCCCAAGGGTGACAGTTGTGGCTTCAAGTTAAATGTATCCACAACAAGGAATTGTCTTGAACTGCGGCACATAGAGTAGTACCTTCATGTTCCCCACAAGATAAACCCTTCAGATGTTGACATGAGATTAGTCACTGTATTTTGATGATTAGCAATCTGCCTTGTGCCACTGGTAGTGATGTTAGTATGCTCAGCTGAGAGAGTAAACATGACCAAAAATCAGAGCTGAGAGCAGTAGATTTCCATTGTTTTGTGTTTTAAACTCTTAAACAGAAGGTTTTCTTATTAAGTGCTTCACTAAAATTAAATATAACCAAAAACCCTCTGATTCTTGACAGAGAACTCACGTGGCAGTAAATTGGAACGGTGTTCATGCCATTTTGGCCAAGATGTGAATGAATATGGGATCGTCCCGAGTGTCCCTGGCTTAAAGATCGAGTTTTATCTACAAGTCGTTTGCTCTCCCAGCGCCTAATGAAGCTCTCCAAAAGGAGATTAAATGGCAGAGAGGGACAAAACAATAACCATTACCAGTCACCTTCATTGTACCTCAGCCGTTAGCGTACCCGGGAAGCTGCTGCTATGCGACAGCTGCAGCACACAGTGTCTTGCGCATATCATGCAAAAAAAGCAGAAGGTGAACATGGAAGTCTGATTGCACCCGTCATGGAAATAACAAACCATGAGCACATGCTCTGTCATTTACTCAGGAAACGTGCGAGAGAAAAGTAGGTGTGACGGACAGTTGTTAGTAAGGCATATAATTGCTGACATATCAAATGTACAACAAACATGTGGCAAAAGGTTTTAGTCAGATTTATTATCTGATTCTATGGGATGTCAGGACATGATGCATTATCAATCATGATGAAATGCTGGCTGAGGTTTAGGAAGCATATACATATATGTATATAATACGACTTTGTAGTAGTAGATAAATGAAGCTGTATACAAAAACAACTGCTGTGATCCTCAGGCCATTTATTAGTGTGTCTTTCACAGCAGCACACCGTCTTGCTTTGTCCCTCGGATCAGTTTAACCTTGCATGAAGACAAATTTACTTCACACTGCCAAGTGTCATCCCGTTTCAATCAATTGGCTCTTTTTACAAAGAGATCTTAAACAGCTTTTAAGTGGGTTCCAAATAGAACACAATGATACTGGATCCAGTCTGCTGGCAAAACTGGCCCTGAAATCTTAGATGTTAAGATCTCCATCACAAATGTGTGAACTCATCAGACTGTCAATGGTTTTCTTCCTCTCCTTTGAATATGGTTGGTTAGGATCGATCATCCATTATTCTTGAATTTCATTATGTGGGAAGAGAAGTATCAGAAAACAACATAATACCACTTAGAGAAAAACAGTAGCGTGCATGAAAATGCCACCTACCGGTTAGTTGGTCGTATTATGATCGCTGTGTGTTCAATATAACAGGAAATCTGATTTCTCTAGCAATTCTCTCAACCAGCACTGATAACACATACTGAGATTTCAGAGAGACGATATGATTTATGACAGGGAAATGTAAAATGAATACTATACTCTCCATATTGATTTTTTTAAATGCAATTTTAATGTAACCAGGGCTCACCTAAATTAAATCTGAGGTAGGCAGGATCAATAGGAAACATAGTTGATTGCTGATTCTCATCCCAAGGTCATTTTAGGTTCACGTATCTGTCCTGAGCAACTCCCACCAGATCAGCATTGACAGAAAAACATAAAGTTCATAAATGACTGATGACTTGAAACAATCTTTCCATCTCTGAAATGCTCCACTGATATGGACATTGCTCTTTGTGTCTTATTATCTTTTGTTTGAGAGTATTCTTTCTCCAAACTGTGACTGATAAATTTCTCCTATCATGATAGAAAGAACCCAAATGAGGTGCAGAAGTGTGGTCCCTTCTCAGATAACTTGATTTACTGTACATTATACTGTAAAGTTACTATGGAATTGTGTTCAGTAACATCAAATATATGCCGATGAGTCCAACTTTAAAGGTCCACTGTGTAAAAGGAAGGTTTACTGGCAGAACTTAAATGTACAGTATGACCCATGCGTATGTTGGTTTAAGTGTGTAATCGCTTTAAGACTCGATTAAGTTTCCATTTATTCATTTATTTACATTATATCAAGGCACTTTACATAATAAGGTCAAGACGTTACACTTATTGTATTAAGATACATTGAGCAAACACTTGGCAAGAGGGGAGAGAAAACTGTGAACAAGAAACTAATTTCTGGCAGAGAAATGGCCACCTGCCTCGACAGGTTGGAGAGAAAACAAAGAATGCACGAAAAACTGTGCATAATCCAACAAAGAAGAAGAAGTAGGAACTGACATAATGATGCTGGAGCAGAAGTGTGTCTGCATCCTTCCTAGAATACAAAGGGCACTTTATCTTTAGTCGTTAGCTTTTGACAACTGGACTTGCTTGAGTTAAGTTTGAAGACAATTCACCTCACATCCAAGAGGCTTCTTCAGTTCTGACTAACAGGTGAAAAAAAATCCAGCCTTTGAAACCCACCTAGAGAGTGGTTAAGTTGAACAAAGAAGATCCTTCACCCCTCTGACCCAGTTTCAGGTTGTTAGTTTCAGAGTCAAGGTGTGAAAGAGGGTCGTAAGGGTCATCTGAGAAACAGAGTCTTCCATTGTGTGAGGAAAGGATAGATTTCGGAGACTCGGGAGGATGCATGATGGAGATTGGTGGGGGGGGGGGTGGCAGGATGCAGCAAGCCACCCTGGCTCTATAGAAAACCTCAAACTTGGCAGAAGGAGCAGCAGCTTTAAGGTTCATGTTTCAGGCCTGGGATGTTAATGGGTGTAAAGGCATTGAAGTCATTGTGTTGTTGGATGATTATGGCAAACGAGCCGAGAGCGACCTCCACCGCAGACAGAGCAGACACAGGCATCGACACTGGGACATAATAGCAGTGAGAACAGTTGAAGTTCCTGCAGCACTGGTCTGCCTTTCTTATCTGTGCCTTGTGGTATACTGAGATGGTGAAACTTGCCGCCTCTGGGAAGGCGACTGGCTCGTCTGCCTTGGGTAGCTTTTGTGTGGTGAGAGCGGATGATGATGTGGAGGGAATGTATGATGCATCGAAGTGTCGCATCGTTGGATCTTCGCATGTTGTAGCTGCAAGGAGAAGGTGACGAACCAGAAATAGCCAGGTCACTGGTGGTGCGATGGCATCCCCTGGGCGAAGTTGCCAGTTGAGTCTTCAGCTGAGTTTCCGGGGGGCGACCAGGAGATCTTCCAAGTTGTAGATCAAATCGTGAGCCGTAGAGTTCATCGTCGGAGGGGCTGGTGGATCAGCTGCCCACCAGATTCTCCGTCCCTCCTTTATAATCCTGCAAGACTCGGATGAAAACCTGTGTATTCCGTAATCAAGAAGCAAGAGAGGAGGGGTAAAGGGAGTGGAACGCTTTATATAGACATAGGCGGAAGGGGAATGATTGAAGTGTGGTCCCGCTCCTGAACCTCGCATAACAATCTCCATTAATCCTTACACGCCATTAATAAACAGCTTTCTAGTTGGGAAAATACTGTACCAAAAATTGCATGACAAAGTTTCAAAGTTTTCTTGCCTTTAAGACAATGCGACTGCCCTCAATCATTACACCCATATATTATGCTCACATGATGCACTCCAGTACATACTAAACACCGTAGCACGTATGACTGCAGCACACTACAGAGAGGAGATAAGAGCTTTAACTTGTTTTATACAGAACCCCCACCGAGTTGCCCTATCTTCACCATGTTATCTATGTTTTTCTCAGCGTCTCTCTGTCACTTTGCGACTCTTGTTTCTCTCTCTCTTTGTTTGTGTGTGTGTGTGTGTGTGTGTGTGTGTGTGTGTGTGTGTGTGTGTGTGTGTGTGTTTGGTGTGATGTTTCTGTTTTTCTCTGTCAGAAGTGGTCTCTGGAGTTCAGAGATGGAGAGTGTATCAGAAGTTTGCGTCTCATTACTGACGGGAGATGAAAGCAAAAAACACCCAGATCAAAACATCTGTTAATTGAGTAAAAGGGAGACAAACAATGGTGTTTATTAGAGGCAGTAGCAGGTAGCAGTGCCCTCTTGTATTTATGCCCCCTAACCTTGCTGTCAAGAGCATACAAGTGGATGCTGCAATTCTTCTTCTTTTTTTCCCCCGTCTTTTGTTTACTTGTTAACTTCTTTCTTTCTTGCTTTCTTGGTTTGTTTCTTGTGCATGCAGTAACTTGAATTAATTTAATTATAGCTGCTCTGCGTGTAAAATACACGTGTTAGAGTGCAAATATATGGAGGTTTTTATATGTATGAGCAACCATTACAATTCAAATGAGCCAAACCCATGTTAACACCGTTTATTTTCTGTGGTTATTTGTTCACTTCAGTGTGCTGTCACTAATAAAACTTAAATATATTAGCAAATGGAGCTCGAAATGGTTGATTTTTGCTTCTTACATGTACACATCTTATCAATAAGATGCAGGCGCCACCTGTTTTACCTGTTTTTTTGTTTTTTTTGTAATTCATATAAATGACTCCGTTAATTGCATCACGCTTAATTTGTACACTGAAGGTACATCAAAATGGACAACGGAATATTACACAATTCTGTTCCATTTATTTAGGTTGTTGATGATGTGCAAAGGCCTTAAAACAAACTCATATTTAAGTATTAATTAAATGAAGATTATTTTATTGCTTGGGTAATTATGTCTGTTGCGGCACAAATAACGTTTCCTCATTATCCATGATTATCCACTAACATAACTGACATTTTATAATTGCATGAACTAAATACCCAGTGCTAAGTGACTGTGATGCTTTTTTTCCCCAGACTTCTCTTTCCTCTGGTGCCAAAGGAAAGCTGCTACAGTTGTCTGTTTGAAACACTCGGAGTTAAACCTCGTTTCAGGGCCATAGAATTCAACAAGCCATAACTTCTTCATTTTCTCGGTGAGATTGAAGTGCGAGATAAACCACTTTGCAGATGTGAACTTGTTTCTTTCAAAGATTGTGAAAATCCACAATCCCTTTCAAGGGTTGTTATAGCAACTGTCTGATACATACTGATTTTTTTCTCTCTCCTTGGAATGCAGTGATTCTTTTATCCATGTATATGATGTCTATTCAATAATGCTCAGAATTGTAGTTGTCGGACTCCAGCTGTGAAGCTGCAACACGTCAATATTGTATATTATGTAATTATAAACATCAGTGCATCAACAGAACTCGAACCTACTGCTGTTGTGTACAATCATCTGCTTCCCCTGTTGTTTTGCAAACTGCTTGGAGAAGAACACGGCACTCTTAGCGTAAATGTGATGTGACTTGACCTTAACTACGGCTTGTCCCAGGGTCAGTCCCAGGCTGTATTTGGCCTGGGTCACTGGCACATATTCTTTGATGATGATGTGCAGTAAAATGTGTTAATGCATATTCATAACAAATGTTCTGCCTGGGAACAGTTTAGTTTTGCACACACACACACAGAGACATGCACGCGCTAGTTTGCACAAGTCGGACATTGCTTTTGCTTCTTAAATCATTGAGGACAGCTTAATCCGAACCCAAAGCATAACCGTAACCATGCCTGATGCTAATTCTAAATTACCTCAATTCACACCTTTCACCAAGGACATAAGGATTTAAGTGTTGCCTAGATTCAGTCCCAACTCTGGGACAGATGAGAAGACACATCAACCTTCCAGTGATACATATACTATAACTATGTCAGCTAATCAAAGATTTCAAAAGATTATTTAGTCTGGAACACACTGATGGACTAACACCCCTGCAGTCTTATTAACAGTATGGTCAAATGTCAGAGATTTGAGCAAAATCTCAGTTTAATTAAAGCAAAACAAAAAAACAAAAAAACACCAACACTCTGTCTCTTTTACAACAGTCTGTGACAACAGAAAAGAGTCAAAAATGATGAAACTATAAGTAACTTTCCATCCACCGTCTCCTAGATTGCGATGAATTGACCCCCAAGCGTGACATTTACTGCTGATGATATAATGTGTCCCCACAAGATTGCACACGATAGACAGGCATGGAAAATTGATAGATGGATTTAGAGCAATCTATTTTATTCATCTATCAACATGTTTTGAAGTATTTTTTTTCTTTTAGGAGGCATTACGCTGTATTGAAGTGCACCAGGAGAATTACTGTCTGTCTGTCAGCAAATACTGCTTTACTCACTTATTTTCCTCCACCATGCACTTTCCCTGTTTATTTTTATTTGCTTATTCCTCTCTAAATAACACCCATCTGTCAATGCTGCAGGAGCCTTTGTAACATCACAACTACATCTGGTGCTAAAACTTGACTTCATCCCCGCATTATCCCCCATCAATGGAGTAGAAAATTCTCCTGAAATGTCATCCCCTGCACTCTTTGTAATATATTGTGCTCTTTGCTTTACAGGTGTGAATCCTCTCTGCCAGACAGAAAATGAGGAATATGCAGCGTGGTATTTAGAGCTGAGGTGCTGGTGTCATTGAGGATCCACGCAGCTCGCTCTGACTGAGCCAGCACTAAGAGAGCCACAGTACAGGTGGATCATCTCTTTTCTCTTCTTTCTCTACCGAGGCCTGAGCCGACGGCTCCATGACTCACTTTCTCTGTCAAGCCAACTGGTGTAATCCCTGCAGTAAAAGCCTTGCACTATAGGTTGCACTTTCTCCTCTCTCTCTCTCTCTCAAAAGCAAGCAATTCAACCCTGTTGTGTTTCTCAGTTTCATGCTTTGGATGCGAAAGTGGCGAAAGGTGCATTGTGTTTTCATCACCAGCTGTAACCAATGGAAGCAAAAGGCAAAAGGGAAAACAAAAACAGGGCAAGTCAATGGAAGAAATGTAAGCAAAATGGCTGTGTGCTGTACATATTGATGTGTTTTGTTGGCAAAAGAGTGAGACAGATTGGCCCTTTCTTTGGCAATAAAGATAATACTCTAAAAAGGCCCATCTGCCATATTGAATTTCAAAAACCACAACACACATATACACACGTGTGCGGTCCCTATTAAACATGCTCATGTCAAAACACCACACACACAAACAAATGCTGAAGGGCTACCACCCAGCTGTGTCTCCTCATTCATAAATGTCACAGACACTGTGCTCAGTATGATAAATCTATCACATGTCGATGTGTTGCATTATAAATGATCAACATGCAGCACTGGATATTAACTGATTGCTTTAGAGAGAAAACTGACTTTTTTTCTTTTTTTCTTTTTTATTTCTTCAAACATGTTTTAGGAGTGTTCAGATTATTTTGTATCCTCAAAGCCAGGAAGCCCAAAAGGCCCACCGCAGAGCCACGATTTAATGTACATATAAAGCCAGTTTTATTTTGGTCTATTAATTGAACGTATAAATACATAATACCGAAATGGAGCTCTAAAGTATTATGTGCAGATTTTTATTATAAATAATTAAAATGTATGAGTGTGTGCTTCCAGACAAACAGTTTCGCAATAAGGTCTTCAGATATCCTCACAGCTGGTCCTGAACTTTTATTTCAGTGCCAGTCCTCAGTTTTGGGCTTGAGAATACATTTTTATCAATGTGATGAAATCTTTGATTAAAATTGTTCACTGCACTGTCACTGGATATTATATTAGTTACTAGCAAACAGTTATTGCCGCACAGTATAGCCTATTGTTTTCAAACAATGATCTTTCTCATGGTGACCATGCTAGATGAATCTGGTGAGTCATATGGCAAGATTTTTTTTTTTTTACTTGTTCTGTAAGTTTATGTTCTAAGCAATAGTTAGACAGCAGGGTAATAGGTTTTTGAAAGGGGACTTGGGTAAATGTCACCCAGGAGGCAGACGGATGAGTACAATGGGATTATGCAGCTCAAGATAAACGTTTCTCAATTACAGCAATATTTAAATGAAGTAAACCGGTTTGCAGGCCTGAGGGGGGTCTGTGCTGCAATGATATGTCACCTTATGTGCATTGTGAACAGGTGTCGTTTGCCATTTACTTGAGTGATGTGCATTCTATTGATTTTTATTTAGAATGTTTTAATTTGTGAACTGTCAGAGAGGAGATCGTTTGTAAACATTTACATCCAGAAATAAATGTTACGAGAAGGAGCAATATAATGTCCCCATTTTGTAGGCCAGAGTGCAGTTGAGAAATGTGTTTATAAACCTCTGACACAATTTCCTGATAAAACATTTTAACCTCTTCTTCCCTGACCCTCTATTTTGAGTCCCTGCTCAAAAATGACATGCCCAAACTAAAAACTGTGGATTATCTTGGCATCAAAATAAAGATAACACTTGTGAGATTCCACCAGAGGTGTACGTTTCACTGTAGATTTCACTGTGTCAGAGTAAATGCACATGGAACACAGCATAAATGAAGGATTTTTTTTTCTCGCCTAAAAAAATGTTGCATTTTAAAGCAAATATCACCTTTAAAATATGCAGTAGGAGCTTTAACGCATGGAGGTCATGTAACAACATGTGGACATGAGCTGTGCAAAGTCTGATGCTGCTGAAGTGAACCAGAGTAAAATGACAGAGGTTTTAGTAAAGAGATGTTTAGGCATTCTCTCTTTTGGCACAGTTTGGCACCATCTGTGCCATTTGAGATTTCTTACCAAATTATTAAAACCCATTTAATTTCATTTACATGTCACTATTGGTCTGAAAAGAACTTGTTTTAAAAAAACAGCAAAGGTAAGACAACATTTCTGCTTGAGGTTGAAGAGGTTAATTAACTTATCCAAGATTTTTTTTACATTTATTTTGGAATAGTGATGGACAATAAGCATGTGTGTATATATACATATATATACACTGTATATAATTCATTTCTTATTTTTTAAGACAACATAGTAGAAAGACAGCTACCTTGGAGATCTGCCACAGCCAAATATACCCACACAGAGTAAGACATGTCCCCAAGACATCAAGACAAGGAAGCTCCTCTTTATGCATGGAGGGGTTCACCCTAAATCCAGCACCATGAGGTTGTACCCTAAGCGGAAGGAAGGAGGCTGAGTGAGTGTCAAAGCCGCTTTCCAGGATGGAAAAACTAACATCCAAGAATGCATCAGGAGGATGGCCCTCAGTGATGGCCTGCTAAGTAAGTGCCTCAGGCAGCTGAAACCGGGCGAGGAGGAGAAGCCAGAGGGGCAAACATGGATGGATAAGCCCCTACATGACACGTTTTGTGGACACACAATGAATCATGCTGTTCAATATAATATAAATGCAACTTTGTATGACATTGAATAGTGATGAGGACATTTTTGTATTATTATTTACTTGAGATGGGGTAGGTGGAAATCTAAGTGTGTCTTTAATCTGAAATCGGCTTTGATTGTATAAGCTCGTTTTAACTCTGTCACACTGACTGCGGATGCCATGCAGGTTCCACATTTCCGAGTTGAGTGTCTGCTTGTTAAATATGTCTGAGATCTGAGTAAAACATATGTAGATGGGGTAAGGAGTAAAGTGAGTATACGGGAAAGAGATGAAAAAGAAAAAGTCAGCGAGCATGTTTGAAACTGTCAACAGTAACCGACTGAGCCTGTCTTTACATACAGTATAAGAGGGTACAAAGTACACACATGAGACCGCACAGATAGAGGAGGAACAAAGGCAGCATGGAGCAATGCCTTAGTGAACTGTACAGAGATTTGGAATAGAGTTATGTTGGGTGGGAGTATTATGATAATTATGGTCATACAGGTTTAAAAATGTATGCCAATTTCAGGCCAGTCTATTGATAAAAGACAGTCTGAATAGGTTAGATTATTTGTTTCTTTAAACAGTGTTCTTTAATAAACAGAAATAATGATTCGTATTATTTTTTATTATTATTTTCTTGTACACCAATCATCAAAGTGTTTTTACCTTTGATGGGTTGGGTGTTTTTATTTGAATCTCGGTCCATCGGTTTGGTGTGGGCATTATTTGATGGATTAGGAATGTTATCTGATCTGAATTGTAGCAGTTTTCTTTTTAGCAATTGGGCACCACCACGGTTAATCTCACCTCATCCCACACCCCCACAATCTCACGCTGACTCAACATGAAACGTGCACAATCTGCAATCCAGCTGCTTAACATCTGAGAGAGAAGTCTGTCGTCTTTAGACTGATTTGGACAGCAAAAGTGTCTCTCGAACGTTACGTTTTCATGCACCAGGAGTAGGATTGATCTTTGCCTCTATCTTCGGTATAAAATCCAACGTACCACCAAAAGTCATCTTTTTAAGTTAACATCAAGGTCTGATGTCCGTCTTTTTTTTCTTAAAACGTGTCTTTATCATCAGCGAGCACACTCTATTTTCCATGTTGTGTGCCGAGAGCTCAACCCATAAATGCCTTCACCTTCTCCAAAAGGGATGCAAGATTTTGCCTCCTCCTGATAGTATCGGTTCAATTCGTTTCCAACTCACAATTCAATAGCAAACAGAGAGTGATGAGATGGGCAAAGTAGAAGGACCTATTTCGCTGCCTGTTTCAAGGTCCCCCATAAACAAATGCAATCATATCTGGCTCTGTTGAGGTGGACTGACCAAATTCAGCCAAGCATGCCACCACATCTGTTTTAATCCAGCCAAATCCAGCATGGCTCAACTATTCAAAAATGTTTTTGCTTATTTCCATAATGAAGGGGTCAATTACGCTCATGAGACGCCCCAACGGTCTTGTCTTGAGTGTCGAGGACACAGCTGTAGGTCTGCGAGCTAAATCATGCGCTAAATATGTCACCTAGAATTAGGCGCATTTGGCCAGGGTTGATGGTGGTGCTGTTTCACAGCGTGAGGGACCAGGGCAGCAGCTTGGCTGTGGTCAACTTGGACAGGAGTGGCAGTGGGCGGCTATCAGTCATTACCCACTGGCCTGGACAAGATGCAGCAAGTCAAGCAAGGCTCCCACTGTGTCCAGAAGATCAGTTGGACAATAAAATGTTATGCACCCATGAACAAGGGGAGTGTATTTCATTTCAAGTGCAGTATCAAAGCTGTATCATGTCCAGTGTACTTATCAAAGCATCACATGTGCAAAACTGCCAGCCTCAAAAAGTCAATATTGTTATCATCATTCACTTACACGACTCATTTAACAATAATTGGGAATTTATGAATTAAAGGCCCAGTATGTAAAAAGTGGTGACATCTAACGGTGAGACTGCTGATTGCAAAACAACCAATCCAATCCAACTTTATATGTAAAGCACTTTTAAAAACAACCACAGTGGACCAAAGTGCTATAGAGAATAATAAAGAAAAGACAATAAATAAAAAGGCACAGAAGGAAGACGAGGGGATACGATACATCTAAAAATAACAAAAATAAATGAAAAGGCATAAAAAGTGTGCATAAAAGTAACAGTAAACCATGTTTGTACATTCAGGCTGCTGTGCAAACATGGTGGTTTAGTACGGTGGCCTCAGTACAGCATAACTTTTGCAAAGCATAAATAAATGGCTTGTATAAGGCTATGGGAACCAAAACACTTTTAGCAATGATACATGTGAACATACTTAGGGTTATTATATTCAATTTATGCCAACAAACCATCCAAAATGTAACACAATGGACTTTTAAGGATAGGAAAAATATATTTGCTCGTAGGCTGCAACCAAACCTTGATAGTAATGTGATTTCATACAAACATGCTTGTCAAAGCTGCTAACATGGCTGCTGATAGACTAGCCATTAGCAATCCTATTGTGTTGCTGTTCCCAATTTATAAGTAATGCCAATTACACATAACACCATACAGTCACTGCAACATCCCATCTGTGTGTGTTTTATGGAACGAACTCTTTTTATAACATGATTTTGAATTAAAGGAAGACGATTTTTTTTACACAGCATAGCCATCAAGAGAACCAAGTAGATACATCATAAACAATAAGTTATGAAGATAATGTGTAAAGTAGACCCGAGCAGTGATGCTCTTTGGCAATAATCCTAACAAAATCACAGAGAATAGAAATATATGGAGCACAGAAAATGAAAGGGTAAATTCTCAAAACTGAGCAAGAGCGTTGACTGATATTTGTTTGGGTGTATAATACATTTACTGAGGAAAATTAGAATTGCGTTTGATTCAGATAAATAAACGAGTGATAATTTATGTACAGAATAAAACGATGGACGCTCAAGCATCCCATCAAAGGCAAAACATTTACATCAAGGGTTGTTGGTCCAAACTGTGCAAATGATGGGAATCGTCACCGTTACAATTATAATTGCAATGGCACTGTTCTAGCATTGATTTATTTGACAGAAGTGTATTCATATGTTTAGTAACAGAAAACAGGGCGAGAGAAAAACCTACAGTGACAGCTACAACATAACATCAGTAAGTCACTGTTAGGCTTTAATTGCGTGCATCTCATTTACATGTGGGATGAGCCACGGTTCGACATTTTGTTTATATTTTCCAGCTCAATAGGTTTGCGGTAAGACTCAAACGGAGAAAAACGCTGTGATTCAACGTCTGCTAAGCTTTGGGCAATGTTTTCCTTGTTTTCATATGATTTTAATCAGCATGGGATTCTTCCCCGTTTGACTGTTGGCAGAAGAGCAACAGTGTTAAATGTTCTGTTCCTCATTGCAATGCAAGCAGTTTTTTTTCTTCTTCTTATATTACATATTTATGCATGTTAAAAGTAGGCTATACCTGGAAGCATCTACTAATTAATGTGACCAACTCATATCTATGAATGCAAAGAAATTACACTTAAGTTTGAGGGTTGTTGTTTTTTTGTTTTTTTTCGTTAACATAAAAGGATGTTTTTCAGCCTGTCATCCGAGATGGCAAAAATAGAATTATGCTTGTGACTAATTAAAGAAAATTGAATTGAATTAACTTATTTCTCCAAGGACATTGCTTAAGCATTTTGTCTGATGACAAACAGCGGAGAAATCCTCTGACACTGCGAGGGATCACAGAGGGAGGAATTAATTCAGTGCTTTTGTTAAATCAAAGCACTAAAGAGCTGCATGGTATTGTCATAAAAGCTTTAAGAGTTTACTACATTTATTGTTAATTTCCACAATTTTCATTATTTTGTGAGAGAAACATGTAATAAAAATGGAGAAAACAGAGCAGAACAAGTCTCTACAGGCATTAGCGCCAGATTTTTTCCCTCTCTCTCATATCTAGATTATCTTTTTTCTTTTTTTTTCAAAAATAAACCCTATTTGCATTGGGTAGTTTTTGCTGTGAATGGCAATATGTCATCATGATGGCACAACGACAATCATCTGGTGCAATTCTGCCAGGTGTGCAATTCCTTTTTACCTATAGTAGCCGACACGGCAAATTACAAACATTCAGAAAAAAGGCTGCTTGAGCTCCTTGGGTGATGATAATGACTTTTAATGGTCTGCATCAAGGCTATTCAACTTAAGGCCCGGGGGCCAGAACCGGCCCTTCAAGCAATTTGGACCGGCCCGCGGTCCATTACCCCATAAATAATGAATGTATTATTAAAAAGCCAATAAAACCGTAGCTTCGCCCATTTCTGGTACTTTGCGACACTTTGTCTTTATATTGTTACCTCTATTTTGTAAGAGCCAATTGTGACTGTTATACCCAATGTTGGTGGTACTGTAACTGTAACCTTTTTGCACTATACGCAAAATGTATTGTACCTGAATGTTGGTGGTTTTGTTACTTACATTTCTTGCACAAAACTAGCAGCCATTTCAATAAATAAGTGCTAAATAATTTATAACATTTTGTATCTATTTGTATCCGTTTACTGTACATGCAACACAAAAAAGTAGCACAGGAGTTGACTGGCCCACTGGCTGGACAGCCTTTCGAAAAGCTGGCCCTCCGGAAATTTAAGTTGAATAGCCCTGATCTGCATGTAGCAAGTGAGGTACCACTTTGACACTGTAATCTTGGCAACGCTACCAATTTAGAGAGACTGTGGCTCAGCCTTTCAACGGAAAGGTTGTGGGTTCATTTCCTTGTCTACATGCCGATGTGTCCTTAGGCAAGATACCTAACCCCACACATTGTGCTTGATGGCTGTGCTGGCAGCATTTCAATAGCAATGCAGCTTTGAGGGCTCATCAAAACTAGAAAAGTGCTAAATATAATACATATGTGGTGTAATTACAATGTTATGGTGCGTTACACGTAATAACAACATAGCAACACTGTGATGACATCATCAGGGCAGGACAGATATAGTCTCGTGAAGAACCCGAGGGTGGATGTGTACCGGAGGATACAGAAAAAAAATGTAATGCTCTGAATGCAGTCGAATCGCATCACACTTTTAAAAGGAGACAAACACAACAGACCATTTACCAACAAATATATTCACAGTAAAGTGTGGAAAGCTAACCCAAGCCCATGGAGACCTGTCAGAAACTGACAAGTCGGCCTGGGTTCAGACAAAATTATTTTGAACTTATGTTTGTTTGGGTTAGAGTGCATGCAGTGCCATCCACTGTATATGTTTTTGTAATGTGATAGCCTTTGTCTATACACAGGGGAAGGGGGGAAAGGAATGATTACTGATGCGTCAGAGGCAGAGAAACGCAACCTATCGTGTTTGGGTTGGAAATAATGCACACGTTGGAGTCGGTGTTGGATAAAAAAATAAATAAATGATGTGTCCTGCACCTTTCTGATTTACACATTCACACAAACAGAGCAGCCATGAAAGGTGTTGGCCTGCTCATTGGGAGCAATTAAGACTTTGTTGTTTTGCTTAAAGGCATGTTGACATTTGGACAGGAAGAGCAGGAGTTCAAACCACCAGTGTTATGGACACTTCACTGTCGAGAGCACAACAACGCTGCAGCTCACTGTATGCACATTTTTGGAACTTGAATTCTATGAAGCCGATTGATTTGTTTGTGCATTGTAAGATTTTAAAACATTAGATTCTGGCCAAAGTAGCGTTTCTTATTTTAATTAAATTCAATGAATTCAAGTTCTAAGGTGAGTAAAAGTTAGATGAAACCTTCCCTCTTTATGTGATGCAGGCACCAGAATGCAACTACAGGGAATGTATATTCATTCCATTTCAAATCACAACACAAGGATCAAGTAATTCTTTTATCGTGAAAATGTTGAAGAAAAACACGATTGGAAAACTTAACTTTTCCCATGGCAACAGCAGTGATTAATATTTGATTATGTCAGCAAGCATTGTTTTAATCCTTTGATTTAGCAGCTACTGAAAAGCAAAATCGTTTTTTTTATTCTTCTTTTCTCAATAGAACCGTGTGTATTATACAACACAATAAAGTGCTGCCATTTTATTGTGGCAATGTCATTTGCACCGAGTGTATGAGAACGGACTAATTATGGAATAATATCAAACAATCTTAAGGAAAATGTTCTTGGGTGTTTACTTTTTTTCAGCCTATGTCTAATTGTTTGTTGTCATTGTTTTTCATGAGCATATCATTTTTTTTTTTTCTGTGCTTGTTTGTCATTAATAACGCATTGTGTTCCCATCTTAAAATCCTGCTACGGAGCCCTGTAACCTTGTTTCGCTTGTTACTTTTGTAGAGTTTCTTTAAAGTAGCAAAAAAGCTCATGCCACCTTCAAACAAGAGTCAGTGTCCAGGCCACGGAGGCTGGGACAACCTGGGTTTAAATTAAGATAAAGTGTCTCAACTGAGCTCAGTGTTCTAGTTATAACTTTGCACAGAGGTCATAGGTCACACCTGGACCATTCTTCCACTGCTTCAGCACTGTGTCACTTGCTCCACTGAGGTCAGTCCCACAAGGGCCCCCGTGTCAACACTGGACCTGTGTGTGCCTCAGCGGTCACACTGATAAGGCATTTTTCTCTCTCACTTTCCAACATTTGGGTCTGAGGGAAAAATGAGGTAAGATGTTAGTGGGACTGTAAATCCTTTAGGTGGAATCATTTTTGAAAGAAGTAAGAAACCCACGGACATGACCTTGTTATCTAATCAAATGTACGATGTGACAGTTTTTTGGGTCGCTCATCAAAAGCAGTCGCTGTCTGCTCAATATTCAGATGATGATTCCAAATGACACACGCTGACACACTTTTCAAGCTATCCACGACTTGTCACTCTTCTTCCTTTACTTGCACAGGGATGTGTTTTGTGTCTGAGAGGAAACCAGATGAAAGAAAAAGGAAAAGAAATGTGGGAATAAAAATAGCTAAAGAGTCAGAGGAAGTTCTAACAATAAGTTACAAGAAAATAAGGCAGGGACAACCAGCCACTATAGAATTAGCTCTTAATAGTTCGTCTTTAATAATAATAAAAAAAAAAAATAAGTTGGTCCAATAGTTGTTTGTTAAATAGTGTTTTTAAATGTTCTTGTGTGGTGTTTGTGTTATCATCACTTACTCAAAATACACCAGAAAACCTTAACAAACAATGAAGATATGTAAATCATAATGTAATTTAAATAGTGAATACTATTGCATTCATGAAACCTAAAATATTCATACACGTGTGTGCACTGGTCCACAAAGATGCCTGAAATATCTCCAAAGGAAATGGATGAATTTTTTGTTTTTTTTTCTCTTTCCCCAAGTGAGCTGCTGTTGAAAAAGAGCACATTGCGTTTCCTTCTCCATCGACGGACGCTGCAGCAAAACACCAGTGACCACATTGTGTCTCTGCTCTGCCAAGCCCCGCTGAGAGGGAGCTGTTGCATATGCAAAAGAGTCAATATGTTCAAACCTGCCTCCTTGGCAGGTCATAGAGTCTCCTCTGAAAAAAGGGATGTTATGGCAGGCGGGGGGAATCCAATTGTATATTACAAAGTCACAGACGATTGACCGGCTGCCAGACAGACACCGAGGCCACGAGAAAAGAGGAACGCTCCTTTTAGCAGCTTCCATCACTCTGCCGTGGCACCGATTATTGGAGCAGAAGATGTCTCCTCACCCAGCCCTGTGTCCACGTTGTTCTACTCAAAGCAGGTGGGAGATATTCATGGCGCCTCAGACAAACACGGAGATTTCATTGTAGGGTGAAAGAAGTCAGCCAGTGGGGGACATTAAACCAATGTAGCAAAGCCAACTATTAACGGCGAGGGTTATGAGTATTTCTGGCAAGATGTAGATTCTGGGAAAGTGAAACAGATATACCATGTGTATGGAAATGATCTCACACTATTGTAGCATCTAACATTTCTCTTGTTTTTAACAATGAACCCGTCAGCTTTTGGATACTGTTGTGGAAAGAAAACAAAGGTGATATCCAATTTGTATGCCACACCAGCCTCAGCAAACTAATCCCAGTAATAAGTGATCCATGAGAGCCAACTACGGGTTAATCACCTTCTAAAGCCAACAGCATTACTGTGGAACAACAGCACACAATTTCCAATACGACAAAAAAGTACTAGGAAAGGGAGTGGGTGCACCTTTATGAAGCCATCAGCAAAAGGAAATAAGTTAATTTACTTGAATCCTTTCAAGTCCAGAAATTAAAGGAGCCGGTAATGTGAAATAAATCAGCAACAATTTGACAAAAGTCAGAAAACAAAGTCCAGCAGGGAAACCAATGCATTAAGAGCAAAAATTAGCAAGTCATCTGCTATTAAAGATGTTAATAAAGTAATTAAAACAGGTCACAGGTTTCTTAATTTCTATTAAGCCAGGGGTTAACACTAATTATGGCTTGAGACCCTTTAAAGCAAAACGCTGTCTACTCACAGCCTTTTGTCACAGGTTTCATAATGTCTGAGTTCCAAGCAATTAAACTGGAGTAGTGTGCTCTTCTTTGTTGTTTTATTATAATTCTAATAAAGAATTTAATTAATTTAGTTTCTTTTAGTAACAATCTCACTGCCCGTTTCATTTGTTCTTTGGCTTCAGAGGCTCTGCAGCAGATTTCAGTCAGTTAGAGTCCTGCAATTAGTTTGCACAAATGCTAATGTTTTTAGTAACGATAATTTACTGTGGTTGCACAATTTTAGATGTATGGCATACAGTAGTTGAATAATGGTATGATTAACAGCGTCAAAAGTTAACCTTTCATGACACATCACAATTCTGTGAAACTGGGTTTCACAGAATTGCATGAGACTGGGTTGTAAAAAACCCACAGTCTTAACCTCTCATCCCCTTAGCTTGTTCTCAGTACACTTTATCCTGCCTCCAAAATGTCCCCCTTCTGCACTCTCTCTCCACTCTCCACCACCAGCAGCTCATACTGGATATGAACCGTTCCCCTCTACCTCCAGGCCACAGCCCTCCGCAGCAGCTCTGCAACCACCTTCTCTGCTCCCCCTTCCCTGCAGCTAGCTGGTCATTGCTAAACTTTCAACTTCTCAACTCCTCCTGGTATTTGCAGCACGTGCATGACCTTCCCACAACAGTTAGAGCACAAGTACCTCATTCTCCTTCTGAAATAGACTTGAAAATGCATCTTTTTCAAAAAAAAACTTCATTACTACCTTCACCCCTGCTCTTGCTCTTCCCCCCTTACCTTAAATCCCCTCTTAAACCCTCCTTATGTGTTGTTACCGTAAACTTAACTTGTTTTACTTTCCCAACTATTCAATATTACAGCTGTGCCTCAGGGTGGAAGGGAAGGTTTGAGTCTTTTGTTCGTCCATATTTCTAAGATATGGTTTTCTCAGTATTTGGTTAAATCTGTTCACTCAAACCGAACTGACCTGCCTTGAATTAGGAATGTCAGAATATGTTTTTTTTTTTTTGTTAATAAAAAAGAATGTATAGTAGTACTACACATATTTGGCTTGAGTAGTTTCACAGTGGAAAACTAGGTTCTATGAATTTTCCCATTTACTTTTGACAAATAATATGATATAATCTAACCCAGGAATATAGCGAAGTAAATAAAAACTAATTAAAATTGTTAACTTATGTATTTGTAATAATAGCTTCACATACTATTATCGGGTGACCTGTCCAGGGTGTACCCCGCCTTTGGTCCCATGTCAGCTGGGATTGGCACCAGCTCCCCCGCGAGCCTCATGTGGAGGATAATTCAGTAGAAAATGAATAAATGAATGAATACTAATATCTCTCAGTTGACTGATATGCATACTTCTGAAACGGAGGTTACTCAAAGACTCCTTACAAGAAATGCCGTGGCACCCCCTCGTGTGTATTTCCCATGGATTGAGTTAACTATAAGATTTTTGAATGGAACAAAATCAATGAGCTATTTCAGTTTCAGAAATTCAATCATATTTACTATTCCTTGTACTCTACTAATTGTACTCATTAAAACAACAATAAAAAAAAAAAAAAAAAGCAACTGCTGACAATAATACGTTGCGAACCATTTCTTCGCCTTCATGTTTATACAGTGCAGCTTATTAAAATACAATACATTATTTAAATAGTTTCTACCGTGCTATAGGTTTATTACAGGACTTTTAGGCTATACAAATGTGTTAATTAATTTAGTCGTCCAAAGCCATCCACCATGACTTTTGGTTTATTTTTTGTCAACTGTGACAGGACCGAGCTAGATACAGTCAGTGCAAAAATAGTGACAGTGCAGAGTGACAGAAAAATAGAAACAATTCATTGGTTTTCTCCCCTGGTGGAGAAAATGGCGGCACCCATCTTAGTCGTTAATGAAAATGTTACTGTGACGGCCCCATTGGTTTCTCTCTGTCAGAATGCAATGCAGACAATTTTGCAAACATATAGTTGTGATTGGCACCAACAGTTTTAGGACACATATTATTTTGAACAGGAACATGATATTGGTACTCCGCCTTTCGCCCTATGTCAGCTGAGATTGGCAGAGCTCCCCCCGTTACCCTCATGGATGGATGAAGATGATATTGGTCTACCACTGAGCCCTCACTGCTAAGAAACCAGCGTCATCGGTTCGAAGTTATTTTATGTTAAGCTATATCGTTATTATTTGTTATTTAATCACCGGGATTCTACCAGCAGCCATGCCATTAGCTGCCTTTGCACAGGCTACAGATGGATAAAAAGATTCCTGTGGAGTAAATCCTCGGGACTTTATCAGGATTAAATCCTGATTTGTTTAATGATGTTCTCTGAAAGGCATGTGATCTCCACAAAACTCAGCCATGTCTCCTATGTTCAATAACTCCACATAATTTAATCTTGGCAGAGCTGACAATAATGCTTCAGCAGCTTTCAACAAATTATTGATTCTCATCTCAGCATTCATTAAATTCATGGTATCCGTAGGACGAGGCCATAATTCAATTCTTTTTTTGCACATAGAGCTCTTTAAGTCAAGAGTATAGGGCCTGGGAATGGCAATGCACCAGGCTTCGTTATTACACCTATCAAGCACACTAATGATCCACCTCAGGGGCACAGGTGCAGCCCTGTAATTTATGGGAGCTGGCAGAAATCTACAGGTTAATGCCCCCCATCAAACGTCCACAGAGCAATATACAGTCCAGCACGCTGCTTGCATATGTCACATTGTGCTCCTCGCTAAACAAGAGTACATCAGGGCTTGAGCGATTAGAATATCAATTATCATTTCTTATTTTTCCCCTTCTTCTTTAAATACCGCATGCCACTTGACAGCGAGGCAAATGATATGTTGATGTAGGCTGAGCGTTGCTGTCAGTTTGTTTCGGCTTCCTGGGTTTAAAAAAATAAAAAATGAAAAAATCTGTTTTGAGAGACAGCTTAGGTGTGGTAGCTATCACAATAACCTTGTCAGCCCCACCTCCCCCCACCTCTCTCTCCCCCCTTTCTCTCTTGTTAATTCTTCTCGATGCTGTACACAGTTGAATAGACAGAATCCCTGGACAGATTGATACATCGTGCTCACCAGGGTGACGCTAAGAGCCCACCCCACATCCACTCACCACCAACCTCCCTCTCCAACGTCCCAAACGAACTGCCAAGGTGGCAGGCCATAAATCCCAGCAGACATGGGGTTTTGGAGGGTCTGTGGGGGGTGGCGGCTCTGGGAAGGGAGGGTGTGTGTGTTGTGTGGGTGGGGGGGGGGCGGGGGTAGCTGTAACACAAACCTGAAGGAGATTTCTCCTCATGCATAGAAACCTGTTTCCCCCTCACCGACAATGTCTCCCTCGAGGATGCAACTGCCAACTCACTGCATGCAAAGTAGTCTCTGCCTCCCTCTCTTTCTCTCACTGCATGTCGATCTCTCACTCCCTCTTCTCTGCAAATGGGGATATTGGTCTTGGGGAACTTTGTGGCGCAGGAGAAAAGGCGCAGAGCGGTGTCTCGCGGAATTCGCCACCCTCCTTATCATCCAGATGATCCTGAATGCCAATTACCCTCCCGAACTCTGCGGGGACTGGCCTGTCACTCAGGATGAGTTTCGTGTGCGTCAAGCACCGAGGAGCCAGGCGTAAGAGTTTGCCACTGGAGGAGTCAAATGCTCCGTGGTGCTCTTCACTGTCGGTCAGCAGCGTAGCACACTGGCTGCACACTCAAGGACGTGCAAGTACACGTGTAAAAAAAACTCACACACTCACACACCTGCACTACATCACGTACCAAAGCAACAAGCATTCGTCTCTGATTCTGGCTTCAGCGATAACATCTAAAACTGGCACTTTAGAAAAGAACAATCAAGTGGAATAGAAAATTGATCGTGACATTTTGAAATGTGTCTGCCTTTGGTGTAAATCTATCTGCGACTTGACGTTTGGTAGTTTTCATTTAATATGGCACTGACGACTGACACTAAATGTTTCAATGCTAACTCGGGAGGGGAGATAGAAAAGTTAATCAACCAACTTACCATCAGTATTACATCATATAAAAACAAAGTACGGTAAAAAGTTTTATTATTTATTATGGTATGGTTTTGCTCACCAAAATAGAGAATAACTGGAAATGTTCCTAAAAGCAATTTGTCCTTTTTGACTCAACAGAGCCATACCCCAACCCCAAAGCCGATGCTGGGAAGTTTGTATTATCTCTCCGTCTTTCTTCCAACAATTTTTTTTGATGATTCAAACAGCCCTACCCTGTCGGTCATCCTTATGAGCAGATGCTGCCCAGATCCCTCTATCTATTGCCATTTTCGTCTTTATTGCCAGCTGGCTTATCCAGCACTGATGGAATTGTTAAAAAAAGCAGATATGAGCAGAATCTAGGAGGACCGGTCTTTGTCAGAGCATGCGTTCCCATCAGATGAGAGCACGGCGATAAGAATCTCAGCAACGCCTGCAGGTCGTGTCACTCTATGCATGACAATCTAGGGCTGTGTATAGCTGAAAGAAAAACACTCTGAGACAGCAGAGACAGGTGCTGAAAGAGAGGTGCGCTGGTGATAAATATGTATAAGATGTCTTGACTCTCCTTTCAGGCAAACCTGAATGATCAATATTGCACAGCTCTCGGTTTTAAACAAAGAGACAAATCAAGGTCATGTTTGTACTGTCTGGAGCTATTTACTCATCGATAGGTATCATGTCTCTGCGTACTTCCTGCTGTCAGGTCAGAAAAAAAATATCCAAATATTATAAACTGTAAATGATGTTTAATTCCCCATGCAGACCAAGTAGTATTTTTTTTTTATTATAATCAAAAACCTCCATCTGTCCCTTTCGATTTCTATTATTAAATAACTGGTGCACGCTGTGTGTAACCCACTCCTGGGTAAAGACGTTTATATGGTGCTGTTAGTGAGCGTAATTACCATAAACAAAACAGAAGTGAAATGGCAGAAATTAATAGTTTAGATGAAGTTGAGAGGAAGAACCTCACATTTACAAACATTAAAGTTGTATGGATGAGGGAGGAGAGGGAAGAGCTAATGCATGAATAATCTAAAAAAAAAGGCAGTAATGCAAGATTACGGATGCCAACTGCCATAAAGTACCACCGCCAACTGTTGATTTCAGTGAACAAAAACAGCAACACCTCGGGTCATAAAACCTGGACAATGAGCTGTAGGGAGTTATAAAAAAAATAACTATGAAGTTTGTAGGGTTGTCACTGTTAGTAACTACTGTGATAATTTGATAAAATAAACATGGAGCAGCAACATGAGAGACCTTCCTCCAAAAAAAACACATCAATTTGCACAACTGTGAGTTTTGGGAGGAAGAGGACAGTCAACTGTAGATGTTAATTATTTTAGTAAGAGAGCACTAAATAATGAATGTGAACAGCAAACATTTTGGTCACTCAAATGTTTGAGTGACTCAAAGATAGTATGACAGTCTTTTGTTTTTTTTTCGGTCATTTTATCTTCTTGCTATTTGGACTTAAAGGCCTAAAGAGACATAACAATTGTTATCTACTCATCATTCCTTTAGTTGAATAATGCCTTCAAAACTATGCTACTTATATAATATTACTGGTGGAATATATCTCGATTAATCTTGTTTCACTAAACGTACTGATTTGTTTCACTGTAATTATTGTATTTAATGCCAGTAAAGAAAAAAAAAACGATTAGAAGTACATCTGAGTTCACGGTAAACCATGAAAGGAAACCGTTTAAAGACTGAGCACAACAGCAGAGCTTAAAACTTAAAACACGTGGTTTTTTTCTTTTATTCAGCTCCACATACCTTTGTTGCTGAACATTTGGAGACAGCAGTAATGTCATTCTGACCTTTGGTTAAAGTGGCCTCGCCATCTTCCCTCACACGCAGGCGAGAGCCGTTTCTGGGAGCAGGATGTGAGCTGGCATGCTGAACACCACTGAACAAACTGGGGCTTAAACGCGGCGACAGGGTGTGTGTGCATGTGATCAATAGAGACAGTTGCCTGTAAAGGTCAGGTGGAGCTGTTGGTAAACACTAGAGTGAAACCTGTGATGAGCCTCTACCTCTTGCCTCTTGATCAGCACCCAACAATCAGTGGGTGTATTATGCCTGGGGAGCAGTTTGCAACATTGCTGTTGGCACTTCGTTGCCACTTGGTTAGAGAATGACCGCAGGGCAGACAGAGACGATGCCAGGAAATAAAGACGCAATTGATTAGTTGTACTTTGACACACCCCCAGCAGCCGCCACTCACACCATACATGCCCCCATTGCCACACACACACACACACACAGAGGTAGGAATTAAAATAGCTGATTGTTGGGATTGTAGTGCCCCTTAAACTCCGCCGCCCAGATTAACAAGGGCATACTGAGTGGATTTTCTGACTCTTTTTTTGTGGTTGCGTTGCAGTCATGACAGTTGTTGCCAATGCTGGAATGGCAATACTTCCACCGAAGAGATGTGATTAGTTAAAATCACAGGCCAGAGTTCCTCAAGGCTGTAAACAAAGACTAGGGATGCACCCATCCACCTTTTTTCCCTGATACCTGACTTTAGATAGCTGCCGATACTCTGATACTATTCCGATATGGATGCTCTGTTTGCTTTAAACTCCTTTATACAGGCAAGTATGATATGTACGACTTTTACAATGTTTACAGCAACTTTACAGACCCCTGGCGACACACACACACACACACACACACACACACACAGAGTCACAGACACACACACATAAACAGAATGTTCAATCTCCAAACACAACGCGATGCCAGCGTTTTAAATAAATAAAAATTTCGCCGGCCAAATTCACGTGACAACAGCCAAAAACCGGTATATATACCGGCTAACGTGAAAATTTCGGATCCAACTACAGAGATTTCCGATCCGTCAATTACGTCTGTATCGGAACCCGATACCGATACTGGATCGGATCGGCCCCATCCCTAACAAAGACCACGGGAGGTGCATCGCTCTAGTTCACTCTTAGATCACTTTATTTACATTATGCTGACATGTTATCATAGAATTTTGGATGAACAACTCCAAAAATATGTTTCCCTACCCAACCTTGACCTGCCTTGTAAACCCCTGAATGAGCTGCAAGCCGTCCTACTGGATGTAATCCTGCTGTGCTGAAGGAGAAGTGATAAATCCTTTCTTTTAGTGCCCACTGCAGATAGATAGCAGCCACATTGCTCAACCTGCAGGTGGTCAGTCCCCAAATCTGTGTCCAAAATCACTCCCCACTGGAGGAGTCCATTACTCAACTTATAACAGACATTCAATATTTTATTGTGCAGTTATTAGCAAGGTGGGATTTGAGACACAAATCAGCCATACACATTTTATGTTATTACCAAAAGACATACACCTATTTGAGGCATAAAACTGTATTTTATGTTGTAATATTGAAGTCTGGAGACTTCAGAGTCTAAGTTATCAAGGTTTAGTCTGAGTAAAGTCTGCATGCATCTCAACCCTGTACGCTGTGAACAGTCATGCTTCCTCACTCCTAATTGTGAGTAATGTTAGAGCATTAATATAGCAATAAATCACTATGCCAATTAAGTATGGACTCTTGCAAAAACCCAAGAAAACTCACGATTGTCAACTTGAGTTCAAGTCTGTACAGTACTCTGCACATGCCATATAGACAATGACTGCTACGTGATTAGCAGAGAACTCCAGCACATAAAGATTTGTCTTTTAAGACAACCCCCGTCCTCCAGTGGAAAAGTATGTGGCAACGGAATACCACAAACATAGCGAGGCACCTGCACTGTCCCCAATAAAGGAGAACATGCATCATCAAGAATACACCTCATCTATACCTTCGAGCTACAGCTGGACAGCCTCCAGCACACATACCAGTGGGACACTAAGCCAGAGTGTTCAAATAAACACATGAATGGATGAAGCAATGAGCATTTTTGTCAAACTGTGTAGTAGTTTCTGTGCTCGTCAGGGCACCCTGAGCCATGAGGCTTCTAGCTGCAGGCAGGGCAGGCGTGCGCTGGCCGGACCTATGTGCTGTTCAGCATGGCAGCGTTCCACGCAGGTTAACATGATAGTCTCCTGCCTTATCTAATGTGACGAGGGGCCTTTCTTGGCTGTGCCATAAAGCTGCTTTGAAGCATCTGTCAATGCCCTCCCCTGCATAAATGTCATGTGTGGAATATTGCAGGTGGCAGCTGCACAGTGGCAAAGGCAACAGGATGGAGCCAGAAAACAGCCCAAAGCCTCACACTCATAACTTGGGACAACAGAGGTTTCTTTTTTTTTTTTTTTTTTCAGTCTTTCAGTTTGCAAGGTCACCAACCAACAACAACAAAAAAAAGAGCAGAACAAATAAAAGATTTATACAAACTCTATTTTCTCGTAAAAAGCACACAAAATGTCTAGTGGATATTTTCCAATTCTGCTACTCAACCATTTATTACTTTTTATTATCTGCTGGGGGAAAAAAATATGTTTGCGTCTGCAAGACAAGACACTTTGGCATTTATTCATGTTCTTTAAGAAATCATGGCATTGCAAGCAACCGTCTCATCTCTTCGGCCATTTGTCAAAATTGTATTTAGAGAAAAACTCTTGCCCCCTTCATGGTGCCAGTTACATGCAAACCTCGAGTGGCATTAAGTACAGTGGGCCATGGACATGTATGCTCTTTGCAATTCCTGTTACTAACCATTTTAGGCTGAAGTGGAGAACTGGATAAAGCATTGCAATTGTCGTGTGATTGCTTCAACCAAAGAAAGGATTCTCTCATGCTCTGAACCCAGGATACACATTTCATCCTTGTATTTCTGCCAGTGATAAAATCTGTGTGCTTGAATATTCATTTCCACGACTATCGTTTATGTTCTTATAAACAGGCTGAGCTTTTTAGACCAATCGTTACAGGAGAGAACATTTTACTGTTGCATAACAGCAGCATTTAAGTTTTCAAGGTTTCTTTTAATACTGTATAGTGGTTAAACATCCCAATATTTGGTACATATTATGAAACTGTTCTGTGAGTTTTCTTCACATTAGGGACACTCGGTCTGTTTAATTTCCCAGGACACAGACCTGGTCAGGAATCAATGAGTTAGATTTAAAGAGTGATTGCTTCATAAATTAATCAAGTCATGTATCTTCACAACTTAAGATGGTGGTGGACAAACTTTGATAAATTTCGACGGATTAGAGACTTTTGTTATGCAGAGAAATGTTTCATATACTCCACGATGATGATCAAGCTGGGCTAGGCAATACATTTTCCCGATTAGTACCTCCACTGAAGTGTTTTCATCAGTTTTTGTCTGTCCTGTTAGCAAACTCCTGTCTACAGTTCTTGATAGATCAATCAAAATTGTTTGGTGTAAGTTCAGATGTGGACGTCTCGGTGACATACGAGCAGATCATGATGTAAAACTTCCAGGTGCTGGTGTGTAAAACGCAGGTGACAAAGTGTTTAAGCCGTGGCTGGCGTCTGCGCTCTCTAAGTGCTCTTGTTGAGCAATTACTCCATAATAACCTTTCAGTTTAATGTAAATCAAGTCATCAGAGAGACTTCTGCTCTACCTCTGAGCCCAGTTTACAGCCTTAGATAAATCAGACACCTGATGGGAGGCTTTGGCCAATCACGGAACTGTTCAGAGAGAGAGAGAGATTCCCTTTAGTGGTAGGGTCATTTTTAAATGTTGGGAATAACTGCCTATGCGGCAAAGTAACCTAAAATTAAAAAAAAAAAGCAAAATGCCATTAAACGTGGGTTGCCATGAGATATCAGTGTTTCAGAGATTGACATCAACAGATTGTTAACTTTCAGTGATGCAGTGTTAGATGCTGTGTCAAGGTCAGTTACACTGGGTTTTTTCTAACTTCTGTTTGCTTATTGACTTGTTTTCAAGTTGGATTCACACTCAAAAGTGATGATGCAACTTCTCTGGTCCAGCCATTAACTGCTGCACAAATCTATTAAAATGTACTCCTTTTTGTCCTTTGAAAGAATCAAATAGGCTGGATATTACACCAGGGTGGTGACTTAATGTAACAGCATCAGCATGAGAAAAGTCTCATGAGATAAGTCTGTGATTTGAAAAACATTATGTTCCCTGCCCTTAAAATATGGTTTGAAATTAACTCAATAATTACGAATAATTAAAATAGGCAATTTACAGTTCCCTAACGGTGACTAAGATTATGTTCAATTCATCAATTGTCAGTCATGTCCTGTATACAGTAGACAGAGTTCATCTGAGGTGTTTTTTTCAATATCTCTTAAGCTTAAGCTTTTTTTTTTTTTTGCTGAGCTTACCGAGTGTTTTCTCACAATATTTGTTAACACAGCCCCCGGCTCCTCAACCTGGTGAAACCATAAAAGGTTACTACCTCAGTAACATAGCAGCCCATCTATCGCAGGCTGTGGGGAACCTCATCTGTACAGGCATCTTCCACTGTTCACTGATCCCCCACCAAACAATCCATCATAAAACCATGAGTGGGATCATTTTAAATTCAACTAAAAAACAATATTAAATGTTGTTAAGAATAATCTGTTACTTTGGGAAATTGATGGTTTTGTTGTATAGTTTGTTCGGTACAGTTAAAGGTCCCATATTATGCGAAATCAACTTTTTAATCATTTAAATCCTTATATTTGGGATATGAGGTCCTATCAGTCGGCAAAGTGTTAAAAAGATGACTCACTCATGTTTTTGTGGTCCTCCTCAGTCTAAGTACAGGAGATAAAACGTTGTTTTATGTTGACTTCCGGGCTCACTGGGACGTCACAAGACACCAAAACCCTGGAATTGTTCTCTCGCGGAGCTCTGCTTTGTCCATAAAACACGCGAGAGTGCTGGCGAGGGCAATGGTATCCGAAAAAAACGGAAGTCTGCAAAGTCCACGAAAAGTTCTATTCTTGGCTCCACAGTGCAGCACAGAGTCCTACACAAACTTCCAGCCTCAGAGGATTTAGCTGTCCAGTGGATACATGTTATATATGACATGTATCCAGTGGATACATGTCATTGTTGTTTTATATGTTATATATAAAACAACAAGGTTTTTTTGTTGTTGTTTTGTGTTGTAATTGTATGAAGGATAAACTAAGGACAAGCACGGATGTCTTGAGCAAACTGACAGAACATGTATGATTTCAGTGATATAAAAATCAGATACATACATGACCAGACCTCTGCAGTTTTCTGATCTCCAACACTTAGTATAAGGCTGTCTTTTTCACGGCAACACTCCCGGGTGAAACCGACAAAATATTTTATCAGATGTGCCTTTCGTTTAGACGGCGACCGCGTTTTTGGGGCTTAACAACGCAAAAAAATGAACCCACCCTCCAGAGTGCAAATCTTAAAAACGCTCCGCTGTCGCGTTCCCGTCTAAAGAGTTGAAAACGCAAAAGTGTTCTCTGAGCTGCTCACGCTGGCTATCCTCCCGTACGCCTTGACGTCAGATCCATGTGCAGTACAGACAAACAACAACAAACATGTGGGATTATAATCCATCAGTCGGACATTCAAGTTGCCTTAGCTGCTCCGATACCTGTCTAGGAGTCATTTCAGCAATTATGCCGAGTTAATGTTTTGGTTTTTTCGACTGTGGGCTACTCAGCGCTACTAGAGAGAAGTAGAAGGACATTTCAGCGCATGTTCCTGGTGTTGTTGTAAGACAGTGCTTCACAGCGCCACCTGGCATGCATACTACATCAAATTTCACACACTTTTGCGTCACCGCGTGCATGCAGATTTCCACCCAAAGACACTCGTCTAAACGCAAAATAAAAAGTGGGAACGCAACGCCACTTTTGCGGTTTGTGTTCAGATCGTTGTCGTGTAAAGCTAGCTTAAGACTAGAAAAAAAGGGGCTTTGGACCAAAGCTATTTCTGTACTGCAGTTCCATGGGCTGCAGTACAGAAACACGTAATATACATCATGGAGATCATATAAAAATAAATCATTACAATAACAACAACAAAACGGTGACTGTTTCAGTGGAACAAGTAGTGAGGAGTTAAATGATTTCAGCTCAGTGGCTGGTGTTGTTCTACTTATCCAGTGAGGATGAAGAAGCCAATTCTTTCCACTCCAGTAAAGACTTGGATAATTGGAGTTTTGTATTAAGATTGACACCAGATGAAAGTTGCTTGTTAACATGGGGTGAAGCATGGCAGATTGTTTATTAGAATCCTGTCACTATTTACAACCCAAAATGGCAGCACCTTGACATTGAGAGTCCAATTGAAATGTGAGGCATCAAATTGACATTGTAGCCAATGCAAGTTGTGTCTGGTGACCTTGTTTCCCTGCTGCTGACTTTATCAAAGTAAGACAAAAGGCGAACACTACAAGATGTTAATTTTGAGAGAAATTGCTATTATACATCACACGAGCCCCGCTGTGTCACACTTCTGTTCTGGGGAAAAGGTTTACATTGTAGACATTTACTTATTTTAAAATCAATCAAGGAGGTTGAACAAAGATAAATCAGCTGCCACAACAAACAAACACCTGTGACATTTAAAGTAAGCATAAAAAAAATTGCTCTAGAAACAAACTGCATATTTAATATAGTTCTGTGGAGGTTTAGTGTTAAATGAAAGAAAATTGTATGAACCCACGTCACCTTTTTCATTTGTAGATATTTGTTCAGTAGATTATTCTCAAAATCGATGAAGGCCTTAAAGTTTTCTCTTTTCAACTTTGAGTAAGTGCAGTGCAGTGATGATGTTGCAGTTGCTGAAAGTTTGAAAGAACTTTCAAAACTGATATATTTTGTACAGAATGTTGTAGAGGAGCATGCACACATCAGCCACATGTAGGTGCAGAATAATACAGGATCTATTTACTCTATATTATGTGACTGCATATGCCTTTATACAGTGTCTTCTGTCATACTTTTTCCTGTTACATTTCATACTTAATGTACTAGTGTCTGTTTATGTGTGTAAGGAAGGTGGTGTCTGGATCAGTGTTGATGCTTTAGCCTCCCAGTAACTCAATGTGCAACAATCTGCCATAGGTAAGTCTATCTTCTGACATACTGACTTCTTTTGTCATTCTTAATCTCCCTCACCCTTACACACACACACACACTCACACACACACACACACACACACACACACACACTCACACACCGAGAGAGAGGTTATATACGAACAACCTTATCTGAAGCTCAGCAGCCACCTAAAAATACCTCGACATGCTTAATGAATCTGCATGGATTGCACCATACAAATCTGCATCTGGAGTATGGAAGCGTATTGCATTCACTTTTATAAAAAAAAAAAAAAGAAAAAAAAAAGTCTCAGTTTTTCTGAATTAATTAGATCATATTCCATATTTTCTGAATCTGATCTGAATTTATAAGAATTTTTTAGGACTGAATTTAAGAGATTTTTCTTCTTCTTTTTCTGAATGAATGAAATAATTGAAGAGCTTCCATTTCTCAATTACCATTGCAATGTTTTATTTTAATTGAATGCAATACACTTCTCTACTAGAGTATGAAATCACTTGACATCTTCTTTTTATATTTGCCCTGTTAAATTCTGCACGATACCAACTTCAGTGCAGCAGCCTTAATTCATAGTAACCGATGATGACATGAAAGTGGTGATGCTGGCCGAGCAAAAAAATACCACCAAAGTTGACTTATTCATCACACAACACAAGAAAAATTCATATAAAGGATGCCGTGTTCTGCATCCCCCATTCGCACCCTTGCCTCTCCTTCTCTATTGTGATGTACAGCCAAATTCCCACTGGTGACTGGTAAACAGATATAAGAACAGTTCTAAATTATGCACATTGGGGATATCTACTTTCCTATTTTCTCTCAAGATATCAGCGTGTTGTTATGGACGCCATGAGCCCATAGGATGATTAGTAGAACAAAGGCTGGGAGAAAGCAGACCTGCTAGTTCAAAACAAGTTCTCGTGCCTTTGAAGAGGCGCGCTTACTTCAGGCAAAAGTGGGTTTGGAGCAGATGCGTATGTTGTTAGATGCGCAGACGTTACACACGTACCGATACACATGTACACAGCAAAGCGATAACCAAGACCTTTGACCAGTTTGATCCCCAGCCCACTGCCTGTCAACATGCATGTGTAATTAAGGAAGTGCTTGAAAGGGAACAGATAGTGGGCGCCATCAAGGTGAAGGTTATGAGAGCGCTGTTTAGCCAATATATTTGTTCCATTATACATTGTTTGTGTCTAAAGCTGGTACAACGAGAATAATAAATATTGTATTAGCCATGGGACCAGTATCTCCGTCTCCCAGACAAGTTCATAACATTCTCAGCAGGGAAGTACGGGACCTCCCGCAGCTTTTTTTTTCCCCCAGTCTTCCTCTGTTCTTTTTCCTCCTGCTCGGTGAGATCAGCAGGAAGAAAGACTTCTTGTAACATGCGACACATGTACCTCGTCTAGGCAGTTAACGGATGTTTTGCTGGGCCAGTGAACAACCGGAAAACCAGCAGCAGCTTGTTAAAAATGTTGATTGCTTTGTCAGAAGTTACTGCTGTTCCCGCTGTCTCTCAATCCCTCTGAGATCTTGCCATGTTTGTCATGCAGTGCTGTGTGTTTGGTACAGTGCTGTATATATTTAAAGAAAAAAAAAAGTGTCTTTTATCACAGCAAAATCTTACAAGATTGCCTTACAAAGTGATTTGTTTTTACTCCCACTTGATCATTTTTCAAAAAGTATTTGTAACAATATTTGTGACATTTGTAATATGTTTTTTCCTTTTACAGTCATTATTCCTGTCTTTGGAGCTGGATGAGTGGAAGACCAGTCCCAAACAGGACACATCATTTAATGTGGAGAGATAACAATATTAAACCTATAGGGTCTGTAATTTGTTTATGGAACACGTTTTTGTTGAGATGACCACCAACAAGTTACATTCATTGGAAAAAAAAAAAAGAGAAAAGGTAGGTAAGGCAGCTCTCACAATACTTGACCAGCACTATTGAAGACTTCACAGCAAGTTGGTGGGCTACACCGATATGGCCATATTAGAAAGTGAGTTACTGAAAAAGTGCAAACAAAGTTCCCATTTCCAATAAAGCCAAAGTGTTTGGGGAGAAACTTTCACACTGGTGCCAACAGGATCAGGCCAGATGCATTAGTTACATTTCATCAAGCTGTAGCTGTACTCTTTCTAGCTTTTACGAACTGACCATCGATTGCAAGGTAATGTTCATATATTGTGTATTAAAAGGTATACCGTTCAAAAGTGTTCAGTCAGCTACACATTTTGTTTGTGTTCTCCATTAAAACGCACACTTTTATTCAGACGTTGAATATATTAAAAATAATTATTTTTTATTCAAAATAATAATTGTGCCCTTCAAACTTTGCTTTCATCAAAGAACCAGCAAAACTGTTTTCAACATAATTGCACAACGGTTTTCAAGGGTTTTCTAATCATCCAATAGCTTTCTAATGTACCATCAGAACACTGGAGAGATGGTTGCTGGAAATGGGCCTCTATACACCTATGTACATATTCCATTAAAAACCAGTCGTTTACCACATTAACAATGTATAGAGTACATTTCTGATGAATTTAATGTTATATTAATTGAAAAAAGTGCTTTTCTTTAGACAATAAGGACATTTCTAAGTGACCCCAAACTTCTGAACGGTAGTGTATGCGTCTTCTTCGGCTCACAATTGGCTTTCTAAGCTTCTGTAGGTGGGTTACATTGGTGAGTGATTTTTTTTGAATTTTTTAATGAATAATTACCTGCTCTTTGTGGCAAGCTAAATATGCCAGAAAGTAATACTAGACATAACTCTCCCTTTATCATAAGGTCTTGCTACCATCTGTCTCTATAGGTTTAGAGGTGGCGAGCAATACAGCAGATCCAAAGTCATGCTCTGTCATTTTGAGGAGAAGGCATCAGGTACAGCTCACGTGCATGTGTAATTGATTTATTCACGTTGTTGTGATTCGCAGTGATGATCATCAGAATTTTACTATGCCTATCACTACGACAATAATTGCACATCATTAATGCAGTAGTTGTGCATATGTTGTGCTGTCGACCTGCATCTGTTATTAGACGCAGCCCCTACAGCACATATGGCGAGGGACACACACTGTGTGTGTGCACGGAGCAGTCTGATGTGTTTACGGCGGAGTGCTAAACCGTGATGAAGGTGTTGACACAGCCCTGCACTGTTTTGTTACCTATAAATTTCTTGTCGTTCCAGGAGCAATTTCATACGTGAACCTGTGAGTAACTAGTCAGGGGGCTATGAGCGTCGCACCTCACGCTGGAGACTGAATGGGAAATTCTGCCACAACCACTTATGCTGTTAAAAGCGGACAACCCCATTTAAGCGGTGTGAATACACTACGAAGGAAACCAATGACTTTACGGCTGTCGCGATTGATAGAACAGAAAAGTAGAAAACGTGAAAGAACTTCAAGCGCCAAAAAACCTCTGGTTAAATGCAGCTTTAGCATCACCGGAGTGTACGTTTTAGGCCAATGATTAATGTCACAGCAAATAAATCAGCTAAATAAATCACTCACTTCTAATTTGCTTTGCCACATCAGTACCTCTGCCAAAATATGCAGCCATCCATTAGGTGTAGGCAGGAATCATACGACTAGACGAACATGGACAGATGCACGTTTCATATATTTCATGTGCAATACACAACCAGAAGCAATCGCTCATCTCTTAAACTCACATGCACACATTTAAGACTACTAATCGATCAATTAATCATTAATTCCAACCACCCTGGGACCTGGTTTGTATTCTACAAATTCTGAAATTGGCCAACCAGGACCAATAGTTTACTAAATTTAGACTCCTGAACCTGAAAAATGAATTAATAATTTAAGATTTACTAGCAAGGACGTCTTGTGGTTAAACAAATTTGTCCGTGGCATTAGCAGGAGCAAAGTGACACACAAAATCACCTCAGGTAATTGTTTCTCCTCCATCAGCTTCATGACCAAGAACCCTCACTGACTTTAATCAAGTTGTCTTAGAAGTAATTTCTAACTTTAATGGAAGTCATTCCCAAACTGTCCTAGGAGGAGGAATCAGAAGTCATTTGGAAAGGCAATGAGGATAAAGTAGTTTTTTTTTATTCTAAGCTTGAACAGCTTGTCATTTTATTTATACATTCACAGCGTCACCACAGTCATAAAAATATTGACGGTGTCTGTATAACAGGTAGAAATGAAAACATCCTCCTATAAAAGTATTATGGTGGTATAAGTTAGTTACAGGTGAATGAGATACAGACTTTTCCTGCTGTGCTATGCCTGTGTTAGCAGTGATCCTGCAGATAGGAGCAAGTAAATGTCTCTGGCCATGTTCATGTATCAATATCCAAGAGAAAATCCACAAATGTGGTATTTACCTGTGGTCCCCGTATAAGATAAGTAAAAATGTAATTTCCCTGTGCAAATATGTGTGAAATTAAATACACAAAAAAGGACAGCTTAACTGGCTCTCGATTTATCCTGACCATATTTACGTAGTATTTTATTGCATGTTCATTTTAAGAGAGAAAAATATCACAAATGATTCCATGACATTTCATGTCTGAGTGGTTCCAGATTTCTCGGGGGAGGCAGCTCAGTAGGAGATATGGGGTAACTATTTCTCTATTGGCAGTGATATACCGTATTACTCTATCAGCAGGGTGGAGAAGATTTGTGATCGAAACAGGACAGAAATCCCCTTAAAGTGCATTTTTATATTGATCATAAGTTGTAGATGATAAACAGGTTGGCACCGCTATTAAATCTCATCTTGTTGGGTACGGAGCCTGCAAAGTTATGTATCTGTGGATGCTTCACAAGTCAAGCCACTTACATGCCAACGGGGCGGCTGTAGCTCAGTGTTAGAGTGAGTCATCTTTCAATTTGACGGTTGCGGGATCGATTCCTGGCTCCGCTAGTCTGCATGCCGATGTGTCCTTGGGCAAGACGCTTAAACCCATGCTGCTCCTGATGGCTGTGCCAGCAGCGGGTATGAAAGATTTCTGATGGAAAAGGCGCTGCACATAGATGTGCTGTATGCATGAATGGGTGAATGACAAAACTGCAGTGTAAAGAAGCTTTGAGTCATCAAGACAAGCAAAGACCTATTAGAAATACATACCATTTTCTATGCGGCTTTCCAATCCACTTTTTCAAATTGTCAATCCCTGAATGAATACCAGCTACAATCAAACTGCCTTGAACTTTAACCATTCAAACTATTTTAAGAAGCTCAATTTGCTTTAATATTATTTACAACGATGCCTTCCAGCTTCAATAGCCCAATTCAACATCTTGAGACTAACGGGTACCTGATTTTTTTTAACCCATACATGCTCAAGTTATCCTCTGGGTGTTTTAAAATAAGTAAATGTAAATCACTGGCTCCAACAAATACAATCAGGTAAATGCTGCATAAATGGTGCATGGTGCTCGTCAAGCCTTCTCAAGTAAATCAAACACTTGCCTGGGGTGTTGGGAAAAAAATCAATACACTATGAAGACTCTTCCACATTATCGGGCTCTCAGAGTTTTTCTGCCAATGAAATGATGTCCAGAGGTTGAGAGAGTGTTTTTAAGATATGTCTGTTTCAGTTCTCAAATGTGATCTAATCTGACTTTTATTTTGTTTCTTAAAAGAAAAAAAGAAAAGATCCAATGCTATTGTACTTTTTCCTGAGTGAAAGTAAGCTCTGTATAATTATGCTCTCACAAAACAAAAATAAAAAATGTAAAGAAAAAAAGATATGTCCGTTTCCATCTCCAGAAGCCAGTCTTGGCGAGCAAAAAAAAAAAAAAAAAAACTTAAAGGACAAACAAGTTGGGAAAAAAGAAAAGGAAGAATAATGAGACTAAAGGAAAGATGGTGCTGTACAGCTCAAACGGCACAGGAGGAAAAACTCATCTCATCCCCAACAAAACTAAATTCATTAGATTAAAATCACACATCTGCACCTCCTAGATTAATTTAGTGCAATAAAAAGTGATTATAGGCCCAATTTCCTCAGGGAAGCCCTTAGTGCAGTAAATATACAATTCACTGATTGATCAGTCTGAATAAAAGAAAAAACTAATCAAACTGTGAATAATGTGGAAAAACTCCCCTATGGAGCCATCAATTGAATCTTTTTGTGTATTTTCTGACTTGCTTTGCTTTATAGTATACACTTCTTCATAGAGACACGATGCAATAAAATGATGTAGCTAAAATACTCCCAGCGCTGCACACAATACTGTTGCCTTTGAAAATCAATTCCAAACAAGTGAATTTTACAAAGTTACTACGAGAAGTGCCATGGAAGGCAAAACCCTGAACCTCAGAACAAACCAGACGACTGGGCGACCAGGAATTAGCTTTGAATAAATGAATTATGGTACAATACAGTACAAACTGGTATATGTGTTGTCTGAGTCACTACTATATAGAAGCAAGTGACATATTAAATTCAACTATTAGTAGGGAAGCATGACCCATTTTTCAGAGCACAAAACATCAATGAATTGTTGGTTTGTCAATTAGGACATTGACATGCAGCATGTGCTGTGACCTTTGAAGTCAATAGAGATAAACCAAAAACATCGAGAACAGCTATCTCAATGTTAATGTGTTCCTCGCCATCGATCAAATCATTAAAAACAACCAAATGGAGCATCATGCAGAAAAAAAATGTAATAATATAACCATAAAAGTCTGTTTATTATTATTATTTTTTGTCAGTATATTAAGGGCCAATTCCTATCTTAACCCTCAATCTCAACCCTCAAGCTCAACCCTTAATCTTAACTGGCCCTCAAAACCAAGTGTTGAGGGTTATTTTTGTCACTTAGAAATGGGACACCCCTTAAATGCAGATACGACTTCAGACTGTGGGGGGCAGAATAACGCGCAAGCTGCGTCCAGTCTGTCAACTCCAAAAAAGAAGAAGAACACATTTACGTCACGATTATTTAATACGATCCGTTTGTCAGTCAAGTTATTAGGTTGTCAGTTAGTTATAAGATGAGATGATACTCGTACAAATACCACAACCACAGACATATTCAGCGGACAGTTACCACACACCACGGCTTATTGAAAATTAAACGATCGCGTGTCCACACCGGCCAGCTATTGACAAAATATCGTAAAATTTAAAAAAATGTTACCCAACAATGACGTCGGTAATCCATAATATGGGCCTAAACTAAGATAATACAATGGTTTTCATATTTTTTATATCTCTATTAACAAAGAAAATACTTAATTTGTAGCGTACTCGTTTTGCTGCTTTCAGCGCCATCTTTGTTATGTGAAAACATGCAATGCATTCTGGGTAGCCCTTGCTCCCAAGGGTGGTCTCGGAAAATCTCAATATTGAGGGCGATACAGCCCTTGTCCCTCAACTTAATTTTTCTGAGAATCGGGACAGCACTTGCACTAGACGGAGCGCGCATTTTTGAGATTGAGGGTTAAGCAAGGAATTGGAATTCACACTAAAATTAAAATACCTCTCTAGAGCACATCATCATAGGTTAAATAGTAATTTTGTGGGCTTATTATAAAATAACTACACAAAATATCAGAAAGAGGAAGTTTTGCTTAGGCAGACCACAACATGTAATATCAGTTTCACGAGACGTAGAGCAGTGTTTTTCTGTGTGTGTGTGTGTGTGTGAGAGAGAGACTGATTGAGGGAGACTGATTGAGGCAGAGTGGAGGAGAGACAGAGTGAGCGAATGGGAGGGGAAAAGAAAAAGGAAAGAGCAATTTGTACATCTCCGCCCACAGCACTGCCAGCTCTGTGATGTGAGGGTCAGAGTGTGACTAACCTACTAGCTCTGGCTTGGCTGCCCTTTCTGTCTCACTGCACCTGTTTCACCACATTAAACACTTCACATGTTCCTCGGGGTCCCCGCTCCACACTGTTCTTTACACTTATATACACAGCCTAAGAAAAAAAAAAGCCCAGACACACACTTATGGGCATGCTTTTGTAAACTCGCATGGGCGCGCACACACACACACACACACTCCGTAGGAAGTCGGACTACTTTAAAACCAAGTGAAGGTCAAGAATAATAAAGATGATGTATTGCGGAAAGGTTATCCTGTCTCCAAGATACTAATTGTTCTGTCAAAAGAATTCATTTGAAAATAAACTTTTCAGAGTCGATCTTAATTTCGGACAGGTGTGATAGAGCACAGGTCGGCGGTGTAATGTCGTCTACTGTAGTGTGCGTAGACTGCCCCCCACCCCACGACCAGCCACTCCCACAAAATGTAACAGTGCTTCGCTTATTCGATCATCATCAGGCAACATGGAGGGAGATAATGTTATTATCGGGCTTGGGTTCGCCAATAGAAAAAAATGGTAGCAAGCCAACACTGTTTTCCTAACTTGCACGGCCCCTCTCTGCGCCAGTTATCATTTTTTTGTATTAAAGGCTACAAATGCTAAGTATGTGTGTGTGCGAGAGAGCGAGAGAACAGGACGATGAATGAAAGAACAAGACATTGTGTTTCTAAATAAATCAGTTGGAAAAAAGTACTCCTATGACGCAATCACAATATATAGTAAATCCATTGTCTCTGCGATGTAGATACGTGTGATATCCATATCGCAAGCGAATGCTTGAACTGCGATGAATGTGAGCCCCACATTCAGTCAACATCTGCGCACTCCTGCTGCTAGTGCCAGTCCGTGCGTCCCTGCAGTAGACAGTGTGCAGCATCTCAACTTTCATACGATCGTAAATAGCAACATGCTCAGTATTTCCGCCATTATTCATTTGGAGGAACGCTTGTTTTATTTCAGGTCAGTGCGTGTTTTTCATGTGTTTCTTCAGCATCTCATGGGTGAGACACACGCACGCAGAGCGAAATGAGCGATAAGAATAAACGATCATTTGAATGCTTCCCAAAATGTTAAAAACCAGGCTGAAATGGCAGCGCAGGTGAACGTGCTTGTTGCTCGTCCTCCATGAACTGGGTAACACAGCTGTGCTGCAGCAGCGGCAGCATCCGTGAAACCCACACAGCGGCTGTGGGGACATCCTTTATTATACGTGACATTAAAAAACTAATAATGTAACTGAGCTGTTATGAGCATCTATACTATGCAGCTAAAAGGAAAATTAAAAAAGACATGCATAAACATTGACTGACCAGAATATTAATACATAACAAAACAAATACTTGTATTTGTCTCTGTTAAAATATTGCAAGTGATATCATCATTGTAATATTCAGCAGTTATCGCATGATTACATGTTTTCTAATATTGTGCAGCCCTAATTAATTAATGTTATTATTATGATAGTAAAGGTAAGTTATTGTGTATTATGTGTGGTCCCTACTGCAACAGTCATAGTTGCATGAATGTGCGTGTGCGCGCTTGGCAGCGCCCACTAGGACTGTTAGTCCACCGTATGTCGTGTTCAACAGGCCACCACGATGACATATATGTTGGAGAAACTCAATGACAGCGAGTTTGATGCGTCCTAAGCAAACAGGCCGCCCCAAACCACCACCAAAGCTCCAAATAGTGTAATCAATACAACACACAATAAAGACCCAACCAGCCAACCATTGCAGCGAAGTGTTGGAGAAAAAGCCAGAGATCAGTTGCGGACTGAGTCTTAACTGCTTGTACTCCTGCCAGCATAGGGGCCGCCATATTGATTCAGCACCGCGCCTTCTAGGAAAGTAGCCAGGGCCGAGGTAACCAGGCGTGGAAAGATGGCAAGATGCAACTGGGTAACTTAACTGGAGCTGTGCAAGAGGGTGGAAACCATGCAGATTTCCCAAAACAAACAATGAACAGCTGATGTTTAAATGTGTCTGAACCCCGTTAACAGTTCATTTAAAAAGGTGATTGTCACAAGCATGTAGTGCATGACTTTATTATTAAAAACAGATATCTGCTACATTAAACCGTTTGCCTAATAAGATCACACAATGTCGATTAAGCCCATCAGCTCAACACCTCTATCTCTTTCTCCGTTTTGTTTTCATGGCACCCAGCGACATTTCCTCGCTGCACACGGTGACACATTTTACATTAGGACGGATGGAAGCAAAGCAGCTACACAGCACGAGTAAAGCAAGTCAACTAGTAGGCTATTACTGAAAATGGCAAGAGGCACCTATGAAATGTTTCACTAGTGGCTACAACTGCTAAAAATAAATGTGAACATTCAGTAGGGCTTGAGTTTATTATTTATTCCAAATAGGGGTCAATATTTCCAACATGAAAGAAAAATATTTTTCAGTTATTTAAAGGTGCATTATGTAATAAATCTGAAGCAGCTGACCATAAAATCCTCATAATATGTCACAGAGACGCAGGAATAATGTTAATATAACATACTGAACTCACCAACAACAACAGTACAGCCACAATATTTGAATTAAAAAAAATATTTTGCAGACTGCAAATCATATGCATTGAAATCATGTTTTGGAATGTGGCGCTACCTACCGCTGTCTATCAATCATTGCAGTCAGTAGAGTCTCAGCTGCCGAGTGACCACGGGTTGCCAGTTACGTCAGAAAAAACGAAACCTAAAAGACCTCGGTGTTTTGAATTTGAATGCAGTAACCGTTTTGGGCCACATTCTTGCATATGGCACCTTTAAGATCAATACTGTATGTGCCAGACATACATAAATCATATGTATAGTTAAAAATGAAATGAGTGGAGATGAATGACAGCAAGAAATAAGGGGGGGGCTGAATGTTCAGAGGCAGGGATGGTATAAATGACTCTCAGTGGGAACAGTAGGTTAGTACCTTTAGCTTTCAGTTAAAGAGCCTACTCTGTCAGTGTGGCCAGTAATGAGGGGCACACAGAGACACAGCTCACACTTACTCTCTACAGTCTTAAGGTTAAATGATATGACAGTCTCTAACCAAGTCTTTTTTTCCTTAAAGGTCAGCTGAATATTTCATTGCCAGCCAAGCCTGGCAGTGTATTGAAATGGTAATGTAAATACCACTACAGGACAGCTTCAGTGAGGGAGGTCCCCTGAAAGGTCAGCCAGTCTCCACACAGCTGGCTCATATTCATACAAAGAATGCAATTCGCACAGACACGCACACAAAAGTGTTCACTATATGTAGATGCAGCCCGAAGGCACGTTCTTTCCGAGACACATTAGAGAACACAAAAACAAATTAATCCATGCCTTTGTGTCCATGTAGACTTTTATTAGTCTCCTCCTTTTCATTTCTATTACAATCTGTGTCAAACTTCAGTGCACTGGTTCATTTCTTGGCATCATTAGAGCACAAGACAATTTCCTGAGTCCAGTCATGGACATGAAGTGAAAATGAAAATGACTGCGATTGGCTGCTGTAAATGATGTGTAAGTTTAAGGGCAATAACAGAGGTGAGAGACTGTTTTAATGCAAGGGTGGGGATGGCAAGAGAGAGGTGAAGAAGCACAGAAAGTAATCCAAAAGTAATTTTAAAAGCAACATTTCATTACAGTGCGAAGGTTTCAGTGTTTGGCAGGGCAAGGGTAAGGGAATGCAAATGCATGCTCACACTACTTGGTTGTGGGTGTTTCTGTGTGGTTACATTATTTGCTGGAGCTCTTAATCTTACTCCTGCATTTATTCTGACAGGTGGGAACAGTGACAGGCACTCCATATTGGAGGAACAAGCCAAGTCAAGTCAAGTCAAAACGTATTTATACTGCATGTACAACCAAGGCTGACCAAAAATAAAATAGTGAAGACATAAAAAATACAGCAGCAGACAATAGAAATACCACATTATATACACACAACAAAACACACACCAATGTGTCTAGTTCAACTTGAATTGAATACCAAGGAGAAAAAGTCGTTTTTTAAAGACGAGGGTCAATGAAAGGGTTTAACTGCGTAGATATTTTTCCTTTTCGAGTCTGTTGATGTCCTCTAAGAAAATTTATCACTGCACTGATTACTGTGATTTTTGCTTGCGGTTTGTCATCTCCAGGGTTCAGCTTTTGACTCCCTTGAGCTCCGTTATGCTTCAAATGTGCGATTTCCAAGATGAAAATTGATCAAAGCGATGTGAGCTTAGATGTTCTCCAGATGTCTGGGTTGAGAGGATGATGACTTGTGGCCTGATCTTCACATCCTTCTCAGTTCTCCAGAAGTTCAAAGATGCTCTCAGACTCAACTGCTGAATCTCTTATCATAGCTTGCTTGATGAATGCAGGGCCATGTAACTATGTGGTTTGTCCCAAAAACTGGCTGGAGTAGGCCTAGTGGCAGGGTCTGCTGGATTTTGCTATGATGTCACATGACGCAATGGTCAGAATGTGTGGACTTTCGAATAATGGTGACTCAGTTGGCTGCATCAATGTAAATGGGTGGGAAGTACACCTGTATAAAAGCTTACACTGGATTTAAAGGTCCAGTTCCCACAAAATTAGGTCTGCCATTTCAACGGCAAGCACAGCAGCACACAGCTCCAGCCTTGGGAAGGTTTTTGCTGGTTGTGTTACTTATTTGGCCTTTCCCATCACAAATCCAAGGTGACACTGTCCTGCAGAATCTACAACTTGAAAGTAAGCCACTGCTGTTATGGGATATAAGTACTGCCGAGTTGAGGTTAAAGATGCAGACATATGCCTTGGAATAGGAAGACTTCTTCCAAGCTGTCCAGCGTTGCTCTTTTTCAGGCAAAAGAGGGTTATCCCAGTCATACCGCTCTGATGTAAATACTAGGATTAAGGCCTTCCTCTGCACAGTGATTGGAACTACAAACCCTAGAGAGAGACTGTCAACTGTTGACAGAATGTCCCTTTTTGTGAATGGCTTTTCATCTTGAAAATTAAACTGTCATATTCCGGGTTCCAGCTCAAACCAAGACTCCTCTGGAGAAAATGATTCCATGACTGTTTGAGGGCTTTTGTTCTCTTCAAAATACCCACTGCCTCTACCTTTGTAGGAAGTGAGGTCAAACCTTCATCTATGTAGAGGTTCCTGGCGATAAACTGCTTTGCATTTTCTTTTTTGCATTTGCATGTTCTTTTTCCCCAGCCTGGGCCTGCCCTTCTCAGTCCATAAATTGCCACGGCTGGCAATGGGCTGTTTCCAAATACATGGACATTTATTCTATATTCAGCTATGTCCTTGTAAAGATCATTATCTTGGAACCAAAGGAACCTCACATAATCGCAATAATCTTCTGGAACGATGAACGAGAAACCTCTGCTGAATATCTGCAGTTATGGCTATGACCTCTTTGCAGAAATAAATGAGCGCTACCAACAGTGTGTTGTTGAGGTCAGGACCACTTAGTAGGACATCATTCAAGGAGACACCTTCATGCCTTGCACTTGAGTCAAAGATAACCTGTTCACGGGCCTGTCACCGGTACATTCTACATATTTTTTAGGAGAGGGCAAGGTTAATCTGAATCGTCTTGTTTTAATTCCTAAGGAAGTGGTGTAGTTGACAGCATAGCTGTTTTATATCCTGTCTCTCTCTGAAACCTTGGAAGGGCTGGAGCTGGATAATAGAAATGGAAAAATCTGGGTTGTTACTTATTTCTTGCTTGGTTGTGTACAAACCAAGCAAAATGTGGGAAAGCAACACCATGATCTCCTTTGTACTGAGACCCAAGCATGATCCACTTATCTTGCAGTCCATATGGTAAATTTTATATGATAGGTCCGATACCCAGAGCTGTGTCTTGATATCCTAGTCCTGGTAAAATGCCTCTCTTTGTTATTTCCAGCTCTACAAGAAGGTCAGCAAGTTCCTGAAGCTTTAAATTATCTTTGATGAAAAGTTTTTTGAAATGTTTCCATTCTCTTGAATAAGGAACTTTACATTTCTTCAGTTGCTCCATGGGTTTCCACAATGATTCTCCACAACATAACGACTCTTGTTTCTGGCTCATGAACACATTCAGAGATCATTCGCTTTGTTAACTCAGATTACTTCGGTCCTAGCCACTTAACTAAGAGATCCATCTATTCTCTTGTTGTCAATCCCAACTCTCTGATAATGCTTGTAAAAGATGACTTCCATCCCCAGTAGTTCTGTGGGCTGTCATCAAACCTTTGGAGACCAGATGTCACAACGTCTCATTTGGCAAGATATTTGACAGTATCTGGCATGACTGGCACATCACTGAAACAAGTGTTAATAACTCCTGTGGTCTGCGGTTTTGAGTAATCTTTTGGTGATGGAGACTTTTACTTGGGCACAAACATTGTGAGAGAAGAGAGAGATATTCCTGGATAGGCGGATTTTTTGGGGTGGGGGGTGACGGTGAAAACCTGGATATGGAAGCTTTGAGTCCATGTCAAATTGTCTACTTGTAGTATGTGGAATTTTTAACTCAGTTGAAGCACAACCTCTGTTTAAGGGTCTTATGATATTCAAGGTTGGTATTGTGCATGAGTAAGACTTTGTTCATATTCACTTGTACACTGTACAGGACTGTAGCAGGGGACTTGAATCGTTCTCCTCTTTGCAAGACTTGCTTTTCTTCTTCTGCTACAGCTGCTTCCAAAAATGTCAGCTGAGGCTGCTGCTGCCTTTCTCTGCAGTTGTAAAACATGCAACTCAACCTGTAGCGCTCTGCTTCTTTACAAGCTGGCTCTGCCTCAAAGTGTGCTTTTTGTTAAGACAAATCAGTTCCTTTTGCAGCATAAGACCCTTCAATTTGCGTAGCTTCTGCTATTTAGGTTTTAATTGGCAGAGGCCCTAATAGTAAGTAATAGTAATTGAAGGGTCTTTAGATGGGTCTTATCTTCTGTGTCCTCCTGTCATTGCATCTCATGCGTATGGCATTTGGACAAAGAAGACATGATGCTTGCAGGTGTATGACCTTTTTTGATAGGCGAAGCTGATGCTGAAATGGCTTTTTACTCGGTGCCCTCATCTAAAGTGCACGTACCAGACTTGACGGATGGTAAACATGGAAAATCCAATGAGGACATAAGGCTTCGAATAAGTTTGACTTGTTAAATCGGTCCTTTTTCTCCAGCTTTCATGTCTTATTACTAGGGGTGTAATGTATGCAAAAGTTACAATTCAGTACATACGTCGGGTTTGATATAATTTTCGTTGCGAAATAGAAATGAGAAAAAAAACATGAAATTGTTTTTCATTTATTAACAAGTTTAAATGACTAAACAGACTCAACTGTAAAAGGGTCAGTAGATCTCCGTCATAGTTTCTGTCATATCACCTTCATTTTAATTTACTTAACATCTCGTTTTTGGTCATTGATTAACATTTTTCATCATAATTTCCATCAACAAAATCAACACGGCTCCTTTACTGTCTGTAACATTATTACACATACATGAACTCAAAGCAGCAACAACTTCAGCACTCTCATGAATTGTGAATAATGCCACAATTACATAGATTTAACATCACTATTTCAAGAAACGCGCAGCTAGAGCACTACTCACAACAGCACTGACTAATGGGACGGTAACTCCTGAGGACATTCTCAAATAAACAACTAAAAAAACAATAGCTTTATAAAATTCAACCACCACAGTGGTAATAAAACAAGTTTGATAACACTCACAGGTGTAAACATTTTAAGCTCCACCAGAGAAAATGCCCACCTGCACCTCGGCTCAACATGTAGCAATTCAGACACTGAATTGGTGAAACCGTCCACTGAAAACC